>NC_136637.1:3791889-4104389 GCF_949748355.1 Melanostigma gelatinosum
GGCTCTTTGGATAGTAAAGGTCGCCGACCCCTGCCTTCGACGATCACAGTTGTTGCACTGAATGCTGGATGTTCTCCTGCCGTCTGAGGGCAAAATGTGACAGGAGCAAAAAATATCCCGAAACTGCTTTAATGTTCAGACGGTTAAACATGGTCACTGTAGCCATTGTTAAAATGGAACATGGATCGGTGCAGCTTCAAAGATCAATTAGTTCTATAAGTAATGTTAACATAAAGACACAGTGAATGAACGTTGTTGATTAGACCTACATTAAGAAGTACAAGCGAAGCCTTGACCTTGAAACAATGCTTGTCAACTGACTAGCTATTGGAGCATATTTGTAACAGGAGGTTAAGCCTAACTTCTAAACAAAATGAAAAGTCTTAGTCATGAATTCAAGCAATGCGCCTTTAAAATCCCAAATGTTCCCAACTAGAAAATAAAGTAGAGTTACTATCTGACTTTTTGAAACAAGATTCCCAAAACCCTAAACTTTTCCTTTTATGATGCACCGATAAAAGGACAACAAGCAACACTCTCCTCACATTTTATCAGCTGTCGCTACCGCAAGTGAATGTGAAATCAGCAACACAACCTTGTTGTCTTGTTTGCCCAACATAAATTCCCTCCGTGCATCTCCTTGTTAATCAAGCTGAGAACACACAAACAGATTCTAAACAAAGATGGAGTGCACACACACAACAGACACCTCCAATAAAAGACGCTCGCACATCTCACACCTCTGTAAAGTCAGACTAAAATATTTTGTCCATAAAGCCTGGGGACCTGAAGCACTTTGCATGTCATATAAAATGTCATACGCCGCCTAAAATTAGTGTAACAGAGGCCATAAAAAGCTTCATTCAACAACTAACGAACACTGCGTTCCACAATAGCTCACATGGATCAATGCAGGATTCATTCAGATTGTTTGATATGTATTGGAATGAAAAATACAAAAAAAAAGTCAATTGGGAAATTTGATGACTTCACTGCTGTAAGTTTTTCTTTGATTTACAAATACAAGTGTATTTCGATCTTGAAATATCCTGTGGCTATTTTTTAACCACTAGAAGTGCCATGGAGCTGTTTTTGTCTTGTTTGTCTTTTGAAAGCGCTCTGATCTACAGGCGGCAAAATCATGCCAACATAATTATGCTGCAATGCAAAGGCCAGAAAAAGAAGGGTCCAGAGCACCTTAACATGTTTATGTAAGAAACAGAATAGCAGAAGATAGCTGGGGAAGAAAAAAGGTGAGATGAAACAATAAGCAAAGAGGACTATATTAGTAAAAAGCGTGCATTGGCTGAGGTCAGTGTGGTTCACTGTTGAGATGCTGGAGGTTCCTTCATCGCTATAGCTAAGACTGCATATGGTTAAAAGCTCAGGAAATAGTCAGCAGACTTAGATATTTTTCTCAGGCTGCTGAATTAATAAATTATGTAATAGAATTAATTAACTTTATCAATAATTATGAAATATTTCTTATACCCACCTCAAAAGAACCTTAACAGCTTTGGCCATTTGTTCAAACACATTTTCCTCATCTCCTTTAATTATTAGCAACGTGGTTGTAATGATCACAGTAATATTTCACTAACCTTAAGCTGGATTTATTGTAGTTAACTGCAGTATGAGGTACAGGTCTTCCCCGTCAGATTTCACCTATTGATAGCTCCACCACACCTTCACAGATGATCGAACAGGATCAGGGCATATCATGCTTTAATTAAAGCTGAACTAATCCAAATTGTTATTCTTTCATTTATTGAACAACGATGGATCAAATTACAAAATATTTTAATATTTTTGTAGAAATTCACATTTTATCCTGACAGCAATTATTTAATCAAAAAAAGAAATCTGTGTCTGTGGCAGGACTAATAAGCCTGTCCGATCATTTCAGTCGGTCTGGATGTAATGGTTGGACGGGCTACATGCCTGTCTACGTGTATTCTGCCTATCTACTCATTGCTCGTCACCGGAGTCTTCCACAAGCTCTGAGTATGAACAATCGACATTTTCTTTGTTTATGTTCATTATGATAATGTTGTTGGAGTGGCTTTGGAGGGAGTCCTGAAGGAACTCCCTCCAAAGACAGTCTGTGTCGCTGACTTGGCGACTTTCTTGCTAGATTCAGCAACTTTTGGAGCTACTACTGCTCGCTACTTTCATTGGAGAAGACTTGGAAAACCTGGGCTGGTAAGTATATTTTTTTAAATCTAGCATACTTGTTTCTCAAGATTGCCAACCCTAGCTTTAAATGCTATTTTAATGATACAGTATACTACATGGTTATTGTGTTTGCAATCATTCCTTCACTTTGTGATAGTAGACTATTGCCGAAGTGTTCATGTTCACATTCTGTCAATCACTATGAGTGATGAAAACGGTAAGCAGGAGCTTTGCATTGGAAAATATGTGTCTTACTGAATAGAAGAATAGAGTGCTGCAGGGGTGATGTATTTTGTACCCAAGCAGGAAGCAATCATCTCCCTGGGTCACTCGACAAAAAGCCAATGGGATTTTTCCTCTGGATTATTGCAGCTCTGAAGGAAACACACATTTATGATACTTACACATTTCACCAGGATAAGCTTTAAAAATGAACACTTTTATGTTTTAAGCATACATGCAATTGGAAAAAAGTAAAAAGCTAAAGTTAGCTTTAAACAAACTTCACATCACCACCACGAAGCTAAAGGAGGAGTATTCTCGTGATGACGTTTAGTTGTGTCATTTAGCCACTTGTTAGCAATCACCTTTTTAAAGACCCTACATCAGCATCATGAGGCATCCAACCAAATACACATTAAAAAAACCCACTGACTCTGAAACGAGTGAACCAGCAGTGCAATAATGCTGACTGATTTCCAGGTTTGAAGACTCGTTCCTGCAGCTCTCCAAAATGGACCTATGCACTTCTTCAACTTGTGTCATATTGTCTTCACTGAAAACAATCTCCGTTGGCATCTTACATTTTTAGACGAAAAAACAGGCTACCAAGCTGACCAATCACAGTTCTTGACATCTCCATTTGGTCTCTCTGTAGTCACAGTAGCCGACATGTACACTTTTCAGTGGAAGCACATCAGCTACGATGTAACTACGGTGGCCAGGCTCCATTGCTGCATCACAAAACCTTAACACTGTTCATTTAAGTGTGGTGTAGAAAAGTTCAACTACAGCTCCAGCCACGTCAGTCTGTAAAGTCTGTTACAGGAGGTGGTCAAGTTAAATCTCACTATCAGAACAAAATAAGAGCTACAGCTTCAATGGAACAATGCCCACCTTCATTTCCTCCCTTCCTTCTCTTCCCTCCTTATTTATTTCTCAGGATCTCTCGTCTTCATTCCCTTCGCTCTGTGAGCAGCGTGGTGACCTGAACCAGGCAGCGGTGATTGCCTCTGCAGTTCAATGCGGGGATCTAATTTCCGCAGCCCCATGACTATTCCTGGAGGTGCAGCGCCACTGTGATTGATGCTTTATGAAACCTTTTTTTACAGTTGTGACATTTCAGGGAAAACAAGCGATGTCTGAACTTTCCTTCTGCCGGGTCCACCCGCCTGTACCTCTCGCCACAATCTCTCCCTGCTTACCTATTTGTTCGTCTTTGTTCCCTCCTAACCTCTACACTTCTTTTTCCATTCAGTGTCAGATCTTTAACCTTCCTGTGTTTAATTGTTGGAATGCTGTTAAGCATTCCAACTATTGTTATCCTGTTTCTTTATTGTTGGAATGCTGTTAAGCATTCCAACTATTGTTCTTCAAATCTTTATTCAACTTCTATTTCTTCCGTCCCACCTCTTCTTCTCCTTCATTTTTTAAGTTACAAAAACCATTCAACTATTAAAATGTTCAGCTCTTTCACCAGAGGGGTGCTATGACTTTTCATATTTCTAACCTTTAAACCTTTTGAATTATTAAGCTTTTTATTTTCAATGGGATCTCTATGGAGAATATTTTCAAATCCTCTTAAACTTCTTCAAATTTCAAATCCTTCAACTTCCTCATACTTTCAGCTACAGACACCATTTCAACTTTCAAATGTTGAGAAAACCCTGAACTCAATTATTATCTCAATTATTAATATCGGAGCAATAGGAGGTACGGTTATGGGAGTTTTGATGATTTGTTTGAGAGGTGTTTCCCTGTTTTATCTCCATGAAATGGCTTCAGGCACACAGGTGTTCGCGATTGAGCCAATTAGTGTTGTTGATAAACACACACTCACAGACACACGCGCACATATACTCCTCTCTCTGTGTCTCTCTCATACAGTCTTTCAGGTCTTAGGGATCTTTAGAGGTCTTTCCACCCTCTTCCACCCCCCCCCCACACCCCATTTCAAAATAAAAGCCCCAGAGTGTGAATTCTAACTGAACTGCTTGTGATGAAGCATGTCATTTAATAACCTCTGTTTATGTGTGTCAAACATTATGATTATGTCTCCTCTCCCCCTCCCTCCCCCACCCTTTCAAAATAAAAGCCCCATGGATTAACTGTATGTAAACATTAAGCTCAAAATTCGGCTTTTTTGTTGAAATAATGAATGCTCTTACTAATATTGCGACAACTACTACTGCTGCTAATATTTCTAGAATTACTATGACTACTGCTGCTACTACAACTTTTGCTGTTGCTACTATTACTAGTGCTATTACTGCTACCATCAATATTATCACTACCACTGCTGCTATTACTACCACTACGACTATTACTTATACTACAACTGCTACTACTGCTATTCATGCTACTACCAGTACTAATACTACGACAGCTATTAGTACGACTGCTACTAGTACTACTACTACTGCTACTTCAAATACTGCCATTACTTTTACTACTACTACTGTTATATTAAATAATACGACCACTACTACAGCTATTACTACTACTACTGATACTAGGCTACTACTTCTTCTAAATACTACTACTTCTTCTAAATACTAATACTTCTACTACTAATGATACTTCTACTACAACTACGACTTATACTACCACTATTACAAATATCACTACTGCTACGACTACTACTTATTCTAATGCTACTAATACTTCTACTAATAATACTTCTACTTCAAATACAACTTCTACTACTATTACTACAAATATCACTACTTCTGAAATTAGTTTAAGCTACAGAAATTGTTCAAATATCAAAATGTTCAGCTCTTTCAGGAGAGGGGTGCTTTGACTTTTCATATTTGTAATCTTTAAACTTTTTGAATTAAGCTTTTTGCAATTTTCTTTTGAATGGGATCTCTATGGAGAAAATCTTCAAATCCTGTTATACTTCAACTTTCAAAGCCTTCTTCTTCCTCATACTTTCAGCTACAGACACCATAGTTAGACATTTCAACTAGAAGGTTTTTCAGCAGTGCAGTTTAAATGCTTTCGAGCTTCAACATTTTTCAAACAGTCCCATTTCTTAATTTTCAGCAATTCTTTCACAATTAATTTCAGCTTTCAGGATTCCAACGCATTTTCAGCAGGAAATGCTTTTTCTAGTTTATTCTTATTTTTCAAAAAAAAGGAGTGTTTGTTCGAAAACACCTACAGACTTGTGGTCCTTTTTACATTGTAGAAACAGGAAAAATAGTCAGCACTTTTGTGGAGGGAAAGGGGATTTGTCGTTTTCTTTGATTGTCTATCTTGTTCCCCTTGAGAAGTGGCTACAAAGTTCAAAGTTTGCTTTATTGTCAATTCCACAATGTACTGAACATACAGGGGAGTTGAAAAGACGTTTCTCTCTAGTCCAACATAAACATATAAAGTGAATACAGTGCAATACATTAAAAAACATTTAGACAATAAATATATATAATAAGAGAAAAAAACTAAAAAAGCTATCAATCTGTATTTAGCAGCAGTTGGACATGGGGAGTCTTAAAAGAGAGGAGGGAGAGATTTCAGAGAGTTCAGCTTCCTAACAGCCTGGTGGACGAAGCTGTTTGAGAGTCTGGTGGTGCGAGCACGGAGGCTCCAGTATCTTCTCCCAGAGGGCAGGAGGCTGAAGAGACTGTGTGAGGGGTGGCTGGAGTCGCGCACAATCATGGTCACTTTGCGGGTGAGGCGAGTGTCATATATGTCCTGCAGGGAGGGGAGTGAGGCACCAATGATCCTTCCAGCTGTGTTCACTATGCGCTGCAGGGCTTTCCTGTTGTAGTCAGTGCAGCTTCCGCCCCACACAGTGATGCAGTTTGTCAGGATGCTCTCAATGGTGCCTTGGTAAAAGGTGCACATGATGGGTGGTGGTGTTCTTGCCTTCTTCAGTTTGCGGAGAAAGTAGAGGCGCGTCTGGGCTTTCTTTGCCAGTGATGTTGTGTTGGCTGTCCACGAGAGGTCCTCACTGATGTCCACCCCCAGGAATTTGGTGCTGCTCACTCTCTCTATGTCAGCACCATTGATGGTCAGTGGTGGGTATTGAGTGTGGCCTCTCCGGAAGTCAACAATAATCTCCTTGGTCTTGCTGTTATTCAGAAGGAGGTTGTTGTCTCTGCACCACGTGGTCAGAAGGCTGACCTCCTTCCTATAGTGGGTCTCATCGTTGTTGGTGATGAGACCAACCAGAGTTGTGTCGTCTGCAAACTTGACCATGTGATTGGTGCTGTAGGTTGTAGTGCAGTCGTGTGTCAGCAAGGTGAAGAGCAGTGGACTGAGCACACAGCCTTGAGGGGCCCCTGTGCTCAGTGTGATGCTGCTCGAGGTGTTGTTGCCGACACGTACTGCTTGTGGCCTCTCGCTGAGGAAGTCCAGCAGCCAGTTACACAGCGAGGTGTTGAGCCCCAGCTGGTCAAGTTTGAAGATGAGTTTTTGTGGGATTATGGTGTTGAATGCTGAACTAAAGTCTATGAACAGCATTCTCACATATGAGTCTTTTGAGTCCAGATGGGTGAGGGCTGGGTGGAGAGCAGAGCAGATTGCATCCTCCGTGGACCGCTTGGCACGGTATGCAAACTGGAAAGGGTCCAGGGTGGGGGGAAGAATGGATTTGATGTGTGACATGACTAGCCGTTCAAAGCACTTCATGATTATGGGGGTCAGTGCCACCGGACGGTCGTCAGGTATGATGATGGTGGCCTTGAAGCATGATGGAACAACAGCTTGTCTCAGAGAAGTATTAAAGACATCCGTGAAGACATCCTTAAGCTCCTCTGCGCAGTCCAACACGCGACCAGGGATGTTATCTGGACCTGTTGCCTTGCGGGTGTTGATAGTGGAGAGTGTCCTCTTCACGCTGGCAGCAGACAGGCACAGAGCCTGGTCGTGGGGAGGGGGCGGAGTCTTGTGTGGACGTGTGCTGTTTTGTGTTTCAAACCGTGCAAAGAAGCTGTTGAGGTTGTTTAGCAGAGAGATGTTGCTGCCGCAGATCTGTGGCACGGGTTTGTAGTCCGTAAGGGTCTGAATGCCCTGCCACAGGCTCAGTGTATCTCTGCTGTCTTCAAAGTGACTGGTTATCTTCTTCGAGTATTTCTGTTTTGCTTTTCTGATGCCGTGGGACAGGTCGGCTCTCGCTCTTCTCAGGCCAGTTTCATCCCCGGCTCTGAAGGCGTTGTTTCTGGCCCTCAGCAGCCGATGTACTTCCCCTGTCAGCCATGGCTTCTGCTTAGCCCGAGTGATGATGTTTTTCATATGAGTCACATCATCAATGCACTTACTAATGTAAGAAGTAACAGTGTCTGTGTACTCCTCAATGTCTGTGTGATTGTTGTATGTGGCTGCCTGCTTAAACATTCCCCAGTCTGTTGTGTCAAAGCAGTCTTGGAGAGCAGAGGAGGCCCCATCTGGCCACACCCGTACCTGCTTCAGAACCGGTCTGGTGACTGTCCTCTTGTTATCAGCCAGCGATTAGGACCCCCACGCTACGTCCTGGCTTTCGATCTTTAGCCTTGTCCTATCAAACATTCACATACATGTTCATACATTTGTCAAAATATATTATATTGTAGACTTAAAAGATGATTTTGCAAGATGTAAAGGGCTTTTTAAGGGTTTCATAGTAGTTTCACTGTTACCCTGTTTTTAGCCCTGCAAATTCTAATCAGGCCACTATTGCATATGCACTTAAAATGCTGGTTCATTTTGATCATTGCAATTTTTAAGGGCATGGATGGTTTTGTATTTGTTTTCAGTTTAGCAGTTAATTCAAACACTGTTTTGAGCATTTTGATTACATTGAGATATGTCTTGGCCAGGTTTCCCTTGAAAAAAGAGATTTTGAATCTCAATGGGACTCACCTGGTTAAATAAAGGTTAAATAGAAATAAATAAAAATAAAATATGGTTTTTCCTCTTGTTATCAGCCAGCGATTAGGACCCCCACGCTCTGTCACACAGATGGCTATCTTTCCGCAGCACTAGTAGCTATGTTTTCAAAGGGACTTGTGTATTGGCAGGGCACGTGTGTGTGTGTGAACATATGTCACTGCCATGGTGCCAGTTCTAGGTGTGATTAAATAGAGGTACCTGGCCACATCCATCATGACACATAATCACTGAGAAGGTCATACGGGTCAGGGACTCGGGAAGGAAGCAAATGGAGTGGGTACATTCTGTGTGAGTGCATTACTAGATAACTACATGTTGTGTTTACTGAATAAAAGCTCTTATATGGCAGCAGATTTAATCAGCTCGAATAAAGCTAGTTATGGTGACTAGTTCATGTCACGCAGATGCTCATCCTGTCACCCCAGTGATTTGCAGTAACCACCCACATTCTTATCTGCACCTGAACCTTGTTTACATTCATTTGGACTACTGAATGTTCAGAGTTCTATCAAAATGCAACAAACTGACCTGCACTAAAACGGGACCTAGTATGGTCTATTTGGGGTGCATATTTTTACCTCAATTTACTGTTATACCATGTTTACCTGCGTTAATGCTCAAAAAGCGCCTAGTCTTTCTCACCCCGACTTTCCTGCTGCACCTCTTCTCACCCTCTCCGTAACACTCTGTTTGAGCGTTACTCCGATTGGTCCACTCTGTTCCGATTGGTCAACCATGTATAGCATGTGTCGGAAATGTCCCGCTCCTTACCATAAACAGAATTCAGCTCCAAAAGGGTCACTAAGTGGCCAAAAACACTGTCATAGCCACGGTAACGATAGCATCTGTCCTGCTGCGAGTCAGTTATTGAAAGTCAGGAGGATGAAGCTGAAAGACCCGAACCACCACCCAGGACTGGAGCAGAACATTTCACAGAGGGAAGTTATGATGTAGCTGTCTTATATTTTATGTGTAAAGTCATAACTGTCACTTCTTTCCATCACAGTGACAAATGTCCATTGATGACTGAAGTTGTTTCTTTTCTGATTTTGGTCTATAACTGCAGAAAATCAGCCGAATAGCCAGAGAAGTTTCTGCCAAGATATAAAACAGGTGTCAAACTGTGTACTCTATTACTGCACTATGTAGCTAAATAACTCGCTGGAAACACCAACAGCAGCACACACCTAGCATTAGGCTACAGGCCTATGCTGTGGTGTAAAACACAAGTCCCTCTCTTTATCTAAGAAGTAACAGTACTATTAAAATGTCATCCTAGTTGTAACCTTTCTGCTAAAATGTAGCTGCATTTTACAATCCCATCCTGGTCGTTATTATTTGTGGAATGAACAATACGATCACACCATTTTATTTGAAGTAATATTGTTGCTTCCTGGATTAATATTTGTCCTATGCAGTGATGTTGCCTCCTGAGTCATTATTTACTTTATTATAACAGTATTTATTGTAAATCAGTGTTATTTTCCTCATTAGGTTTTGAGACAAATGAACTAGGTTCGTGTCCCTCCTACATGCATGTTCACATCCTGACCTCGAGCCAAACTGTTTGAATCCATAAACCCTGCAGAACATCTACGACATATACAGATCCGACTATGGACGCTTGAGGCGTAGAATAGAAGAAGAGTAAGTTGTTAATACATAAAATGAAATCTGTGTAAACTACATATGAACACAAATGTTTCTTGACAACCAAAGATCATAAGAATTAACTCAAAACGACTCTTTTCAAAAAACAAAACAAAACTATTGTACACTGTAATAGTGTACAGATAGTTTTTAGCTGCAATGGTAATGATATGTGATCCTCTCCATACAGGCGATACCGGCCTCTCGCCTACCGGAGCTTTGTCAGCTGGTACTATTAGGACGATGAGGGTCGCCATCCCGTCGTGTGTTGTATTTCAGAAACGCAGGGAGTTTCCTGCTCCGGCTGGTCAGAATGTGGGCAACACTTCCTCCTTTGAGGGTCTCTCACTGGGACGTGTAACGTCATGAGAGGTCACTAGGGCCAGCTAGGTGCAAGGGTTAGGGTAAACTAACAAAAACAGACAAAATCAAAAGGTTCTCAGAATAAGATCACGTTTTATTCTGATTCGGCTAGGCCACTCAGGGAAGTCTCTTTATCGAAAAACAAACAAACAAAAAGCGTCCAAGGGCTGCATAGGGACCACTGTGGCCACCAGAGGGCTCGAAGAGCGCTCATAATTGACCACAAGAGAGCTGGGCAGCCCTAAACACTCAATAATCAAGTTGCATAGGGCTCCAAAAATGATGCAATGGGCCTGCCTACCACCTCATGTCTAAAACCTATTAGGTCACTTCATAAACCCTCAATGTCCTGGACAGGAAGTCACAACAGTATCATCACTGTGATATACTTGTGAAATATAAAATGTTAAGCTTCGACAACACAATTTTTTATTCAGATGACCGTTGAGTACATAATATAATTCATAACGCTGCTCCTCGACTGTTGAAGCTTTGTTCGTCAAGGTCCGCCTCAAGGGGAGACTGTAGCGTCCCTAACAGAGGCTATACCTTTGTGTTTTCTTTGAAAGCCCTTAAAGAATAGAATAAGCTCAGTCAATCTGAAAACCTGCACAGATTTCTGTGGTTTCTTTCCTGTGAAGTTGAATAATTTTTTTTCTGTGTCATTTTTGCCTGTAAGGACAGAGAGACTGAAAGGGGAGAGAGGGCCACAGTCTGGATTTAAACCTGCGGCAAGGAGTCAGCCTTTGGAGATCGCACCTGCTCTATAAGTGAGCTATGTGAGCGCCCCATTGAAAATATATTATATATATTATTATATATTATATATATAAGATTTAAGCAACCAGTTTTGGCAGCATTAATTTGACATTTTGACAAGCTGTATTAATAATTTTGGATATACATTTGCATGCAGTATCTTGATACCTGTATTCTGCTTTATGAAATGTGTCTGTGTGTGTGTGTACGCCTGAGTAAGCATCAATAATTTGTGAATCCATTTATTTCATTTCATGATTTCCTTTCACCTGCCCAGCAACTACAGACGGAAATTAGTTAGCAGCTACATCTGGTACATAGCATTTTTTTTATTTTTTTATATGAATGTATTGCTGTACATGGTCCCTGATATAAATACAAGTAATAAACAAAACAAATATTCACAACTTTAATGAGAGCATCTGAAGAAGTAGAACTGGTCACGAAAACAGAAAAAAACCATGAGAGTGAATTGACAGCAATCAGTTCAATCAGGAGAGACAAGTGAACGATTAGCGGTTAACATTTATTCGGACAGCTGCTGCGTTAATGAATTACACAGAAATTCTTTAGAGCTTGAACTCCACGAGGAGATTTGTGATCGAGTTGTGATTGCCCTGAGCGGCAACAATATAAATCCCCCCGTGGAGTCCAGACACTGGTGGTGATGGTGGCTGATGAGGTTGATAGAATGATGAGTTGATGAATCTGCGGAGATGGAGGTGGAGGGTTGCGTAACAGCGGCATGAACGTACTGAAGGTAGAGAGACAATCATATTTAAAGAAAGACAGCAGCAAGATGATCGGCTAATGATGTCCTTGTGTCGTTGTGCTATTGGCTAGAGAGACCAGCTGATCTAGACAGCTGATATGATTGACAGCCCCAAACAATAACAGCAAGGAAATAATGAGTGTGCCTGCATGAGGAGTGATGGCAGATGTATGGTGAATAAGCTATGGGCTTAGGCATGCAAGAGTATAGTCTTCCTGTCTGAACGTACGGTAGAGCTACATATACACTTCACAAATGTCTGTCTGTGTCTTAGTGCTAACCAGCCACTTCCAGGGCTGTGAGAATGAAAAGCAACAATTCATTGTGTTTGATAAACCATGTTTGTAACCTGCAGCTCAGAAAAGATATCTGTGTCAGACCGTTAACATTCATTCAGCTGCAACTTCCAGCAGCAGCCTCTGTGGGGACAGTGAGGGTCTAGTCTCACAGTCGAGTTTAGTTACTCTGGACTGATGCAAGAATGAAAACAATATAGACATTGACCACTGACTAAAAATGTAATTTCAAATGTTGATTAGCTGGGCAGGGCCTGCAGCTCTGTCACCTCACAGCAAGCGGGGCCCCGGTTCAGTTGCTGGGCTGGAGTTTGCATGTTCTCCCCGTGTCAGCATGGGTTCTCTTCAGGTTCTCTGAACCCAATGTCTGATTGGCACCAGCCCACGATCATGAACAGGATAAGTGGGGGCACATAATTGATGGATTAGCTGGGCAGACAGCCGGGCAGAGTGGCCAGCCTTCAGACCTTCCGGAAAACACAGTAGCTCCTACATTTGTTGGCAGAACTATTTTTCAAAACTAGAGCAAACTGGCCAACATGGACGCACATCTCTCATTAGATAATAAGCATCCATTAGATAATAAGCATCCATTAGATAATAAGCATCCATTAGATAATAAGCATCAAGTATCCAGCCATAGTATAAATACTCTTTTATATTTGATTACATATAAAAGTCGTCAATCATGAAGCCAGTATATATTGGCCTGGTGCAGCGAATTAAATTAATACCATTATTAATTATTAATTGTACTATTGCAGTGTAATACATTGGGGGGGGGGGGGGGGGGGGGGTCATTATTATCATTATTTATATTATGATCATCATTGATAGGAAATTTGTGAGTCATATTGCAAATGTCTCAAACCGTCTCAAAATAGATTTTTTTTTGGCTGTGAAAGATAGAATTGAAAATATTTTGAATTTCTCTACATAGTGTACCAACTTGTTGTTGTGGATTTTAAGAGGAATCAGCATTCAGTGGTGTATCAATAGGTTAATCCGAGTGGCCCAGAGTCCATGCATGCTGTTCACACCTCTGTCCTGAGAGCTGCAGTGCACAGTGTCTCTCTTCATGGTCTCTCTTAAGTGTGTGTGCTTAACTAGCTCCTCAGTGGTGGAGGTGCACCCTTTACACATGTTCACACACTCAAACAGTTCCTGAGCTGATCAGAATTCTCGTCACTGGTCTGGGCAGTATGTGAATTTGTGAATGTGATAAATGTTTTTACAGCGTCATCGAGAGACACATCCAGACAATCAGTGGAAGATCCATCCAGGGTCATTTTAGTTACATAGTGAAGATAAGCTGTGCTGATGTACAGCCACTCTGTGGCGTTCATTATTAAATGTACACCCTCAGAATGGATACAAGGTTTCCCTAAATAACACTGACAACTTGTCACTCTGGATTAGAGTCAATGTTTTGCAGGTTTACAGCAGTTATTTCCAACAATGAGGAGGCACACAGTGTCCAACATGCAGTTATAGAACACAAGTGAAAGGAAGATAGCAAACTGAGAGATCTGCAGATGTTATGGCTTGTCACAGGTTGAGCTTTCTGGTCCATAGAGCACCTCTGATGCATTGTGATTATAGTGTTTGCTGCGGACACTAGCGTAGTTAGCTCGCTAGTAAAGCAATGCACTAACTGTTATATGCTGGCTACTATGACTAATACTACTACCTTTTTTTCACGAAATATATCCTTTTTTCTGTAGCCTATCACTTGTAATAATACAACCAGTCGATCTGGAACACCATCAGACTTTATAAAAACACAGTAGCTCCTACATTTGTTGCCAGTTTAGCAGATTTTGTAAACCAGAGCATGAACATTGAATAATGAATACACATTATACAATATTCAAATGGAGAGTATGTACCGAAGACATTTCCAGACACTTTACAAGCCTTCAGTAAGCTCGAGGCTCTTGACAGGGAAGGCGGTTTCCCCTTGTTACATATACAATGACAGAGACTATGAACTGACTTGATTACATCACCAATCTTTTGTGAAGTGATTTTCCGATGTCTGTTTTTATTTCTTGTGCTAGATTTGATAAAAAAGCCCGACCCAGACCAAGTGTAAGCAAGCGTTAAGTCCTGCTGACACGGTGCCCTTCAGTAGCATGATAGTAATAGTAGAGGGCTGACACAGCCGCAATAGATAGAACAGAGAGAAAGGACAAGAATACACAATGAAAGAAAGAGAGAGAGGCATTCCCCCTCTCCTCTTTTATTCTAAACTCCCTGGTGACGGAGTGAATGAAATTTAGATTCTCCTTTACGCTTGACCTGTTACCTCCCAATGACATAGAAACAGATTGTAGCTGCACGATAAGATGCGGGGGAGGGGGGTTCAGGTAGACAGAAGGAATGTGAGGAAGGGGAACAATGTGGTGAAATGAATGTGGAAATCAGAAGAATACATGCTAGGAAGATAAAGAGATAGTGAGAGTGAGGGGGAGATAAACAGGGATGATGGGAGTGTTGATGGGGTTAAATATGTGGATGAGGTAACAAACAGACACACAGTGACATCAAACAGAAGGACGTACCTTTTCATATGTTTTCTGCTCAGATGACTTGACACAGTAACATTCCATACAGCTGTGCAGACATTCACACATATACATTAGGCAGATATCATGCTCATCTATGTTATTCACACTCCAAGAATGCACATAGTATGGCACATATGCACACACAAACACAGAAAGAAACAAGAATGTGTGAAACTTGAACCATCTCTTTAGTAAAACAGGGAGCAGTTCATATATCACCACAGTACAGCCCAGTGACAGTGAAGCATGTTGGTATTAAAGGTTTCTGCAAACCATGTATACGTTGAATGTGGACATTTTGTGTGTTTTGCGTTGTTCAGAAGAAGTGACATCGTACAAGTGACGCTCACAGCAAGTGAGGGAGTATATTGAGCAGCTGTTATTGAAACCAGGGTGGTGAGAGAGGTGGTGGACGGGTCAAACAAACACAGGACTTTCACCCAGGAGACAGCTGTTGTGTGAAACCAAAACAAAATGTTGACTTTACGCTTGTTGCATAACATTACGTAAGCAATCCCACTAAGGTTGCATGTTGTTTATTTACTGTAGTTACGTTGTTAACCATGACTATTGTGTAACCTTAACCAAGTCGTTTTGTTACATAAACCTTGCCATCGTTTTACGTTAACCATGTGGCATTGTACGTTTCTGCATTATGATATGAGGCTGATATCAAATATATTTATGAAATGTGTTTTTGGTTCAGAAACGTCAACATCCAACATATCCCAGTTTGTGAAAAAGAAATGTCAACTTTTTTTTCTGGGGGCCATCTTTTCTATGCCATAAGCAAACATTTTTTATTAATTGAGTAGTTGATCGATGATTTTGATCAAAAAAATATTGCACGCACTAATAATGGAAATAATTGTCAGGTGCTACCTGACCTCTGGAATGTTGTCTTTTTAACCCTGTTTACACAGACAGTGACACACATTCACATCTGGAAGCTGTCTCCAACAACCACTGTCAGGATCCCTGTCTGACCCATTGTGTGTTAACCTCTGTTTCCCCCCCCAATCTCCTCTCCTCATGTGTCTGTCATTCCCCTGTTTGTTTTGTTATGCCATGTGCTTGGTGTTTTCTCCTGCGAGACTGCCCCGAGACTGCCCCGAAGCTGATGAAGTGGTCCCAGAAGGCAGGGGAGGCCTTCATGAGCCTCAAGAAGGCCTTGTGTTCCCACCCCGTGCTCGCAGTCCCGGACTTTATCAAGGAGTTTGCGGTTCAGACAGATGCCTCAGAGGTGGGTTTGGGGGCAGTACTCTCCCAGGTACAGCAGGGGGAGGATCACCCCATCCTCTACAGTAGCAGAACGCTATTGCCCCATGAGAAAAGATGTCTGGCAGTTAAGTGGGCCCTCGAAACCCTTCGCTATTACCTCATTGGGCGGAAATTCACACCGATCACGGACCATGCGCCTTTGCAGTCAGTGGATGTCAAGAAATAAAGAAACAGTCTGGTAACAAGGTGGTTTCTCAGCCTACAAGCCTTTAACTTCTGTGTTGTTCACAGGGCAGGCCGGAACCATGGGAACGCAGATGCCCCATCACGAAGAGATGTCCTGTGGGCCACTTCTGGTCCCCCGGAAGCCTCAATCCAGTGGAGGGGGAAATGTGATGGCATGAGAGGGAGGGTCATCAACGGGAGATACATCCCCTCCCGGTGGTTGCAGCAAGGACTAGAACCCATCATGGCATCGGGGTAATAAACTACAATTCCCATAGTCAGCAGGGCAGCCGGGGCCCAAGGCGGCGGCCCAGCTGAAAGAGAGGGTACTGATTACCTGGGAGAGGTTGGTGTGGGGACAAAGAAGGAAATGTTTGGAGAGAGGAGGAGGACAGGAGTGCACCAAGAGGAAAAGAGTTTTATGTTACATTAAAGACAACGAACTCGAAGAAAACGGAAGATACTTGTTTGGTTTTTGTCACTCCTTTCGGCTGGAATGAAGTTTATCTTTTGTTTAAAGAATCTAAATATATTATTTTGAGTTAGAACACAACCGCTTGTCTTCATTTGTGCACCCACACCTCACAAGCTGATCCCGACCTCTCAAGACATCACAGAGTTAAATTCTCTTCCCTCATTTAAAATTCCAGAATACACAAATATTTTTCAATTAAAGAAATATGTGTATAGGTGCAGCACAGAATGGTGGTCATTAACTAGCCAGTGGGGCGCAAAAGGCACGAGGCCAACCGCCATGTAAAGAGAGCAAGGAGAAGCTGTGATAACACCACACAGAGGAAGACTTCCTTCTGTGCTCAGGTGGGATTTACTCCTCTAGATCTGCTGTAGCAATGCTCTGAATCCTGTAGAACCTTAGCGGTGAGCTCTGTCTCAATCAATCTGTTCTCTATCCCAAACACCAAACATACAACCTTTAAAACGTGTAATAAAATATGCAGAAAGTTGGGATCATTGACATGACGTGAATTAACATTAGCATCAAAATCGAATGGCAGAATAACAGAGAAAAATAGGAGAATTATTAGATGTGCCTTCTACAGCCAAGAATCTGAGTTTGCAGCCATCTACAGAAGGCAGGCAGTTGTGCATTCTGCAACAGTTTGTGACGAGATCAACATCTCAATGTCCTATGCAGGTATAATCTGAGCTAATTGTCTTGACAAGGTGTCAAATGTTGAACAATTAGTTGTCTTAAATGGCCCTGTAATGACTGCTGAACATGTTGGCCATATGGATGGGCCCCACTGAGATCTAACGGTTGGCAAAGGGCCCAACACTCTCATATCATCAGAGAGAGCGAGAGCATGTGAACTGCAGAATAACTGGATTTGACCCCTCTTGTGTCTCACAAAGAAGGATTTTATGGACAGTGATGTCAAGCGTGAGGCTGATACAGATGGCCACAGAGAGAAAGACAGGCAGGGAAACAGAGAGCCAGACCTGTAGCGATCGAGGGCCTTGATTCTCATGTTTTTCACATATCGAATTGTCTTATAATATACGGGAAACCAGAACATGCAGAAACTGACCCAAATAATAGACGACCCTGATTATAAATGTCAAGTAAAAGTAAAATATTTTCAATAAAGTAGTACCTAAACCCCACATTTCTGGAGCTTGTCTAAGCCTCAGACTCACACACTGTCATAGTTAGCATTTTTTCCCCAGACTGTCCTTTGAGCTCTTCATCATCCATGACACTTTTCTGCAAGAAAGACACATTTGACTTGGTATTCAATTCCTCTGTAGCAGTGAAAATAATAGCCCCGTTGTCATGACGTAGGGAACAGTTAGAGGTATGTTGCCAAAAATTCCAAAAACGTTTTTTACGTCTTCTCACATATGGACATGCTGGTTATTAGCATGAAACAAATGAAATGTGGAGAAACAAACAAATACACCAGAAGACCCTGAAACTCCTCATTGGGGTGTGTGGGTGTGTGTGTGTGTGTGTGTGTGTGTGTGTGTGTGTGTGTGTGTGTGTGTGTGTGTGTGTGTGTGTGTGTGTGTGTGTGAGAGAGAGAGTGTGTGAGAGAGAGACCTGTCTGGTCATTCATTAGCAGTCACTCACCAGGCTTTGGCATCTAACTGCGTCTAACAAAACAGAAAGCACTGCTCTCCATTAAGCGCCTCTTATCCACTAAATCAGCTCTCTCCCTACAGGCTCACCGACTTTGATGACATTACTTCAAAGCAGTTTCACTTTAATCTTTAATGAAATAATAGCGCGAAAGAAGAAATGATTTAGGTCCCTTTTTAAAGTTTGATTTCTACTATGAAAACTGTTGAGCATGTAATCAGAGGATTTGCACCTATTTGACCTTGAGCAAAAATAGATTCACTCATGTCTGACTTTGACGACTGCATTAAAGAGTTATCGGCTGTCTGAAAGGCTATCTGGGTGTTAAACAATTATCTTTGTTTCATTTTGTTACAAGCTGAAAGTCAGCATGAGTAGATAGAACATATGGCTTTTATCTATTTAGAACTCCAATGCATTCCCAAGCCAGAACAGATATATCCAGCGTGTTCTGGGTCCACACCAGGCCTCTTACCAGTTGTATGTGCCCGGCAAGCCTCTAAAGGGAGGATCTAGATGATGCTCGACCACCTCAGCTGGCCCATTTCGACATAAAAGGAGCAGCAGCTCTATACTGAGCTCCCTCCGGATGACTGATGTAGCACACGGCTCCTTACACTACTGGTAGCAGAGGGAATGTAGTAAACGAATAATTAGTTTATAAAGATTACTGTAGCACCCAGTTACCACAGAGACCCGGTTCACAACACCGTAAAGGCACTGACACACAGGAAGCAGTGTTATAAAAATATAAATGCTTTATTGGTACACCCTATGTGAAGTAACCAGTGACAGCTGGGTTAGCAGGCAGGAGGAGTTCACAGACCAGGCGATAAGATAGATCTCAAACAATTTAAGCCAAATAAACAAAACAAAAAGACCAAGGCAGCGTCCCACTAACTAGAAAAGAAATGAAAACAAAAACATAAGTACTCACCCATAACTGCCAATAACCAGAAACCCAACCCAAAAGATTATCCTTCCACCCACCTGTTCAGCAACCCAGCCACCCCCACTTGGATTCCCCCCCAGCTACCATTGGGTGCACTGCTCAGGAAACTCTAAAATAACACAAATACACCATTACATATCCCTTAATTATACAGAATTTCCCCAGCACATGAAATACATAAAATGAATATACCTGAAACAGCCATCCCCCAAACACACGCTGTCCCCTCCGTAACTGACGCCTCTCAGACACTGCGCTACTGCCGCAACGTATGCGGCCTCACCATACGGCTCCGCTTGTTGTGGGAGAGAAAGCAGGTGGACTCGCACCCCCCCCCCCCCCCCCCGCTTGTGGCGGCAGAGACCGAGAGCAGATTCAGCACAGCCGCTCGTGACGGCGGAGAGAAAGACACAGGACGCGAGTTGCCAGCAGGTGCCTCTTTTCACCTAATCAGGACCGTGCACCTCATTACTGGTCCGACGGACCTACTAGTTACACAGTCAGTTCCACTTGGTTACATCCACCCCCCCCTTAATCACTCAGTGTCCCACTGATGGCATATGCCCCCTCCAGATCCCACATCACCCTTCCCCAATCCTTCAGCTAACCCTGAAAGAACCTGTTTCAGCACCGCCTCGCAAGTCTGCTGCAACTGCGTCACCCCCACCGGAGCTACTCCCTCCTCCCTGAGATGGCTTACCGCAGACCTCGGCAGCCGGTGCGGGTTAGAATGAACCCCCGCAGTAGCACGCTTGGACCTCCGAAGTGGAGGTGATGGCGAAGGCACAGGTAATGGCAGTGTCCGTGGCGAATGCAAGACATGTGTACTCTCGCCTGCACTCCGTTCCTCCCCGCCCACAGAGGGGGCAGCCCCCGTTGGACGGGGGGGAGACAGCCCTTCTAAGCCAACCTCTCGCTCCCTTTCCTTTTTTTCCCTCCCAATGCTCCCCTGCGCCCCCGGCTCATCGGCCCAGACCATCGCAAGCAGAGAGTCGTCCGAATCGGACTCCACATCAGGAAGTGAGGACCCAGCCACTCCCTGGTGCCCCAGTTCCTGCTCTGCCGTCTGTACGCCTGGCCCACAAACACGCAACTCATGTCGATGTAAATTGCGTTGTGGTTTCGAGAAATCAATCGGGACCACAGAATACACAGGCAGGTCCCCACCCAGCTGAGCTATGACTCGGTGAGGGGTGGGAAGCCACACATCCTGAATCTTATGCCTACCCGAAAACTGACGATTCCTAACATATACCAATTGGCCTGGCTGTAAAGGATGGTCACCTACAGGCATGCCTGCATACCTTTTACGAGCTTCCGCTGCCTGCTCCATGTTCTTTCTAGCCCGAGCGTAGGCACAGCCCAACCTCCTCTGATGTTCCTCAACCCACTCGTGCATATTACCGTCAAAATCCTCCCTATCCTGTCCCAGCCAGACATCCAGCGGAACCACTGGAGCCCTCCCGAACATGAGAAAATACGGCGAATAGCCCGTACTTTGATGTTCAGTGGTGTTATAAGCATACAGCAGCTCCGGAAGGTATTCAACCCACTTCCTTTTCTGCTCCGGGCGCAGGGTACGCAACAGATCATGCAGCGTCCTATTAAAACGCTCACACTGTCCGTTCCCCTGGGCATGATAGGGGGTTGTGCGACTTTTTTTCATTCCATACAACCCACAGAGACACTGGACAACCCCAGCCTCAAAGCATTTCCCCTGGTCAGAGTGCAACCTTGAAAGGACCCCATAGGGCTGAATCCAATATTTCACCAGTGTCTTTGCGACTGTTATGGCACGCTGGTCCTTGGTTGGTACCGCAACCGTAAACTTAGAGAACACGTCGGTAAAAACTAAGACATTCTCTCGTCCATCGGACGACGGTTCCAGCACGGTGAAGTCCATTGCAACTACTTCCAGCGGCCTAAAAGCCAACAAACTCCCCAATGCTGCAACCACCCTTGGCTGTGGTGCTTTGGCAACAATACAACGTTCACAAGTCTTGCAAAAAACCTCAATGTCTGCAAACATTCCCGGCCAATAGCACCGACTTCGAACCAACTTGAATGTTCTTTCCACTCCTTGGTGCCCATGGTCAGAGTGCATGCGAGCAAGCACCTCCCGGTGCAATACTGCTGGCAACAAAAGCTGCTTAATCTCTCCCTCCTTCTGATCACACAGCGTCCGGTACAGCACACCCCCAAGCTCCACAATCCTTCCCCATTGTCTCAGAAGTGCAATTGTTTTGTCACATTCCTGCAACCTCTCGTCCCTACCAGGTTTCACACCCCTCACCCAGTATGTTCGAAAAGCTGATATTACGGAATCTACCTGCTGTAGACTAGCCAAGGCCGACATGTCAAATGAGGGAAAGCTAGACATAGAAGCTTGCTGGGGGCTGGCCCTGGTTTCCTGACACAGAGCCGTTCGATGGGGTTTGGACAGGACACTACGTGTGTCCTGAAAACTTTGCGCCACTCCTCCCCCCTCTGTCCCCTTCTGCTCTACATACTGCCTAGAGAGAGCATCCGCCCCCGCATTCTGGCTACCTGGCCGATACACCAACTGAAAGTCAAACTGAGCCAGTTCAGACACCCATCTCTGTTCTACAGCTCCAAGCTTTGCGGTGTTCAAATGGCTTAGCGGATTGTTATCAGTAAACACTGTAAACTTGGTCCCCATCAGATAATCCTTAAATTTATCCGTAACTGCCCACTTCAACCCCAACAGCTCCAATTTCATGGCGCTATAGTTCTCCATATTCCGCTCCGACGACCGGAGGCCCCGACTTGCATATGCAACCGGCCGTCGCTGTCCCTCCCCCTCTTGCGACAAAACAGCCCCCAACCCTTGATGGCTAGCGTCAATCTCCAGGAAGAATGGCTTGCTAAAATCTGCATACCCCAACACGGGAGCGGAAATTAACTTTTGTTTTAATGTTTCAAAAGCATCTTCACAGGTGGCATCCCACAACTGGCCAAACCCGGGGAGCGAAGAGGCTTTCCTCCCCCCTTTAGCTGACAGCAGTGTGGACAGAGCGTGGAGGGGGGCTGCCAATTTAGCAAAGTTTCTCACAAACCTCCTGTAGAAACTAGCGAAACCCAGGAATGATTTCACCTCCGCCACACTCTGCGGTCGACGCCACTCTGCAACCGCCCGAATCTTCTCCGGATCAGTAGCCACTCCAGTAGCTGAAATGACATGTCCCAGGTAAACAACTTCGGACTGAAAAAATGAGCACTTACTCAACTTGACCTTGAGATTAAACTGCCCCAGCCGGGACAACACCAAATCTAGGCGCTCAAGGTGCTGCTCAATGGTAGATGAAAACACCACAATGTCATCCAGATACAGGAGGAGCGACTGGAACCTCTGATCCCCCAAAATTCGTTCCATCAACCGCTGAAAGGTACCTGGCGCATTACAGAGCCCAAACGGCATCCGTGTAAATTCATACAAGCCAAAAGGAGTGCAGAATGCAGTCTTACTGCAATCTTTCTCAGCCACTCCCACTTGATGGTAACCACTCGCCAGGTCCAGGGTGGTAAACCACCTTGCCCCGCTCAACGCATCCAAGGACTCTTCGATACGTGGAAGAGGAAACGCATCTCGCCGTGTTCTCGCATTAAGCTGCCTGTAATCCACACAGAGCCTTAGCGACCCGTCTTTCTTCCTCACTATCACCAAGGGGGAGGAGTAGGGACTACTGCTTTCCCTGATAATGCCCTGCTGCAACAGCTGTGAAATATGCGTTTTGACTTCCTCATACTGACTTGGGGGTATACGCCGGTAGCGCTGCCTCACCGGGGCTTCATCCAGGACTGGAATCTCATGCTCTATCACGTTTGTAAATCCCAAATCCATGTCTGACTTTGCGAAGACCCCAGCATGTTTACTCAGGAGCTGCCTCACTTTCCGTACCTGTTCACCAGTCAGCCCTGGAAATTCCTGTACGGCTACCTCCGGGGGCAGCTGCTGCCGCTCCGCTACCCCACCAGTCTGTTCGCACAAAAAGACTCTCTCTTCCTGCGGCCCTACTCGTTCAAATGCTACAGGGGCATTACCCCCTGACACCACTTCCACTGAATGTATTGCGCAAAGGCAGGTCTGAGATGCAATGTTCGCATCCACATGTCCTACATTCATGACCGGCACCGCAACCTGTCCATTCGCCACTGGAACCACTGCATTGGAAACTAGTAACTCCCCCGGGAGGCTCCCTTCCCCCACCCCCAATGACTCCACACACACAAATGAGCCTAACAAAGTCTGCCCAGGTGGAACTGACACGGGTACAAAACACATGGATCCAGCCGGAACACAGAAAGGTACGGTGGAATAGCCAAAGCCTATAGGTGAAACAGCCTGCGCCTGCTGGCAAACCGAGAATGCCAACCCCCACACTTCATCCGAATCAGACGCCGAATCCTGCTCAACATCTGATGCCAACTGCTCCATTTCATAAAACCGCTTGATTACGTTCATGCCCAATATGCAAGGAACAGCTATTTTCCGCTGGAATGTCGCGGTGTCCGTAGGGTCCCGAACAACCAGAATGCCCCTCCCACTTGCCACCTTGCCCAAGGCACAGACATCCCTCTCGAAATACCCCAGGTAAGGAATGCCCAACCCATTTGCCGACGATAGGGAAAGCCACTCACAGGTTTTAAGAGTTGGCCTAAAATGCTGCTCAAAAAATGTCTCTGTAATAGTTGACACGTTAGACCCAGTGTCTAGGAGGCATTTAACCTTCACATCCCCCAACAAAATTTCCACAGTTGGACATTTGCCGACCAAACATTCATATTCCTGCTTTGGAACTTCAAAGTGTGAGCCCGACTGAACCCCACCTGTAGCTGGACTCATTACCACAGGGGGGGAGAGTTTCCCTGCTGCTCAGCTACTCCCTAGACCGGACAAATCAGACACTTTCTGTGCCAAATCAAAAATCTGAGCCTGCTGTTTCTTAAGCGTGCTCTCAACCTGGACCTGCTGTTGCTTTAAAGTTTGCAGAATTTCCACCAGCAGTGGGTCAGGTTCGGGGAGGGCAGCCGCAACAATTGTATTGGACTCAACAGCTCCCATCTCACATGAGTTTGTCACCCGCCGACTCTGACCACCCGCTGGCTCTCCATCGTCCCACCTCAACGCCTCCTCGCGTAACCCAAAGAAAGTGATTTTATTATTCTGCCGAATCACCTTCTTTAGCTCTCTACGGAGTGCTAAATCCCGAACGTTCTCGGCAAATTGGTCACGTAAAGCAAAGTCACTACACCAGGCCTGCTTGATGTCACAATGATTAATATCATCAATAATAGCCATCAGCCCGTGCGAATACTCCCTGACAGATTCCCTTTCTCGCTGCCTCCGGTCGAAAAATAGTTTTTGCAATCTGGTCAGGGAATCAGGCTGCCCATATACTTCCTTCAGGATCTCCAGAATGCGCCTAGGGTCTCTCCTCTCACTCTGAGACCGATAACGTACCTCCTGTCTGGCTTCCCCACCCAAATGGTCATAAATGTACATCGCCTTCTCAGTATCCTCAAAATGACGATAACCCAAAACTGCATTTATCTCATCCAACCACTCGTAAAACTCAGCACAGGACCCTTCATTGAAAACCGGACACTTTTTTTCCTTTGGTACGTAAATGACACGCTCTCTACCCCTCGGCCCAGCAGCACCATCCCCCAGTACTCCCGTTTCCTCCGGTTGTGGGGAAGACAGGGCGTGGGATGTAACGGGAGACCCCTGTCGTTGCAACTGTTCATTCAAGGAGTCATTAATGTCTTTTAAGGCCGCCATAGCTGCCTTGTCCGCCACCACCCTCTCTTTCAGGGCCTGTAGCTGCTCTTGAAGTTCGTCCATCTTCACCAGCTGACGACCCCGGCTCTTGTAGCTGTGTAGACTTCGTGAGACCCACTGCCTTGGTCTAAAATCATTTGCCTTCGCACCAGTCCTGCCCCTCCAGCCCTAGGCCCAACCAAACTGTCACTGCCTCATTGTACCCTACTCACAGCGCCAAACTGTAGCACCCAGTTACCACAGAGACCCGGTTCACAACACCGTAAAGGCACCGACACACAGGAAGCAGTGTTATAAAAATATAAATGCTTTATTGGTACACCCTATGTGAAGTAACCAGTGACAGCTGGGTTAGCAGGCAGGAGGAGTTCACAGACCAGGCGATAAGATAGATCTCAAACAATTTAAGCCAAATAAACAAAACAAAAAGACCAAGGCAGCGTCCCACTAACTAGAAAAGAAATGAAAACAAAAACATAAGTACTCACCCATAACTGCCAATAACCAGAAACCCAACCCAAAAGATTATCCTTCCACCCACCTGTTCAGCAACCCAGCCACCCCCACTTGGATTCCCCCCCAGCTACCATTGGGTGCACTGCTCAGGAAACTCTAAAATAACACAAATACACCATTACATATCCCTTAATTATACAGAATTTCCCCAGCACATAAAATGAATATACCTGAAACAGCCATCCCCCAAACACACGCTGTCCCCTCCGTAACTGACGCCTCTCAGACACTGCGCTACTGCCGCAACGTATGCGGCCTCACCATACGGCTCCGCTTGTTGTGGGAGAGAAAGCAGGTGGACTCGCACCCCCCCCCCCCCCCCCCGCTTGTGGCGGCGGAGACCGAGAGCAGATTCAGCACAGCCGCTCGTGACGGCGGAGAGAAAGACACAGGACGCGAGTTGCCAGCAGGTGCCTCTTTTCACCTAATCAGGACCGTGCACCTCATTACTGGTCCGACGGACCCACTAGTTACACAGTCAGTTCCACTTGGTTACATTACAATTATACTGGACCAGAATCAGAGGATACTAGACTCAATCAGAAGGCAGAAAAGGTATTTGCAATATTCAATGACCACACAAGACAGAGTTCTGAACTGATACCATATATTTGTTTTGAAAATACCAAATTAATATGAATAACGATAGCTTCTGTATACAGTTCAATTACACAGATATCTGTTTCAATTCAGCAACAATGTTTTTCTTTAGTCTCTCTTTTCTTAGGTTTTGAACCACTGAGTTATTTCCAACTTCTTTCCTGTCTAACTGGATGAAACCTAAAACAGGTTATTCAGAATCTCAATTCTCGATACTTGGATCCAACATTAGGTAGGTAACAGTATTGAAACAATACCCGGATCAATATTATCTCTTTACAACATACTTCAACCTTACAATAGTTTACAATTCACTGTATCAGTGATAACAAAATCACCTGAAACCAAGGCAGAATAATATGAATACTCATTCCATTTACTCAAACCAGTGAGGTTACAGATCAGTCCTTCCCCAGGCAACAGGGAATGCGTTGTAGGAAGGTGTATTTTCCAAGTCAAATAATAAAAAAAAAAGAGTAAAGTCAGAGTCTGGAATCTGGGGCTGTGCAAGTGTTGCTGAGTGTAAGAGTTGTGCAGGTTATGATCTTCACCCTACCGCCATGGCAGGAGAGGGGCAAGGTTCAGGTTCTGGCTGTTAGTTCAGAGGTCTTCAATCCAGGGATATAGAAGTCTCGTCTGGGTTGGCTCGCCATTAACTTCAAATCAATTAAAACAAACCTGACCAATTTGGTTGCAGTTCCTCTGTGTCACTCTGCAGGTTTCAGTGAGCTCTCTCACACACACACACACACATCTACGAGATGTTTACCGTTCAGCAGAAGGTCTGACTAGCGTATGCTGTCTAGCTTGCATACAATGCTGCGGGCCTGCGTTCTGATTGACCAAGGCACTTCTGTGTTAACTCTTTGTGACCTGGGTTACACTGAGCTTCTCACCAGAGTTGCGCTTACTCAACGAAGGAAGCTCATTTTGGCCGCTTCCCTTGGTCACTACCCAAAGCTCATGACCAAAGCTGAGGTTGTGACTGTATAGATGCACTGGTAAATTGAGAGATTTGATATCTGGTTCAGCTCCCTCTTCACCACAACGATCTGGGTACAACGTTCCCGTCACTGCTGACGAGGCACCGATCCGCCTTCCCATCTCACGCTCCATTTTACCCTCACTCGTGAACAAGACCCCGAGATACTTTAACTCCCTCGCTTGGGGCAGTGACTCAGTCCCAACCCCGATGGTGCAATCCACCGTAGAGAACCATGGCCTCAGATTTGGGGGCACTGACTCTCATCAAGGTTGACAGAAGTAATAAAGTGTGCTGTCTTGGTTCGTACTACGGAGCTTACATCTGTTCTCTACAACGTGATTGGTTGATGCCTTTTTCCCTGCGTAATATTCTCTGTGAAAGTAGTTATGACAAAAACAGTTCAAAATAATACATTAAAGTTTGAATTAATTGCACGAAGAAGCCCTTGCTGTGTAAAAGCCCTTTGTCTGCTCTATGCATTCAGTGAAGAAGAGTCTGATGCTGGGAAGGTTTCAGGGCTAAGCGATGCTCTATGGGTTGATTGTTTCCGTTGTAAGAAACATAAAGGGACAACTATAGCATCATGATGAATGTTAAATAAAGGAACTCTTGAAAATCGATGCATTGTAACAGCAGGCACATTTGAACCGATAGCAGTTCTAGGTATAAAGTGACCCGAGAGAACAACATGAAAGGCTATTTTATCAGCTCAAATGCACCATTGAGCAAGCACTGACAATGTCTTTCTTCCATTGCAAAATAACACGTGGCTTCTTAAAGTCAAGGGAACTTGCATTCAATGTTCAATTACCTTATTTGTTACTACTAAGTCTGCTCCACATCTATGTTTATAGAAAGAAAACACTGACACCAATTTTAAGCATTTGAGTGTGTTGTTAATATTTACCAGGGCTGTGCCTTGATTGCCATGAACAAACCCCCGTAGCACTGCGTTATTCTCAGCCCAGTGACAGCTAATTAAAGTCAACATTCATTCAGTGTTAGAGATTTACCAGGCTCCCTTGGTGTCTAGCCTAGTCAAGCTGCAACAGATAGTTACTGTTATTCCTCATTTTACATACAAAATATGTGCCTGATACTCCAGAGGAAAACTACATTAAGATGTAACATAATACTAATCATTGGATTCCATACTGTTTTGTGCAATACTGTATGATCTCTTAGCTAACACAATGTCTCTGGAACCTTTTGGACTGTAATACGGTAGTGGAAGCATATTCAAGTGGAGGACAGCAAAAGCAAAAAAACTATAAATAAATAAACATATTGGGCTTCATGCAAGACATGCTATAGGAACAAATTCCCACTTAATTTTGTTCCTATCCATTTTCTCTCTTTGTTAGAATTCATGGATTTCTTATGTAAGCTCTTCTCTTTGGTAACATTTTAAGTGATCAAAAGCACTCTTACCAAGATATGAAAAAACACAGGGTCCAACATAAAAAAAAGCATTAATATTATTGCAACAGGAAGGTACGGAGGACAGAAATTAGTGGCAGCGCAGCAATCACATGCAGAGTCAGTGCTGCAGGTTTTTAGGGGTTTTTAATGAAACAAACCTCAACCAACAGAAAACATCACTCCTTCCAGAGCGCGATCAGTTAACTCTATAACTAAACTAAAACATCCGGGCCGCTAGCCGACTTACCGGCCTTAATCAAATTCTTCTCTCGTCGTCGCCTCCCTGCTCCGTTTCTCTCCTGGCCTTTTGTTCCCCTCCCTGATGAGGAGATCCGGATCAGGTGTGTCTCCTCCCACACCTGATCTCAATGCTCTCATCGAGGAGAGGGTGGAGCCTTCTGGCCATGCCCCATCTGCCATGCCCCTCACATTATATAATCATATTTAGATCATGATTAGTTAATATAATGACAGGTTTATTAAAAAAATACTATTGGTCCATTGATCCCATTAAGAAAATAAAAGCCTTGGATGATACTGAGTGCGTTCAGCTTCTGAATGACTTCTACTGCTCTATGATGCTGGAGTTGACTTCTCTTACTTTTTCTCTTATCTGAAAATGAAGAAACTATAAAAGGTGTAGAAGGTAATCTTGCTTCATGAGGCCCATTGACACATACAAAATAATAACAGTGTAGAACTTTACTTTAATGAAAATGTATGTCGTGTCAAACAATATGTTTATTGATATTATTATTTGTAGAGCTTTTAAGAGGAGGCATAATTCTTTGTTCTGTACTATAATCTTTCATGGAATAAGTGATTTTCATCTTTCAGTGTCACTACTGGAACAGTATTGTTGCCACTGGTACATTAGAGGAGACAGTTGTACAGAAAAGGTGAGGAATAAAAGTCACTCTATGTGCTGAGATTTCTAGTTACCGAACTCTAAACCAAGGCACAGTTTGCTTTTTACATTTGAATAAATGCATTGGCACTAATTGAAAAGTTGTATTCATGTGGTTTTTAAAAATGTAGTCTGTATACAATGATTATGTCAAGGCCACCAAACGTTAGCTTTCAGCTGAAACCAGAAACCCCATCACCACTGCTTTGATATTTATACCATGTGAAGATAAATGACCTAGAGGCTGTACAACTGAGGGGAAACAAATGAATACATAAATACGAATGAGTGAAGAACAAGGTTGTAATATTTAAAATAGTTTTTATTTCATTTCAATTCGGTTTCGTTTTTCAGAAAGGTTTCATCTTAGTTTTTTATATTTATTTATAAATATATATATTTATAGTTCTAGTAGTTTTAGTATGTTTTTGTTAGGACCAGGTATAATAATATAATATAATAATTCAGTTATGTCAATTTGGACAGTTCCTCGTTTTTGTTGAAATCTGATTCCTTTTCATCATTGATTTGGCGAACTGTGTGTGGCTCACCTCGGCTTATCTGGCCTGGTCTAGTTTGGACTGCAGTGGTGATGTGCTGATCCAAACTGAGGAGGCAGGTGTCAGCAAGCCATCCTAAATGTCTTGAAGGTCTTCAGCATCATCACGTTCTCTTTAAACCTCAAAACGGTATTAATGTTAACATTACTGCCAACCCAAAAAGTTCTACAAAAGGCCTCTCCATGTCAACGTCCCGGGCTGAATGTCTGTCCCAGTACGTCCCTGGTTGTAGCCTTCACAGTCTCCAGGTCTCAACCCGACTGTTAGACAGCACACTCCACCACCGCCATTAAAACACTAACTGGGGAAATATCTTTTAGAACAACGGCGTCCATCCGCTTCTCTAGATTTTTACAGACATGGAGGAAAATTCGGACATCCGGCACTTCCTCATGTTTGCTGCACCAAAGCTCTTCTTTGTATATTTGCCGTTAGTTGTATTTAAACTGCATCCACCTGAATTATACTGGACTTATGATTTCTCACCTGAAAATATTGATGGTGATTTTTTTTTCTTGATCTCTGCTGCCTATGATGATGCTAAAAAAACCTTCTTAAATAATAAAGGCTACAGATTTGTACTTGTTAAGGAGCAACTGCTCCACCTCGACATTCTCAGTTGATGCTCACGTTGAGAATAGATTACATACAGGCTTCATTCTTTTTAAATAGTCTCACATCCACAAATACCACCGTGCAAGTCTAAGCTTCTCAGAGCATAGAGAACATGTTCGTGTTCTAAGTTGCCTCCACACACATTGAAATGCTCACACAAGCTCAGAAGACCCCCTCAAAGGAGCAAAACGCCTGCAAATACAGGAGCCAAGGATAAAAAAATATAAATAAAAAAACAGCAAAAGTATCGTAGACTCAGGAATTCTTGAGACCCAATGTGCTTGGAGGGAAAGGGCACCCACAATCCCAAGTGTCCCCTAATCGGTTAGTCTCCAGCATCTCTTTAAGGGACACCAAAATCAGCATTGTCACCTATTTATGCAGCGATGAGGCCTTAAATGGCACCATGGAGCAGGTACAGGTGTTTGAGGGAGATAAGACCCCCATCTGCCGACCAGCACCCCCCCCCCATTCTGACACTTTTAAAGGGCTTTAGCCACTAGGGGAAAAAAAGGTGATAGGTATTTCCAGCAGCCAGCCTGTCAGTCATCCCCCATTTCATATATAGATCCAGATGTGTGTCTGAGAGGAAGAATGATGGAGGAGGGAGGACTTGTCATCTCAGAGTGGAGATGACGACAGAAAGAGACAGAGGAGAGGATTGAGGTTGAATTAATAAGTCATAAATAGAGGGTGATATAGACGGAGCAATAGGAGTGGAAGTAGAGGGAGAGGCGAGTTATCCATCTAACTGGCATATAAAACACCAATTTGAAGCATGTATTAAGTATTAAAGTTACATATTTATTTTGAATGACAGTAAGTAAGTATGACAAGTCCTGCAGACATTAGCTGACGAATACAAGCAATATTCTAAATACTTTTGTTACATTCACAAGTCTTATTTTGATCAATATGGGCGGGTTTGTGGGTTTGTTATGTCCTCTGCTTATTTCGAAAACCACTCATTTGATCTGTTTAACACTTGGCAGGTTTATTGCTGGGGACCCAGGGGAATACTGTGTTTAATTTGGTGGAGTTTGGTGCACACATACATGAATAAACAAGTGAAAGAGCTCTGTAAAGCAGCGGGGCGAGCATGTCGTCTACAGTGGCTCTTTAAAGGCCACGCCTCCTTGACTGCAGTTCACTTTTGCTGAGAAAAAAGTGCAATGTTTTATGCAATACTAATTATACCTGCACAAATTAAACTAATGATATATTTTATCACCGCGTTGTTAATGTCAAGGGAAGCGACTAATATGACTATTTGGAAATGAAGACATCTACGAGTAGCTTGACTTGGATGTGTTGTATCCCATGAACCAGAGTGTATTGCACCAGTGTCTGGCAGTGGCCACGTGTGTGATGTAAAGTGTATTGTTCAGAATCCAGGAAAGTGAAGTGGCCAGTGAAGTGTTTGTCCACAGGTCCAGCATTCAGCCTGTTCTGAACACGTTTATGACGGCCACTGCACTAGTGCTTATTGACGAGAGAAAACTATACATTGTTTCATAGTCTGTTAAAAAAATAAAAGAAAACTCTCCTGTGGGACACTCAACTTTAAATTTTCAGCCAATCGGCCTTCATCTGTGTCAATACCATACAGTAAGGCTGGAATAGTGCAGTAAAATTACACAATATAGTGTAAATGAGTGAACAGGCATCACACTGTGCCTGTGTCGATTTCATATATCAGCCTCATGTTCTCCAGGGATACGCTGATGGGCACTATTGCATCAATCACTCTTCATAAATCTCATGAATGAAGTTCAATGCACCCTATGCAACAACACATTTGATTAATAATTGATCACTTTTTTCATCTGATGCAAGAAATCTGCTCTTTGTTGAATGCTGTCTTTAATAGCCAGAAGGGGCAAATAGCATGGAAATGCTGCAGTTGTTTATTCTGTTGCTGAGCATATGAATATTTGATCTCTGATATCGTGAATCATCCTCGGGTCTCTAACCCCGTCACCCTTTAAAGAGCTTAAATACCGTGGATCCGTTAGATTGTACATGTTGTTTCTTTCCTTTTTTTAAATGAAGTAGAAAAATGAGTGAATGTCTTCGTGGTTGTTTAGTTGATGTTTTCATTCAGCAGTTATATGTGGATGGAAAAATAACTCTTGACCCTGAGTTTGAGTGTAAATATTGGCATGTTGTCATTGGTTACCACTCTTATTCTATTACACAAATGTTCCATTTATCTTCCTATTCCGTCTGCCCTTCCTCTTCTCTCCCAACTCTTCTCTTGTTACAAAATGATGGCTCATTATCTCTCCAAAGCTTTGAATGCAAAAGGGGGGATCCTGTTGAACACATTTCTCCTCCTTCCTCCCTCCCGTTGTCACTCGTTCACTCTTTATTAGCTGCATCCCTTCCTTCACCTCCCCAACCCCCTCCATCTTCCAGCAAACCCATTAATCTTTATCCTTCATCATTCCCTCATTCATGCCTCTCTATCCCTTATCTATGTCGCTGCCATCTCTGCACCATTCTGTCGTCATTTTAGTACATCTCTATTCCTGTTGGGGATGTGCACAAGTCAATTTCACATGGTCGACTGTTCACTAAATGCACATTCAGATATTTCTTTGGTGCTTTGGTGACATTAGAGTGCCACTTCCTGTGCAGTTGGGATTTTTTAGCAATCATGTAAATGATGAGACCAGGTTCAAATTTCATGCAGAAATGCAGAAATGTAGAGAGGTTGGTCCGGTAACGGCAAAGTTGGCAGTTCGATCCTTGGCTGCTACGTGTCCTGTGCCGATGTGTCACTGAGCAAGACACAGATCCCCTAATAGCTCCCCGGGCGCTTCTCCCAATCCCCGCTAGGGATGGGTTTTAAATGCAGAGGCATAATATGTACAATGTATAATGACGATGATAATAAAGTTTTAAGTTGCAGTGACAGCAGGCTAAGTAAACCTGACCTCTCTTCAGCCATGTCCAGCTCTACCTGTGGGATCCCAAGACGTCCCTAGACCAGATTGGGTTCATGCAGCATGTTCTGGGTTTGTTGGCTCCTTTTTCCATAAAGGAGCAGCAGTTATACTCCAAGCTCTTTCCATGTCGGAGCTCATAACCACTTTGACCACTTTTCCCTATTGGTTCTCTCGTGTCCATCCTATGTTGTATCCTACTATTTTCCCATCCTTTCTTATAAGACTCCCTAACTCCCATATTCTGACCTTTTCTTGCCTTTCCATTTGCCATTCCCATCAGCTTTCCCCCTCCCCTTCTTTTCTAACCCTTCCTCTTTTGCATCCCATCTTCCTCTGTCAGCACAGTAAAATGCAGGGTTCCCACGGTACCTGGAAACCATGGAATTTATTTTTTCATTTTCCAGGTTTGGAAAAGTCATGGAAACTGAGCAAAAGTCAACACTTACATGGAAATTGAAACAGTTGTCCTGGACAATTTTATTGGATGATGTGTAAAATTTTAATAAAATGAAACTATTGAGCACAGAATTAAGATGAGTTCATAAAAACAGCTGTCCTGTCTCCTAAAAATTACGTTCCCCCAAAACTAAAATGCATTCTCAATTACATTTGACTAAAAACGTATTTTCTCCCTGATTACGTTTGTGTTTGACGTATGACAAATACTCCCAGATTTTACACGCGGGCCTTTGTGGAGGTATTGTCGCCGCGTAATGTTCCTCGTTGCTTGGCCTGGATGAGCGCGTTTCTGCTGGAGACAGGCGGGTGTTTTGGTGGTATCTCGGCCGACAACTCTGTTGTTCCCGTGCGTGAATGAGCGCATTTCTGCCGGAGACAGGCGGCGTGTTGTGGTAGTATTCTGACTGCGTAATAGGGAGAAGGAGAGGCGGTGGTGGTGTTAAAATGTTGATTAGAAATGTATTTGTAATACGTCAATGTAATAAGTCAAACACAAACGTAATCAGGGAGAAAATATGTTTTTTGGTCAAACGTAATTGAGAATGCATTTTAGTTTTGGGGGAACGTAATTTTTAGGAGACAGTCGGTGCAGTGAGGTTCTGGCTGTCTGGGTCTACAAAACACGTTTGTTGTTCATCTACAGCTTGTTGCATTATTTCATGCATTGATATTATCAATAAGACATAATCTCTAAGCATTTACAATGTAGACTTGACTGGCACATCTTTTAAATCAAGTAAGTAGTCAGGTGTCCTAGGGGGTTGTGTGTGTGTGTGTGAGGGGAGGGGGGCGCGGATGGGGGCGAAAAGCTTCAGGGGCCTATAGATCATCACTTAATATGGTACCTGGAAAATTAGGAGGTAGCATGGAAATTTTTTTCAAGGCAAGTGTGGGAACCCTGCAATTCCCTCCTCCACCTCCCATCCTATTCTTCCTCTATGCTTTCTTCCCATCCTCCCTCCCCTCCTTCCCCCTTTCTTCCTGGCAGGGGAGTGTACCATTGTCCTGTGGCAGAGAGGATGATTCATGATTGACTGGCAAGGGAGAAGGAGACATATTAATCAAGAGGCAGCAGTAGAGCTCTGCCATAATGCAAATGGTGTGTTAATTGAGTGCTGGATGGCTTTGAATAATGGCTCCTGCTTTTCACTTCAATCAATGCACATCACAACAATAGGCTGACGGCGGGCTTTCACAATGTAGGATACAACCCATAATTCTATCATACTTTTTCCACCTCTTTGTTTCACAATAACAGGGAAATTATGTTATTTAGGCCTGCATATCAGAGTGTAGATGTTAATGCAGATGCAGGGCACTGCAGAGCTCTGCATCTGTTTTCATATGCAAGTGTGAAATGAGATTGGAAGATGAAAGCAGCGGAATGTAATAGAATGATGATATGGTGTTTATTCAGCATGAGACTAAATCAATAGAAGCTTCCACAAGTTTGGTGTTAGTTGCTGTCAAACACTGGCTGACTTCCTCATTCCATTGGTCTCTGTTGGTCAAGAAAATGACCAGGTATATTTTGCAGCTCAAATTGTAAAGCTGCACCAATATTTTTTATACTACAATGGATCACATGGCAATGTCTCATTCTCTACAATGCTTTTTATCCTGTTAAGGAAAAATCCTCATTGTTTTAGTTTCCAAATGGAAAAAGCTCTATGTCTGCCATTTTTTCCATTTTCATCCACTTATCTGGGGTTAGGATTTCGGAACAGCAGCATAAGCAAGATATTCCAGAAGTCCCTCCCTTCCAGCGACATTTTCCAGCACTTCCTGGGGATATATGATCTCTTCAGCCAACACATTCTCACTCCCATTTTAAAATAGACAATTGGTCAAGGGCACTAAGCTTCAAACTATGAATATAATCTAAGCCCACTTGTGTCCGTTTTGGACCTTTCAGAGACGACGTGTCAGTTTCCATTCGTTGCATGGTGTCTTCAAACGTCAAACTTGTAGAGCTTTTCTAGTCTCTCCACCACTTAAACAATACATGTACAGCCATTCCATGTAAGGTGCCACCTGCACATCAGGTCTATCTAACATCAACTCACATTCACTAAATTTGGGCACAGCGTACGGGAGAACTTTTCAGGTTAGGTTACTGGCCAAGGGACACATAGTGGACCAGCAGAGCCGGGAATCAAACCGCCGATACTCTGATTGAAGGATAACCCGCTCTATCACTGAGCCCCAGTCGCCCCAGTGAAATAATTTACTGACGAATATTCCTTCATATTGAACCACATTAAAAGTGAAAGTAATGTGGAGTAGCTTCAGATTCTCAGTTTGCCTTCTCTCTTTTAGCATCCTTGGTTCTCTGTACCCTAGCATTGTCTCTTCAGCTGCCCCAGTTTGGCCAAAAATAAAGATAAAATGACCTGCTGTGTCTCCTCTTTGTTTTTTTGGGGGAAAATGCTCTTGTAATTGTCTCTTCTTGTTTGGCCTCATGAAGGCACTGAGTCTGGAGTTGTGTCTTAGGGTATGTGATACTGTAACAGGCTGGATAAGCTACTGGCTTTGAGTGTGACAGTGACTGCATATTGTAAGAATTTTGAGCATAGAACTGTGTGTTTAGTAGATATAATAAAAGTGTTTAACAATTCATAATTAAGAATTCATAATTAGTCATAATCATAAGTGTTTTGGAAATGCATAATTAAGATAAGCATAAAGTGTTTTAGGATTAGTAGCTAACAGTAGAACTAAAGACATGACGCTTATGCCAAAGTTGCAAGAGGCTTACTTTTATACTGAAGGATTATCATAGAAGGGATTAAGCAACAACTGAATGTCATTGAATGTGTTAGGAACTCAGGGAAAGAGAGACGTGAAGACAGGCGTTTACAGAAGTGCACAGGGAAGTTAGCTAATAGAAATTGGGAAAGACGGAAGGGGAGGAGTTGCGAACGGATATGAGGGCGGAAATAGGAAGTGTTTTTCTCTTCTGTTAGTTAGGATCCTGGGGAAGACGTGTCTCCTGGGATCAGGGAAGAGTTTTTTCCAAAGTGGGTTAAATAGTGTAATATTTCATGGGAGTAATGTACTCCATTGTACAACTGTACTTGCATCAGCAGGATTAAATTCCTTTTAACGGTAAACCAGTTTCGGTAACGTTTTTAGCGCCGTGTGACTGCAAAGATTGCAGTCCACGTGTGCTGGCTCGCTTCACTCTCATCATGGGGAGATTTTTCCCTCCACAATATGCATCTGCCTTGACACAAACAGGCATGCATACATGCAAACACCCACTTCACTCCATGTCATCAAACATCTGGCGTATCCTGATCCACCCCATCACACCCCACCCGATCCCTCACAGGAGACTAATTGACTCATTAGCAGTCTCTACAATAGAAAACAGAATGCAGGAACTAACTGGGCACCGTCAATGCCATCCAGCGCTACCCTTAATTACAAAGTATGAGGCTGCTAAATGAGCTCTGCTGAGGGACCCTGTGGGGAAACCAGATTGGCAAACACAGGATCTCATCTGCTGTAGAGAGGGTCTTCAACGCTATTACACCGGAATCCACAGGATTAGGACAAACGGTGGTGGTCAGAGGCCTTAGAGAGGTACGCCGCGCACTGCTGTCGACAACTGTGTTTGGAAACCAGTTTCAGCAACAGAGGAAGACAGGATGATGAGTGAAGGGTAATGTGGTGCTTGTCGTTGAAAGCACTTGCTCTATTTTAACTGTATAAAATGCAAAGACAAACAGGTGCATCATCCATATACTTGCATTTGGCTTGTTTTTTATGTTGTACATTTGACCACAAACATTATTTCCATGTTGTGTTCAAGAGAGACAAAGGCATAGCTCAGACTTAGTATGTCCCCGCCTCTTTTCCACCACACCTGTGTTGAATTAGTTGATTAGTCTCTTTTAGTTTGTTTCACGTTTCAGTGTTGCGTCGTCTGCTGTTCCTTGTACTATCCTGCCCATGTGTCATTATTTATTTATGCTAGTTACGTTGTCTCATATAATTTATGTTTAAACAAACCATGATTTTTTAGCAATTAGTTCCGTTACCTAAACCTAACCAATTGTTTGAAAAACTTTGAAAATTAAACTATCTTGTGGTTGCAGAAATGTTCAATGCCCAAATTATTTTGGGTAACTGGGTTGAATTTGGTTAGGCAAAGCTTTTATTTTGTGAAACAAAGAATAACTTAAGGTTACTTGAGATTCCTCCTGCACTGTGGCAGGATCAGGGCTGTATCATTCTTGCATCAAATCAAAAAGATTCTACTTGTATTTTGTGTACATTGTCCAGGTTTCACATTTTGCTGAAGTCAAGCATCTTCTCTGCTTTTTGTACAACCATCCCTAATTATGTTCAATATGCTTTGAAAGATGTGAGCTTAATCCACGAATCATATTGACTGGGCAATGGAAAGATGTCAACCAAAACCACTAATCTGTTGCCCTGCTGACTTCTGCTGCATGTGTTCCACTTTCACATCTGAGTGTCATAGATGCAGTGTGAACTTTGAGGTTGACTGTTCAAATAAAAAAGAAAAACCAAAGGAAGTGTTGGTTAATATGCACAACAGAAGCATAGTTTACAAAAAATATAATAGCTTGATCAGGATACCAGCAGTTGCATTTTCATATCACAACTAATATGCCCAATGAGTGATGGGATGTATATTGTGAGAATTACCATAGAAACCAAACTGCACAACCCACAAAACCCAACAGCTGCCTATACCAGATTCATATCCCAGTTATTAGTGTTTCTATAGACCTACCCTGTGAACCGTAGCAAAGAGGATGAAACACAATCTGTAGTGTGGCAGCGTAACCTGTGCTATAAATGGGTTGGATGAGGTTAGTTGAAAATGTCTCTCTTTGGGAGGGGTCAAAAAGTTGGAAAGCAGCGTTCCAAATAATGTATTAATAACTTGCAGGAAAACTGGATGCTACTGTATTTTTTTTTCTCTCTCTCTCTCTCTCTCTGCAATGTGGCGCTCAGTAATTCTCTCTGTAATTCTCTCAGTCCTCCTACAAGACAATTGTGTTAGTATAATGCATACAGTTGGTTGGGTTCTGATGGCTGATTAACGCATATGAGTGGGTGCAGATTGGCTGTTGTAACAGGTCAGGTGGGTGCTACCAACACTATGAGAGTCCTTTCCCTCTCTAGCTGATATCATCACGAGCAGGAAGTCTTGTCTCAAGTATGCACACCGCGAGGCACCAGTGGCGACCCCATGTACCAAGGCTGAGTCCTTACTGTGGCGCCCATGGGTTCAAATCCTACCCATGACCCTTTGCTGTGTTGCATCTTCTTTGCAATTGGGCACTCATTGGAACATCTCAGAGATGAGATTGAGCCAGGTGTGAAGTGCTCGGCTGTTGACACGTCTGACTGTATCATAATTAGTTTATTATCAAGCTATCTGTTCCAGAGACAAGTCCTCAGATGGGCTGATTGAAACACTGCTGGGCTGGCACTGCATTTTCCACTTCACTTCCCCTCTCTCCCTGTCTCTGTCTGGGTTACTATGGCACTCAAAATAAATAACTAAATAAAATAAATAGTCCCATATAATTGAGAGGATTAAATTAGTACATTAACATAACCTGCTGTTCCTCAAAAACTAATGCCATTCATGAACACAATTGAGAAGTAATCATCATAATACCATATATGCTAATGCAGAAAGAGGGTGAGGTTGGAGAGTAGAGATGAACTAGCGGAGCAGAATATCCATGTTAATAGGAAGATATTTATAGAATTATTATTTTTTTTAAGTAATTTGTGAAACAAGACATTGAATTATTTTCTCTGTTGAGCATATACAATAGAACAACATTGATTTACCTCTGAACACCTCCTGGATACGAAAAACATAACTACAACGGTGTCCTGACCCAAAAGTCAACCATTTGTGAATAAGAACTGTTCGAGAAACAATTATGAAAAGAGAATGAGTTAAGTTGGTCTGTACTTCAACAGTCTTTTTTAGCCATACATAAAATGATATGCACAAATGTAAAAAACTAGAGCATGTGACTTCTTCTATCAATCAATCAATTTATTTGTCACATTAAATCATCCAACGTAACATTACAACGCCAGTAAAACACAATCCCGTCAGCTCCTTCAATTTGAGCATTGACATTGACGTTATTCACTATAATAATAGAATACCTCCTCTTGTCTTCCTGCCACAGTCCTCTGTTCTATTAGATTGGTTTGTAGAAAAAGAATCATGGTTCAACGACTCTGTCTAGTGTTCCAGGATTCAGCCAAGTTTCACGGACATTACAGTTCCTGATATCCAGTTGAAAAACGATGCCGGCATGGAGGTCATCCAGCAGCATTCCATCGTCTAATGCTCGCACATTGGCCAGCAGGAAAATCAACAGCAATCCATATTATTACGAGTTGTATGAAAAGGAGGGGACTACAAAAGCGACGGCGTTACAACGTGCACCAGCTGTTGCTCTCACTGGAGACTACTGGACATCGCTGAGTAACCATCATCACCTCGGAGTTACAGCATTATATTGATGAACAGTAGAGCTGACAGATATTTAGATGAAACGTGCTGAAACATTTTATTCCTGTTGCAGTGGAACGTTTCACATAAAGTCAACACACTGAGCACATATAGTGAAGAGATATAACTGCTACTGTGTAAAGGGAATACTGCTGTTAAAAAGCACCTTATTTGTTTAAAGTGTTTGTAAAGCAAATGTTATTGCACTTTTGTTCATATAGCGGTACTTTTAAAATAAAAGTGCGCAGTACACTACTTTTGAATTCATTATTGAACTTTGTGCATAACAATGCGATTAATCGCAAAAAAATCATGCGATTAATCGCGATTAAAATTGTAATCGTTGCCCAGCACAAATTTATATATATATATACACACATGAAAATTATAATAATAGGGGTGATAACCCAAAAAATAATAAATAGATAGAGAGTATGAAAACAGAAGATGTATTCATGAAAAAAAGGAGTAAGTAAAATAATTAGTCGAAGATTAATAAATCTGGCAAATGGGAGGTTGTCGGTGCGGGATAGAATGGGAATTTATGTTTTTTATAATAATAATAACTTATAAGTTATAATAAAATTATAATAATAGTGAAAATAATTGTAACAATAACAACAATACAATAAAATCAACATCACAATCACGAAATAATTTCAGTGGTATAATATCGGCCCAGAAAAAACAAAATGAAACAAAAAATATAAAACAGCAAATATAAATACAATAGGCTATGATATAGATGAATAAGATACAATTAAAAAACAGGACCATTATAATTGTATATGTATGTTTGTATGCATGTACGCATGCATGTGTGTGTTCATGTATGTACGTGGATACTGGGCTATTTTGAGTGCAATGTGGGCAGATGTCTGATGTTAATCCTTTGTCAACAGTATTTTGCCCAGTCTAGTGAATTCTGTGAAGTATCTTATACTGTATGAGTTGTAAATTGATATGTTTCATCATGAAGTAAATATTATTGCAGATGTGGTTCCAGAAGTAAGCACCAGGAGTGATGGATGGGTCTAAATGGGTTCTATGTCTAACCATGTGTTATCTGATTGATTGGGGTGGATCCATTTAAGAATGTATTGAAGTTGATTTGCTAGAGTAGTGGAAAAAATGTGAGGCTTCAAGTCCTTGTGTTTTTGGTCGGTTTAATTCTTGGTATCTTATTTTTCCAGTAGAATTGAGTGATGATTGAGTCAAGAGATTTGAACCAGGAGTAGGTGGGTTGAGATGGTATCATTGTGAATAGGTAATTTATTTTAGGAAGTATTGTCATTTCAACTGTAGCTATTCTGCCCATGAGTGATAGTGGTAGGTTCATCCAGTGGAGGAGGTAGTCAGTTATTGTTTTGAGTAGTGGAGTGAAGTTGAGTGTAAACAGCTCTGACAGCCTGGGGGAAATATGTATTCCTAAAGACATGATGGCACCTGTGCAAAAAGGGTTAGGTGGTGTATGGGCTGCCCCATCCCAACTGTTACTATCTAATGGAAGAATGGATGATTTGTTCCAGTTAATGGAGTAGTCGGAGATATTAGAGAATGATTCAATAACTTTAATAGTTTCCTGTGGTGATGATTAGGGGTTTTGGAAGAAGAGCAATACATCATCTGCATAGAGACTGATCTTGTGATGGGTGTTTGGATTCCTTTTATGTTGATGTTCTGACGAATTGCTGCAGCTAACGGTTCAATGAAAATGGTGAAAAGTGTGGGAGAGAGTGTGGAAGCCGGAACTGCCCCACCGTGAGAGCAAGCCTGTACGCATGCGGTGCCGCAGTCCTCAGCAGCGTTGCTTCTTAATAAGTCTATCAAAACTGGTTTACAATTAAAAGGAATTTAATCCTACTGAAGCAAATACAATTATACAGTGAAGTACACTACTTCTATGGAATATAAAACAATATAACCCCGTACAAAAAACTCCCCTCAGCTTCGCAGAAGACACGTATGTCCCCTCGAAGCTTAACACGAGGAAGAGAAAAAGTCTTTGATTCAACCCACCCACATACAGTTCGAAACCCCTCCCCTTTTGTCCATCACAATTCCTATTGGCTAACTCCCAGGACCCTTGCCCTGGTGTGCTCTGTAATCGCCTGTCTAAAAGTCTCTCTGTCCCTACGCTCTTAATACATTCAATGACTGTCTGTTATGGCTTAACCCTTCTATGATAAACATTCTATATAAAAGTTAAGACTTTGCAACTTTTGGCAAAAGCTTCATGTCTCCAAATTCTACTTCTAGCTACTAATCCTAAAACACTTTTATGCTTATCCTAATTATGCATTTCCAAAACACTTATGATTATGACTAATTATGAATTCTTAAATATGAATCATTAAACACTTCTATTATAACTTCTTAACACACAGTTCTACACTCAAATTCCCAACAAGAGTGGGCATCCTTGCCTATTCCCCCTGTGCAGTGTGAAGCTTTGTGAGGTTTGTCCAATGGTGATGACAGTGGCTGAAGGTGAAGTGTACAGAATCTTATCCCAGTTAATAAATGATTCCCCAAAGCTAAACCTTTGCAATGTGCTGAAGAGAAATGTCCAGTTTACTCTGTCGAAGGCTTTCTCTGCATCTAAGGAGGCTATGATGGTTACAGCTGGTGGTATTGATGAGTAGTTCATTAAGTTCAACAGTCTGCGTGTGTTACTGGATGAGTATATACCTTTTTGATAAAGCAGGTTTAATCTGGATGAATTATGGATGGAGTGACTTTTTCTCATCCGAGTTGGTGCCTTACTGATGGTTTTAAGATCTACATTGAGGAGAGAAATGGGATGGTAACTAGATGGAAGAGTTGGATCTTTGTTTGGTATGAGGGAAAGTGAAATACTGGCTGTTGAGTGAATATTCCTGTTTTTTTCGCAATAAATATATTGCAGAAAAATAAATACTGCAATATCATTTTTTGCATGCAGCCCTGAATAAAACTAGCTGTAGTTAGTTATACGTGTACTGGACTGATAATCATGGCTCTGTGAATTGTATTAAAATGATTGTATATCCTATTTAAGTACCTGAGTGAACAGAACTGGTCAGGAGGTGCACAATGATTGGTGCTTCCCCCGCTCATCAGTATTTGGAAGTATGTTCATAGATACTGATTATCTGGCTCCAAAGGAGAATCCCAAGATGTTCTCATGAAGGACCCCATCTGTAAATGTGCAAGACAGGTTGGTGTTAATGACTACCATTGTCACGGGAGTTCACAGATAGGACCCAAACGCAAGACCACAGGAGACAGAAGTGAATGTTAATCAGGCTTTATTTAGACAGGTGGGTTGCTGGTGTGGAGCCCGTGGTCCGACACCCGAGCGGCAGATCGACGGTGTGAGGCCCGTGGCTCGACACTGGAGGGCTGGTGAGTTGACGGCGTGAAGTCCCGTGGCTCGATACTGGAGTCGACAGAGTGTAATCTGTAGACCACAAGGAGGGCAGAGCGGCGAAGTGTATCCACGAACACAAGGAGGGCAGAGGATGCCACGGGGTTTCAGCGGGTTAAAGACGGTACGACCTGACACTCCCAGACTGCAGGACCAGAGTTTATATAGTGGCAGGCTACTCATTAAGGGGCCCTGAGTCTGGTGTGTCAGGCTGCAGGAGGTGATCAGCTTGAGTGTCCTCAGCCGTGCACGATTAAGGGTGCGGCCCTGGGAGGTGTCTGAAGGCAGAGGACAAACAGAGCACATGGCACACCACAACAGACAGGGGAATCCTGGATCCTGACAGTACCCCCCCCTTAAGGCACGGATTCCAGACGTAACACAAGACCCAACACAGGGCGGGTGGAGGGGGTCCGGAGGAGGGATGTCCCCACAGCTATAAGGCCGACTAGGGTGGGCGGCGGGGGTCCGGAGGAGGGGTGACAGGATCTGACCCGCCACGGGGCCGCCGAAGAGCGTCGGCCCCCGGTGCTCCGGCGGCCGGCCGGGAGGGCAGAAGGGCTCCGGACGCGGGTGCTCCGGCGGACGGCCGGGAGGGCAGAAGGGCTCCGGCCACGGGTGCTCCGGCGGACGGCCGGGCGGGCGGAAGGGCTCCGGCCCCGGGTGCTCCGGCGGGCGGCCGGGCGGGCGGAAGGGCTCTGGAGAATAGGATGCTGGTGCCGCAGTGGCAGGTACTGGAGGTCTCTGCTGCTCCGCGACGGCAGCGGGCACTGGAGGCCGCTGCTGCTCAGAGACGGCAGCGGGCACTGGAGGTCGCTGCTGCTCAGAGACGGCAGCGGGCACTGGAGGTCGCTGCCGCTCAGAGACGGCAGCGGGCACTGGAGGTCGCTGCCGCTCAGAGACGGCAACTGGAGGTCGTTGCGCCTCTGGGACGGCGGCCGGGTGTGGGAGAGGCTGCGGCACGGAGGCGGCGACAGGAACTGGAGCGGACTGCGGCGCTGAGGCGGCAGGAACTGGAGCGGGCTGCGGCGCTGAGGCGGCAGGAACTGGAGCGGGCTGCGGCGTAGAGGTGGCAGCGGCAGGAACTAGAGCTGGCGCTGCGGCGGCAGGAACTGGAGCGGGCTGCGGCGTAGAGGCGGCAGCAACTGGAGCTGGAGCTGCGGCGGCAGGAACTGGCGTAGAGGCGGCCGCGGCAGGAACTGGAGCTGGCGCTGCGGCGGGAACTGGGACTGCGGCGGCAGGAACTGGAGCTGCGGCGGCAGGAACTGGCGCTGCGGCGGCAGGAGCTGGAGCTGGCCCTGCGGCGGCAGGAACTGGAGCTGCGGCGGCAGGAACTGGAGCTGCGGCGGCAGGAACTGGAGCTGGCCCTGCGGCGGCAGGAACTGGAGCTGCGGCGGCAGGAACTGGAGCTGCGGCGGCAGGAACTGGCGCTGGCCCTGCGGCGGCAGGAACTGGAGCTGCGGCGGCAGGAACTGGAGCTGCGGTGGCAGGACCAGCGAGCGGCTCTGGCTCCGCGGCCGCGAGGTCCGGGGATAGCTGCGGCTCCGAGACCACAGCTGGGACTGGAGGTCGCTGCTGCTCCGGGACGGCAGCGGCAGGACCTGGAGGTCGCTGCTGCTCCGGGATGACAGCGGCGGGAACTGGAGGTCGCTGCTGCTCCGGGATGACAGCGGCGGGAACTGGAGGTCGCTGCTGATCTGGGACGGCAGCGGCGGGAGCTGGAGGTCGCTGCTGCACTGCGACGGCAGCGGCGGAAACTGGAGGTCGCTGCTGCTCCGGGACGGCAGCGGCGGGACCTGGCGGTTGCTGCTGCTCCGGGACGGTGGCGGCGGGAACTGGAGGTCGCTGCTGCACTGCGACTGCGACGGCCGGGACTGGAGGTCGCTGCTGCTCTGGGATGACAGCGGCGGGAACTGGAGGTTGCTGCTGCTCCGGGATGACAGCGGCGGGAACTGGAGGTCGCTGCTGCACTGCGACGGCGGCGGCCGGGACTGGAGGTCGCTGCTGCACTGCGACGGCGGCGGCCGGGACTGGAGGTCGCTGCTGCTCCAAGACGGCAGCGGCGGGACCTGGAGGTTGCTGCTGCTCCGGGACGGCAGCGGCGGGAACTGGGGGTCGCTGCTGCACTGCGACGGCGGCGGCCGGGACTGGAGGTCGCTGCGGTACGGAGACGGCGGCGGCCGGGACTGGCGCAAGCTGTGCCGCAGAGGCGGTAGGAACCGGAGCTGGCTGTGGTGAAGAGGTGACAGGAACAGGAGCTGGCTGCAATGCAGTCTGACTACGGGGAGCCGGAGTCGACCGGGCCACCGAGTGTTCCGCTACCCTTGCATGGCTCCGTCTCCGGCTGAGAAGGTGCTTGACCCTATACTCAGAGTTCCCCAGAGGGTCAAAAACTCTCATCAGAGCAGTCACAAAGTCCACATACCCCACAGTATTAGGCTGGTCGCTGCTCACTGTGTACATGGCCCAGTCTAAAGCCCTTCCCCGCAGTAAGCAGACCACGTAAGACACCTTGGACCTGTCTGAGGCGAAAGTCAGGGGCTGTCGGTCAAACACCCGTTGGCATAGCAACAGGAAGCCTTGACACTTCCCCAGTGTTCCATCATAGGGACTCGGAGCCGGCACGGGGGATTCCCAGACCGGCGGAGCGAGGACAGGAGAGGGGAGTGCAGGTGATGGGTCCGGTGCTGGAGCCGGCTGAAGCTGGCCTGTCCGAACCAGTCCCTGCAAGATGCGGCCAACCCCAGAGACCTCAGCTTCCATGGATTGCAGGGCTTGACGCATCTCCATGAGCATCTGCTGGGGTGCCTCCAGCTGCGTGCTATGTCCGGCCAGCGTAGCTGCTCCTGTGGTTGCTGGGTCCATTATGGTCAGGTCGTTCTGTCACGGGAGTTCACAGATAGGACCCAAACGCAAGACCACAGGAGACAGAAGTGAATGTTAATCAGGCTTTATTTAGACAGGTGGGTTGCTGGTGTGGAGCCCGTGGTCCGACACCCGAGCGGCAGATCGACGGTGTGAGGCCCGTGGCTCGACACTGGAGGGCTGGTGAGTTGACGGCGTGAAGTCCCGTGGCTCGATACTGGAGTCGACAGAGTGTAATCTGTAGACCACAAGGAGGGCAGAGCGGCGAAGTGTATCCACGAACACAAGGAGGGCAGAGGATGCCACGGGGTTTCAGCGGGTTAAAGACGGTACGACCTGACACTCCCAGACTGCAGGACCAGAGTTTATATAGTGGCAGGCTACTCATTAAGGGGCCCTGAGTCTGGTGTGTCAGGCTGCAGGAGGTGATCAGCTTGAGTGTCCTCAGCCGTGCACGATTAAGGGTGCGGCCCTGGGAGGTGTCTGAAGGCAGAGGACAAACAGAGCACATGGCACACCACAACAGACAGGGGAATCCTGGATCCTGACAGTACCCCCCCCTTAAGGCACGGATTCCAGACGTAACACAAGACCCAACACAGGGCGGGTGGAGGGGGTCCGGAGGAGGGATGTCCCCACAGCTATAAGGCCGACTAGGGTGGGCGGCGGGGGTCCGGAGGAGGGGTGACAGGATCTGACCCGCCACGGGGCCGCCGAAGAGCGTCGGCCCCCGGTGCTCCGGCGGCCGGCCGGGAGGGCAGAAGGGCTCCGGACGCGGGTGCTCCGGCGGACGGCCGGGAGGGCAGAAGGGCTCCGGCCACGGGTGCTCCGGCGGACGGCCGGGCGGGCGGAAGGGCTCCGGCCCCGGGTGCTCCGGCGGGCGGCCGGGCGGGCGGAAGGGCTCTGGAGAATAGGATGCTGGTGCCGCAGTGGCAGGTACTGGAGGTCTCTGCTGCTCCGCGACGGCAGCGGGCACTGGAGGCCGCTGCTGCTCAGAGACGGCAGCGGGCACTGGAGGTCGCTGCTGCTCAGAGACGGCAGCGGGCACTGGAGGTCGCTGCCGCTCAGAGACGGCAACTGGAGGTCGTTGCGCCTCTGGGACGGCGGCCGGGTGTGGGAGAGGCTGCGGCACGGAGGCGGCGACAGGAACTGGAGGGGACTGCGGCGCTGAGGCGGCAGGAACTGGAGCGGGCTGCGGCGCTGAGGCGGCAGGAACTGGAGCGGGCTGCGGCGTAGAGGTGGCAGCGGCAGGAACTAGAGCTGGCGCTGCGGCGGCAGGAACTGGAGCGGGCTGCGGCGTAGAGGCGGCAGCAACTGGAGCTGGCGCTGCGGCGGCAGGAACTGGCGTAGAGGCGGCCGCGGCAGGAACTGGAGCTGGCGCTGCGGCGGGAACTGGGACTGCGGCGGCAGGAACTGGAGCTGCGGCGGCAGGAACTGGCGCTGCGGCGGCAGGAGCTGGAGCTGGCCCTGCGGCGGCAGGAACTGGAGCTGCGGCGGCAGGAACTGGAGCTGCGGCGGCAGGAACTGGAGCTGGCCCTGCGGCGGCAGGAACTGGAGCTGCGGCGGCAGGAACTGGAGCTGCGGCGGCAGGAACTGGCGCTGGCCCTGCGGCGGCAGGAACTGGAGCTGCGGCGGCAGGAACTGGAGCTGCGGTGGCAGGACCAGCGAGCGGCTCTGGCTCCGCGGCCGCGAGGTCCGGGGATAGCTGCGGCTCCGAGACCACAGCTGGGACTGGAGGTCGCTGCTGCTCCGGGACGGCAGCGGCAGGACCTGGAGGTCGCTGCTGCTCCGGGATGACAGCGGCGGGAACTGGAGGTCGCTGCTGCTCCGGGATGACAGCGGCGGGAACTGGAGGTCGCTGCTGATCTGGGACGGCAGCGGCGGGAGCTGGAGGTCGCTGCTGCACTGCGACGGCAGCGGCGGAAACTGGAGGTCGCTGCTGCTCCGGGACGGCAGCGGCGGGACCTGGCGGTTGCTGCTGCTCCGGGACGGTGGCGGCGGGAACTGGAGGTCGCTGCTGCACTGCGACTGCGACGGCCGGGACTGGAGGTCGCTGCTGCTCTGGGATGACAGCGGCGGGAACTGGAGGTTGCTGCTGCTCCGGGATGACAGCGGCGGGAACTGGAGGTCGCTGCTGCACTGCGACGGCGGCGGCCGGGACTGGAGGTCGCTGCTGCACTGCGACGGCGGCGGCCGGGACTGGAGGTCGCTGCTGCTCCAAGACGGCAGCGGCGGGACCTGGAGGTTGCTGCTGCTCCGGGACGGCAGCGGCGGGAACTGGGGGTCGCTGCTGCACTGCGACGGCGGCGGCCGGGACTGGAGGTCGCTGCGGTACGGAGACGGCGGCGGCCGGGACTGGCGCAAGCTGTGCCGCAGAGGCGGTAGGAACCGGAGCTGGCTGTGGTGAAGAGGTGACAGGAACAGGAGCTGGCTGCAATGCAGTCTGACTACGGGGAGCCGGAGTCGACCGGGCCACCGAGTGTTCCGCTACCCTTGCATGGCTCCGTCTCCGGCTGAGAAGGTGCTTGACCCTATACTCAGAGTTCCCCAGAGGGTCAAAAACTCTCATCAGAGCAGTCACAAAGTCCACATACCCCACAGTATTAGGCTGGTCGCTGCTCACTGTGTACATGGCCCAGTCTAAAGCCCTTCCCCGCAGTAAGCAGACCACGTAAGACACCTTGGACCTGTCTGAGGCGAAAGTCAGGGGCTGTCGGTCAAACACCCGTTGGCATAGCAACAGGAAGCCTTGACACTTCCCCAGTGTTCCATCATAGGGACTCGGAGCCGGCACGGGGGATTCCCAGACCGGCGGAGCGAGGACAGGAGAGGGGAGTGCAGGTGATGGGTCCGGTGCTGGAGCCGGCTGAAGCTGGCCTGTCCGAACCAGTCCCTGCAAGATGCGGCCAACCCCAGAGACCTCAGCTTCCATGGATTGCAGGGCTTGACGCATCTCCATGAGCATCTGCTGGGGTGCCTCCAGCTGCGTGCTATGTCCGGCCAGCGTAGCTGCTCCTGTGGTTGCTGGGTCCATTATGGTCAGGTCGTTCTGTCACGGGAGTTCACAGATAGGACCCAAACGCAAGACCACAGGAGACAGAAGTGAATGTTAATCAGGCTTTATTTAGACAGGTGGGTTGCTGGTGTGGAGCCCGTGGTCCGACACCCGAGCGGCAGATCGACGGTGTGAGGCCCGTGGCTCGACACTGGAGGGCTGGTGAGTTGACGGCGTGAAGTCCCGTGGCTCGATACTGGAGTCGACAGAGTGTAATCTGTAGACCACAAGGAGGGCAGAGCGGCGAAGTGTATCCACGAACACAAGGAGGGCAGAGGATGCCACGGGGTTTCAGCGGGTTAAAGACGGTACGACCTGACACTCCCAGACTGCAGGACCAGAGTTTATATAGTGGCAGGCTACTCATTAAGGGGCCCTGAGTCTGGTGTGTCAGGCTGCAGGAGGTGATCAGCTTGAGTGTCCTCAGCCGTGCACGATTAAGGGTGCGGCCCTGGGAGGTGTCTGAAGGCAGAGGACAAACAGAGCACATGGCACACCACAACAGACAGGGGAATCCTGGATCCTGACAACCATGTTGTTCATGATCGTTGCTAAATTTTCTTGAGGGACCCAGAATGTTATTTGCTGAATGGAAAATACTGAAGCATGTGTTCAATTGATAAAAGTTGGTGGGTAAATTAAAAATAAGTGAGAGAAAAACAAAACCCCAAAATGTAATTTGTTTTCATTTAGCTTGAATCTGCTGGTTGGTGCTTTTCTGCTGATGTTAATGATGCAATATTGCATTAACACTAATTACACCATTACTCAATTGTTAATGAAGAAAAAATAAAAGTTACATTATACCCAACTATACGAGGCCTCCCTTTTGTGTTGTTGTTATGACAAATAGCCATGACTTAATATTTAAGTATCAACATGCTGTGAACATCAAGCCGGTTCTTACTCCTAAGTTGTCGAGCTTGGTCAGTGGCCATGCATGTCAAACTGTTTCGCTCTGTCTGGTTGTAGTTATGGCAGGAGTAGAGGAGGATGATCGGTGCTGTGGTATAAAGTCTGCGTAGGGAATAGGTCGGGGTGAATCGATGGGTCAAGCAAATACAGGGCTTTCCCAAGATACCGGTGTTTGTGTCCCTTGTGAAATTTGACTTATTTTAAGATAACAAAATAAGTCACATTATGTTACACAACAGAGGTTATGATACGGGCACAGACGGAGCACTCTACTGGACCCGATAGATAATACTCTCCTCCAAACACGAGCATGCATTCGGTCACTGGAAATTCGCATCAGCGTAGCTGGCAATCAGGACATACCTCCCCGAATATGTGCGGGCCCCACAGAAAATAAGGCTGCACACATTGCTCCTTGAAATCCTACACCCTCTTCAACCAGCGGCTTAGGAGCGGCACGGCACTGTTGGTGGAGGGCTCCGCCTGTGCTTATGGAACTAGGGTTACAATACTATAACCTTTCTAACTGACCCAGGCTCTGCTCTCTACTGGACTCTATGGGTCCTGTGGGTGGAGCTCGATGAATGCACTTACTGCCATGATGTAACATGGACCCAACCACGTCGATCCTCTTGGTCGCCACTGCCCACCTACATCTTTATAACCTCGACTACCACAGCGGAGAAGTAGTGCCCAAGTCAATCCAATCTGAACTGGGTAAATCCATGGCATAACCCTGCAGGCTTACAGGGGACTGCTCTTCCTCTAGATCAGGGGTGCCCAATACGTCGATCGCGATCGACCGGTCGATCGCGGAGGTAGTGCGAGTAGATCGCATGCCATTCAAAAAAAAAAAGATGTCCTCATGGCATTTGCCACTTGATTTTCTAACACACGGGTCACCACGTATGCGCGGTCAACCGCGCGAGCTACTGCAAAACTCCGGCGAGCTAATTAGTCAGCCTTCCAATTTATTTCCACTAAAGAAGCTAAATCTGCAGCGCCATGATTTGGGAAACGTCTTAGATCCCAAAGGTATTATTGGTAAATCGCGTGACATTAAAAGAATTGACGTCAACCTATCATCCATCCCGTCTTTTGATTGATATACAGGGCAGCCAGTCAGATGACATCTGAATTTTGTCTGACACTTAGGTCACTGCGCATGAGCAAACAACTGCGCTAAGTGCTAACTAACTAGCAAGCTTGTCAGCGAGTTACGGCCAGTTTTCAGCCTTTGTTTTTTTCTCTCAAACCTATGAAAGGGTATAAAAATGAGTGAGGTAGCTGGACCAAGTAAGAAGAAAAAAACGTATAACTTTCATACGGAATGGGAGGAGGACTTTTTTTTCACGATGACATTTTCCAAGTGCGTTTGCCTCATCTGCCAGTCTACCATAGCAATACCAAAGAAGGGGAATGTGGAGCGGCATTTTCGGACTGTTCATGGAAAATACGACACCGACTTCCCGCCGAAAAGCGAGCTGAGAAAGAGAAAAGTGAAGGAACTGAAATCCCAGTTGTCCGGACAGCAGTCATTTTTCACGCAACAAACTTCAAAAGCGAAAGCCGCCACCGAAGCATCTTTCCGGGTGAGTCACATCATCGTCAATAACAAGAAGTCCTTCCAAGACGGAGAGATGGTAAAAGAGGCATTCGTTGAAGCAGCTGACTCATTGTTCCGAGACTTTAAAAATAAGGCAGAAATATTATCTTCGATCAAAGCTCTCCAGCTGTCAAGAAGCACAGTTACACGGCGCTGTGAAGCCATGGCTGAGGATTTAACCCAGCAACTTTGGAAGGACATTGGAGATTGCGAGTGTTTCTCACTGCAGTTGGACGAATCAACGGACGTGAGTGACACAGCCCAGATGTGCATTTTCATTCGTATGGTGTTTAGTGATATCACTACAAAAGAAGAGCTATTAACAGTACTGCCCATGAAAGAACAGACGCGAGGAGAGGACATATTTCAGTCGTTTAAAAACTTTATCGCGAAAACTCAGCTCCCAGTGTACAAATTGATGTCTATCACCACGGATGGAGCACCCGCAATGGTTGGCCGCTTGAATGGATTTATTGCAAAGTGCAGGCAGGACGATGCTTTCCCGGACTTCCTAAATTACCATTGCATAATCCACCAACAAGCGTTATGCGCTAAAATGCTCAACATGAAAGAGATCATGGATGTTGCAACGAAGATCGCCTGTTCTATTCGCGCCAGATCTCTTCAAAGAAGGCTATTCCGTGCACATCTGGAGAATGCTGACTGCGACCACTCTGAGTTGTTGCTACACACTGACGTGAGATGGCTTAGTCGAGGGAAATTCCTGCAAAGATTTCGAGAGCTCTGTCCGGAGATTAAGGAGTTTTTCCGTGTAGCTGGACATGCAGAATACACGCAACTAAATGACGGTCAGTGGCTGTTAGACTTGGCATTTTTAACCGATCTGACCAACATGTTGAATGACCTTAATCTACAGCTGCAAGGAAAAGACAAAACAGTGATCAATATGATCAGCTTGGTTAATGCTTTCAAACGAAAGATGCAACATCTCTCCTCAAAGCTGCAGCGCCATGATTTGGCAAACTTCCAGAACCTGGCGTCAGAGCTGGAGATGCAAAGGAAGGCCTGTGTGCAACTTGACACTGCACGCTACACAGAGCAGATTGACAAATGTCTGTCAGAGTTTGACAAACGCTTTCAAGACTTTTCTTTGCTCGAGCCAGTCGCTACATTCATGTGCTATCCTTTTCGGGAAGATGCTGAGGTTGATTCACTCGCATCAAAAATTGCAACACTGTTTCACCTGAACTCTTCTGTAGTGGAAGATGAGATTTTGACACTACAAGCTGACATTGAGCTGAAGTCCAGAGCTCATGGACAGTTCTGGAACTTACTCACAGAGGTAAAGTACCCCAACATGAGGAAATGTGCTACCTCCTTGACAGCATTATTCGGCTCCACATATTTATGTGAGTCAGCCTTTTCCCACATGAAGATCATCAAGTCCAAGTACCGTTCCACCATGACTGATGAACATTTGGAAGTGTGCTTGAGGCTGGCTGTCAGCAGTTACCGTCCGGACTATGCATCCCTGGCTGATTCAATTCAGTGCAAGTCATCAGAGTAAACTCGGGTAATGACAAAAAATGTACATAGTTAATTGTGTTGTGTTGTGCAATATTGGCTCATGCGATATAAAGAATCCTCAATATATTTATAAATAAATATATGTTTTGCATTTTTTGTAGTAGGTAGATCATTTTGACTTGATCATTTTATAAGTAGCTCTCATGCTGAAAAAGTGTGAGCACCCCTGCTCTAGATGGTCAAATGCAGAGTGACAGATGAAATCGATCCGAAGAGCCCATCTGGGATGACAGGGGCTCCCAGGAGATCCCCTGTTGCTACCTGGGCACTATACAGCAGCTCATTGCTACTAATGCTGGGGATGGGTTAAATGCAGAGGTCAAATGTGTACCTGTGTGAATATGACTGAAGTTAATAAAGGTTAAGTTTTGAGTTCGAACATTATGTCACAAAGTTGATATAATGTATCCAATGCTACGAAACAAACTTTCTTATTTTAACTTATACCACAATCTACCAAGTAGTTTTGTTGTCTAAACCTAGCCAACAAAACAAACTACAAGACCTAGAAAGGTGCAAACAGTACAGTGCAGATCTCCACCAGGTGCATCTGCAAACTCAAAAAACAAGCAGTGATGTATGCAGTCAATCGAAGTTTGTCATGTCAGAGATTTCATGCAATCTCACCAAACTGTATGCCTGCTGAGCAATGACTGAGTTGCGGAAAGTTACAAAAGTTTGTGTACTGCTGGTTCATTAGCTGTCAACTTGTAGCCAAAAGCAGTCCAAAACAATACAAGTGTCCCAACTAAGGATGCGCCCCGATACCCGGTTCTAAACAGGAAGGGATAACACAGTAGTAAATACCCAGGGTTTCGATAAGGTCCAGAGTTAACGGTTCTGCTATCGGTACTTTAGAAGTTACGGAGGGAGATCTCCATGGAAAAAAGCAGCGTTGGAAACCTCCTCACTCTGTCTCTGTGTCTTTGCACGAGGGGCGGAGTCGTGCTTTAATCTGACACACACACACCGACTCTGGCCCAGTACAGCGTGAGACTCACATCATGGCAGAGAGAAGAAACAGATCCAAAGTGTGGCTACATTTTACTCCAGTAGAGGCTGAGAACTCTCGTTGTATCAAATACAATAGAACCCTCTAAAGCAGGGGTATCTAACTGGCGGACCGCGGTCCGGAAACGGACCCAAACGCCGTTGTATCTAGACCCAGGACCTAAAACCGATAGATAATTGAGAATTATTCAATTTTGACCGAGCGCTTCTATTTTAACCTGCGCAGCTTTTCCAGAATTTACGGCACTTGTTCAGCGGTGCAAGAAACACACCGACCAATGCGTTGTAAATCACATCACGTAGGAAGCAGGAACATTATTACATGAATTGTAAAAGCCAAATCACAGGACGATCCCCAGAAGAGAAAAACGGCAAGATAGACCAGAGTCTTTAATCAAGACTGGACACACTCATATAGGTAAACTCTTCCCACAGGCAGCTTAAAAACACTATGTCTCACATGGAGCAAACATACCCACTCACATCTGAAATGAAGACATAGAAAATAAACCCAAGAGCCCAGTATGATCAGAATCCTGCAGCCATGACCCAGACCATCCCCCCTCCCTCAGCCCAAGTCCCTTCACGCTAGCAGCTACAGGGAAGATGACACATTAGAGAGTGAACGAGTGTCACAGAGCTGTTACCCAGTTTATTGTTAAAGGCCTGCACCCCTTCTCAACAGAGGAGTCAAAGGGCTTGAGGTAACAATTGTATGTCAGTGTATATTGAGTTGTTTGATTCATAGTTATTAATAAGGGAGTAGCTGTGTTGTTATAACTTATAACAACACAGACTAGCAGCTTCAAAATAACTTATACAGTATTTTTAATAATAGTTTATGACAACAATAGTGAGTGATTTAAAGATTTCTGCTGTTGCCATTCAAGAAAGAATTTACAAACAGAAAGTTTACATACGAATAATTAAGCAATATTGAATATTTTTTAATTGATTGTCTTTTTCTCACAAAATAATCAAAAAGAACCGACAAGAGTATCGATAAGGAAGCAGTGTTGATAATAGCGCTAGTCAGTGGCGGCTGGTGGAAAATTTTCTAGGTCGGGCCATCCTATCAATTGAAGCAAACATCCCAGTATGATTTAATGCAAAAACAATTAAGTATCAAACACGCATTATTACTTGGCAGTTAAATATTTAACATTTATTCCAACACGAAAAAAAGCAGTAAATAACACTTATATAATATAATATAACATGTTTATTTTTTGAGATGCCCCTATGGACCTTGTTATAGGAGGTAAAGATCAGGAGAAGTAAACATGAAGTGTAATTATGAATACTGATGTTAAATTAAACTATGATGAGTTTTCACTGTTAATTTAACATCTCTATTACATGTTGATGCCTCCATGACCAAGTTAAGCAGATGAGACTGAGGACAACTATGTAGAAGAAAAGATGTTCACTTGTTCACGATGTTCACGCCGAATATGTAGCTTGACAGAGTTCTCCATGTATGTCCTGGTGTTCTCATGTTTCCTTACCTCCTCATCCTTCACTCCCGTAACTGTCCGTGCTGGATCCGTCCCCGTTGTTTTAAAAAGCTAAATAAATGATTAGCATGACGTCATCCAGCTAGCCAAACCTGTCTGGTGTAAAGCTAGCAGTGAAGCTTCGCATGTAGTCTGCTGTCTGATTGTGAGGTCAGGCTGATCTGATATCAGCTCTTTGGCCTGCAGAATCTCCGCCAAAGTTCTCCTCTCAAACGGGTCTTGGAGGAGTAGTGCTCGCGCTGGCGCGGGCGCCTGTAGAGACTTCTCCTGACGAGAACGCGCAGCTAGGGGGGCCATCGTTCTGGCCCCACTCTGAATCTATTTGAGGGCGCTGATTGGCTAAATTGTATATCACTCATTTATATCTTTAATCAGCAATTGGCTAAACTGCTTCATAGACCCGCCTCTTTTGGGCCAAAACGATTAGGCCCCCCTCGCTGTGCGTTCTCAGACGTGTCGTGCACACAGGCGGAGAGCACGAGCAGACGAGCACACAGGCAGAGAGGACGAGCAGGAAAAGCATATATTTTGCGCAGATATCATATTTTACACGTTCTTTTTTTTTTCGTGTGGCTCATGGTGGGCCCAGGCCCCATGGCCCTCTATTGACCAGCCGCCACTGGCACTAGTATTGATACAATCATGTCAGCCATAGCATGCAGAATGTGAGCCATAAGTGGTCACAGCTTGCTTCAACAGAATGTGAGATTAGCTGTTGACAGACACATAGACGCACACTCACTCATGGACACACACGCATGACCGATGGCATGATCCTCCTGGTGGAGATGAAAAAGAACACATACTTGAAACATTGATAGGAAGGCTATTCTGAGCCATCTGTAACCACAAAGACATACATTCTCAAATCTGTGGTTACGCTTTTACATTTACGAGCCTTTATGGGCTTGTGGTGCATCATTATATTGTGTGTGTGTGTGTGAGTAACATCTAACCTAAGGTAAGAAAAATTGATTTCTGAAATGCAGCACAAATGAGATTCTTCAGAACTAATGGATTTGAGGAGGGACGGGCAGTGTAGGCCGGTCAGACTGGCCAGAAAAATAACTCAAAGCATGTTATTAACAGCCGTGGCAATCAAGGTCACATCTTCAGCAGTGTGAAGCCAAGCTGACTGACTAATCAAGATTCTGACAGGGTGAAGGTTTGTGACATTATTTGAGGACTATGGAAGGTTATGGAATCATCTGTTATCTAACCTCTGCAGGGGACAGCTGCACGATGGAACTAAAGCTCCCCAGAGTGTCAAGGGTTAGCTGACCACAGATAATGTCCACAGAGACACAACAATGACTGCACTGCAAAGCTAACACCAAGGTTCATACAACATATTAAGGTATTCTGAAATCTTATTGGAATTTTCGTTGAAAATACCTCACATTTTGACATCAAACAACATTGAAAACACTTCGTTGTGAATTCAATTGCATTAATACTTCTACATGCATGGCCGGCTAGAGGGTCTTCTGTTTCTGTTCTCCGCTGCTGCACACTCTTTCCTTCTCCTCATTTGGTGCCTGCAGACGTTTGACGTTATCACAGCTGCAGCGAGCAGGATTTTGCACTGGCATCGACAGTCACTGGCCTTTTCTGTCCACCTTTTTGTTTTTACACTCCTTTATGCATTTCATTTGTATTTTCATTCAACTCTGCTTTCTGTCTGGATTTTATTCGATTATTTCCCACTTAACCTCTCATATTTCATGGACGGATCCACGTGAAAGTTAGGGGGGGAGGTGAAGAAAGTCAGTACACTCAGTACAGTATGACAGACTTCCAGTCCGACTCTGCGTGGATGGTATTGACACCGCTGTACAGCTGTCTGTTGGGAGGACAAAGGGTGCTTTAATACCTCTAGTTGGGCTCATTTGGTCTGGACCAAGGAAAGAATGATACATTTTAGCATTTTATTTCTGGTCGGGTTCCTGGTTCACTCTCATGTTTTACAAAAGAACCAAAAGGGGAAAAATAAAGTCATACAGAATGACAGGTAACTCCTTGATTGGTCAGTCCTGGTGATCATCTTCCTGCATCATTAGAACCCATGTGCTGAAATCAAATTCCAGTGACTGACAGACGATTCTCCTGCACTGTAAGGCTTCTGATGTGTATATTTATGAAGTATTAACTTACGTTAATGTACCTGCACTGCTACAGCAGCTTCAAGAAGGCTGGGAATAATATTGGTGAGAAAGCACCCACAGAATCGGCATTTACGGGTAAAGGCAATGGTCAGATGTAGTAATGGTTAAATTAAGAGGTTTTTTTTAAACTTCTACACATTTAATTATCTACTCTATGTCAATGTCAAACTGCTTCCTGTTGCTAGTCATGTCTCCTTAAGGAAATCCTTTCATGGTGGGAAATTGTAATTGAACATTATTAACATTTTTAGAAATTGTGCTAGTCTCCCAAGATTTGGTGAGATCAGGTGAGATTTGGTGACCTGACAGAAAATAATCCAAGCCTGTTAAATCCAGAGTGGCTTCATAATAGTATCTTTTTTTGGAGTGTTGCTGCATCCATGAAAGCTCTCATGGGCTTTCTGTGTCCATGGTAGACTCAGCTTCCAAGGGCCCACGGGTCCACAGGAAATGAAAGACAGAGGTACTTGATTGTGTTCTCTAGTTAGCTGTAGAGGGCAATAGTGGAGGTAGCGGTAAATGAAGGCAGTTCATTAGATGTTGATCCAGATCCCCCCAGAGGGCCGGGGGAAGGCTGGAGGGGATAGGCTTCATGCTGGACAGAGAATTAGACAGAGGATTTGCTGCAGGCTTTGAGGCAGGCTTACTCATCATACACTTGAGACAGGCAGGCTCACTTGCTAACACCACTGTAATACTCATTATTAGTTGAAGAATATCACCAAGCAGAGGGACTTAAATTTCTACCTCGATAAGGAACAAGACAGGCATGTAGAAATATAATTTTCTGTTAGAAGTCTATCACTGCTAATTCCATGCCATACCCCCGATCAAGAAAGTTAAACATATAAGGGTTTAGGTTACAATTTAAAGCCAGCACTGTCTTTCAAATTTAATGTAATGTTTATCATTCTTCTCATATAAATTGTCTGGCACATTGGTGCTGTTTTTTTGTTAAAACGTTGATGATAAATTCATTTGATAACATGCAGATGTAAACTGTAACCCAGGGGAGACCAAACCCTCCCCATACTCAAAGATACAAATCACAATACTTACAGTAAATTAAGACACTATATGCAGTATTTCAATTAAGGTGCTCTTATAAAACAGGTATAAATAAGGAAGTATAAATTATAATATGCTGGTATAAAATTACATATTGATATCTAATCCCTTAATCATAAAGCAACTGAAGCCCAAGCCTCAAAAGTTTCTTACTGGCCACAGGTATTGAGGGGCCATCCCTGTTAGGATCTCGGTCTGACCTAGTGTGTGCTCCTCTGTTTTTCCCCCTGTCAGTGTTGTTGGTTGAAGGCCATGTGCTTATGTTTTGTTTTTGTGTCAGCCTATAGTTTCCACCCCCGAGTTCCATCTCCAACCACGCCCCTCTCCCCAGGCTCAGCTGTGGGGAATTCCGGTGATCAGCGCCGACTGACTTAAATACCCCCAGCTGTCCTCCGGCACGTTGTCAGTCCGTACGGTTACCAGTCTGGTTCTCGTCGCCGTGAGTTGGAGCAGTGTTTTCATGACGAGTGATTTCTAACCTTTCTGGCTGTCTGCAGCACTCCTGCCGCGCAGAGTCGATCCCCGGGAATTCCCCTGTGCGCAGAGGCCGATCCGAGTAGTACCACGGAGTTCACCGGTCGGCTTCCCTTGTTTTCATCCCGGACCGTTTCCAGCCGTGAGTAGGTTGAGTTTCCCTCCCGACTCCGGAGGCTGCATCATTCTTCCTCGGTTGAGTTTCCCTCCCGACTCAGGGAGAACGGACAGGCTTTGGCCACTGGACACGTGCCGTAGTCTGTTTGGATTTTGTTGTCTGTTTAAGTCTGCAGCTATATATATATATATATATATATATATATATATATATATATATATATATATATATATATATATATATATATATAAATACAAAATAAAGATCTTGAAGGATTAATCTGCTGTGTGAGCGTGCGTTTGGGTCCATCTACTACACCACCACATAACAATCCCATGTGGATATTATTCAGTTTATGCTATTTATGTTGACAGATCTAAGGAAGAATTGTTTTTCCTTTCATGTAAAGTGCCTTTGAGTACCTTTTGAAAGCGCTATATTAATGTGTTATTATTATTCAGAACTAATCATTTCGTAACAATGTGGTATTCTGGTTCTCAGAATGTTCCATGAAACAGCAGTAACTTGTGTTTTGGTTTACTGCTCCAAAGATCTGCTGGATAACTTCATAAAACTGTGAATTGCACTAACACTTTACACTACAATTTTGTACAAGATATAACGTGTAAATGTGTGCGTTTTAGAGGCGGTGGAAGGCGGGTGTTGTTACCAGGCTACTTACAAGGCTAGCTGTTTCCCCTTGTCTTTGTGCTAAGCTAACCAGCCACTGAATGTAGCTTCATATTTAGATATGAGGGTGGTGCAGTCTTCCCCTCAAACTCTTCTTTGTTTTTCCCATCCATCCATACAACAGCCATATATTCCATTTACAATTAAGACATGCAGTGCCATTCTTGATTGTGAATAGAAAATATACATCCCAGTTAATATGCATCTTTAGTGCTGAGACAACTACAAAGTAAATCATAACCGTGTATTTCCTGGTAATAAGACTGGAAAACAATCTTTCATTATTGTAGATTGCACGCATTGAATTGTAATTGTTTGTTCCACTGCGGTTCTGCATCAAGAGATCTTTGAAGAATAATTATATTACATTCGGACAAACCAGAGCCTCTCTACAGGCATTAGACGTTACGGGAGATTATTCGTGCTCATTGTGAGAGGCAGGCGTCTCTCAGCAAATACAGGCCTCCACTTTACTGACACTGCAGGTGAACACAAAGCTCCCACTGTTAAAAAAACCTCAAAAATCACTTGGTGTTTTTCAAGATACATGGGATCTTTATTGAATCCTGTTAGGAGATTAAACTATTTGAAGTAAAATAAAATACATAAATTATGTTTTGGAGAAGAACAATATTAGTATCATATTAGTAAACATTGGACTTTCATTCATCTGGTGGCCAAAAACGACATAAATTGGCAACTGTTTGCTAATATACGACAATATAAGTACAATGATAATTAATGCAGGTCAAATGCAATCTTGAGAGGCAAGTGAGAAAACTAAATTATTGTGATCCAATTCAGCAAAGTCAAGGTTTAAGATTTAAGAACAGGTGTAACAAAAGGTTTTCCTATGATTTTTTTCATGAAAGTTTTAACAGGATGATTTTTCTAAGTTACATTTTATATCTTTAAAAGCATAGTTTTGGCAGGTTTTTGCTCCCAGGATTAAGTGATTGTTGTAATACGTATGTCGGCCATGAGAGGCTGAAGTGCACCATTACCCGATGTTCTGAAAAGGACTAAAAGCATTCACGTTTCCTTCCAGGAGAGTTTATATTTACACACACATATGCAACTTGTTTTTAGTGAGTACTTCATCAGACCCAACATTTGGTTGAATCACCTGCCAAATATTTAGTTTCATTCACAGGTAAAAAAAAGATGTGGAAAACTTCTTTTCCACCTTTTTTACAGATGGCAAGAGAAAAAAATTGATTGTCCTGGCAAAACCTCTCTTTTCACCTGTTCTGAAGTCCAGGAGGGAAAACTATTTAGATCAGAATCAGAAAATGGATCACCATATTTGTATTCTCACTTACCTCTCAGGGTGACTATACGATGATGTCCGGAATTCTGTTTCAGGTCTTTTGTTTTTTTTAAATGAGAACTTCACTGCCCCATGTTTGATTGAGATACATTTGAACAAAGACTGAGATTGTTGTTCAATATAAAGTTACAATAATTGTTCTAGCTTTGGCTTCAGTTTTTTTTAGGTGAAAGAGTAAAAATCTGCTCTGAAAATTGTTAGAAAACTCTCTTTACTGACTGTGACACGTCTCAGTTTGGTTAAGTGGCTCTAAGTGGTTAGAGCTGTCCCTGGCTTGTTGTCAAAGATGAACACACCTGTTTGCTCACACACCCATGTCCTTGTATCACTATGGCAACAGTCAGTGACAGGAAAGGTGGGTGATGGTGAGTGTCCTTATCAACTAAGTGAGTTATAAGAGCAGACGGCTCCACCATCTGCAGCCCCCTCATGTTACACAACATTTACCGCACGCACCACACTGAGTGAAGCAGCCAAGATGCGTAGGTAAACCCCTGAACCCAACTCATCACAGGGATTCACTCTCTGTACACACCACCTGCTGCTAGTTTAGCTGTCAGATGGTTTTGTTAAGTCCTCAGATTGAGTACTGAGAGGGAATTCACAGTTGACTATCTTTAAGTAAAAGTAACTCGCAACATCTTAATGGGCAGTGCAGTTTCAGGGGTATGAGCTGTCTTTAAACATAGCATTTGGTTTCTGTTGGGAAAATACTTTTTCTTTTGATGTAACCCATGTAACCAAGTAAGCCTTTGATGTAGAAAATGAAAATGAATACATGCATTCATCTCTACAGTAATTGGTTGTATTTCTGTAATCTCATCTATGAATAATAATAATAATAATAACTTTAATTTATATAGCGCCTTTCAGGGGACCCAAGGCCGCTTTACAAGAGTGACAGTTTAGACAAAACAGTTTAGACAGTCAGAAAAACAGAACAAGTAAACTAGGGGCCGAAAGCCTTGGCGAACAGATGGGACTTGAGGGCCCTTTTGAAGGCGTCCAGAGTGGAGATGTTGCGGATCACCGCAGGGAGAGAGTTCCAGAGGGTGGGGGCTGCCACACTGAAAGCTCTGTCCCCGAAGGTTCGCAGTTTGGTGCGGGTGGTGGCAAGCAGGCCAGAGTCTGAAGACCGCAGGTTCCGGGGAGGGGCATGTGGGCGGAGGAGGTCCGATAGGTACTGGGGGGCATGGGCATGGAGGGACTTGTAGGTGAGGAGGAGGATCTTGTATGAGATGCGGGACTTGACCGGGAGCCAGTGGAGGTTGATGAGGGTGGGGGTGATGTGCTGCCAGGGCTTTGTGTGCATGAGAACCCTGGCGGCAGAGTTTTGTACGTACTGGAGCCTGTCCAGGGTTTTGTTGGGTACCCCGAACAGGACACCATTGCAGTAGTCCAAGCGGGAGGTGACAAATGCATGGACCAGGGTTTCAGCAACAGACTCCGAGAGTGACGGTCGGAGACTGGCAATGTTCCGGAGATGGAAAAAGGCAGTTTTGGTGACGGACTTGATGTGGGACTCGAAGGAAAGGGTGGAGTCCAGGATGACACCCAGGTTGCGGACTTCAGGAGATGGGGAGATGGAGCAGCCGTCAACCTCGAGGATGAAGTCACCAACCTTCCGGAGCAGCGCCTTGGATGCCACAACCATGAGCTCTGTCTTCTTGGTGTTGAGTTTGAGGAGATTTGATGGCATCCAGGTTTTTATTTCATGCAGGAAGTTGACAAGGGACTGAGGGGGGAACTGGGAGGATGGAGTAGTACTGAGATAGATTTGAGTGTCATCAGCATAGCAGTGGAAGTTCAGTCCGTGATGGCGGATGATCTTGCCGAGGGGGAGCATGTAGATGGTGAAGAGGAGGGGGCCAAGCACAGAGCCTTGGGGCACGCCATGATTGACTGGGGCTAGGGGGGAAATAGAGCCGTTGATGGAAACAAACTGTTCCCTGTTATGGAGGTAGGATGAAAACCAGGAGAGGGCGGTGCCAGTGACCCCTAGAAGGTCAGATAGGCGGTTGAGGAGGATGGTATGGGAGACAGTGTCAAATGCTGCAGAGAGGTCCAGGAGGATGAGGATGCTGAGGCGGCCAGAGTCAGCAGCAATGAGGAGATCGTTGATGATCTTAATGAGGGCAGTCTCCGTGCTGTGTTGGAGTCTGAAGCCGGATTGGAGGGGCTCATAGAGCTCATGATTGGACATGTGGAGATGGAGTTGGCCGGCGACTACTCTTTCCAGAGTCTTACTGAGGAAAGGGAGGTTGGAGATCGGCCGGTGGTTGTGGAGGTCATCAATGTCTAGGCCAGGCTTTTTGAGGATGGGGGTGACTGAGGCAGTTTTGAAGCTGGTAGGGACAATACCAGATGCCAAAGAAGCGTTAATGATGTCCACCATGTAGGGGCAGAGGGGCAGAGGGTGGGTAAGCAGTCCTTGACCAGGGCTGTAGGCATGGGGTCCAGGGAGCAGGTGGACGTCTTGGCCGAGCTGACCAACTTGGCCAGTTGGGGAGCATCCACAGGGGAGAAGATACAGTGGCCAGAATAAAACATGTCCAGTTGAACCATCTCACCCTTGTCTCTCTGGTTACTCTTCAAATGAATGACTAGATTTGACATATTATCAATTTGACCAAGCCCTACTTGGCCTTCCTCGTCAGCCGGTCTGGTTGTTCGAATGATTCATTTCAAACTTCGTGAAGGTGCTTTTGTTTTGTGTTGTCTAGCTATTGGAACACTCTGCTATAGATTACCTTAAGTATGCTTCAATAATGGCATTGTTTAAAGTCGGTAAGAAAACATTCATTGTTACCTACTATGTCTTTAATTGGACCTGATTGTTTCCGTGCACTGAGTATGCATGTGTTTATACTATAAATGTTCATTGCTTTTCTGTGAGGCACAATGTGTATCATCTGGAATGTGCATTATAAATCAAGCTTTGGTTTGTCTCTATAATGCCATTTGCCTGTTGGTGCAATGTTTCAGGCAGAATGTGTACTCTGCTGTCTGCTTCTCAGCACTATATGCACAAACGTACACAGGGGTCCTTTTAGTGGACCAATCAGCCTCTAAGAAGAATCACCCTTTCATCCGATTTTGTAACTAATATTTGCCCAACTTACAAATATTGTCTAAGGTAACTATTTTTAAAATACCACCTTATAACCTCATGATGGCGCCACAGCTATTATTCGTTTCTAGGGCTGTAACTATATACATATTCGTACCGTTCGGTACAAGGCTTACAAAGCAAACAATACGTTTGAATAATACTAGTGCATTTGGAAAATGCAGAAGCTTAAATTGTGGGAAATATAATGTTTTCTGGGCTCATGTAGGACAGTGGTTCTCAACTGGTCTAGCTGCGGGACCCACCGTCACTCCTTAATGACAAGCCACGACCCATTTTTCTCTTTTGGAGACTGTCTTATGATTTTACTGTCACAACTCACGTAACAATTGTACTGCTCTGCTATCACTTTCCTCGTCTCAGCCCCCTGTGTCACGGTGTGTGTACACCTCACTCGAGTCAGGAAACTTGTCAGAATGCCCATATTGGATTGGCTGAGCTGCATCACGTGATGTGATTCACACCGCATTGGTCGCTGTTTTCCCTGCACCGTTGAACAAGTGATGTAAATGCTGGAATAATTCCGCTGCATAAAAAATATCCTTCAAAAATAAAAGCACAAGATTTCGCGACCCACCAGTTGAGAATCACTGATGTAGGAGACAACGGGCTGTGTGACCTCTGAACTAGAACAAAAAAAACCACAACAAAAAATAGCTTCTGCTACACAGTCGAGGGCCATTCAGATATTAGACGTAAAAAAACAAACGCAGTTCATTTACCAAATGCTGTTCACTTATAGCCCGAGCGTGGTCTGGTACCGGTTCCGAGGTTCCGAATGGACTTATCATCAAGAAATATGAAAATTGGTCCATACATGTAAAATATCGGGAAAAAAAATAGTCTGGGCAAAATCGTCATGCAAGTCATTTTACGCAATTATACACAGTAATTCAATACACGAGAAGATTTATCACAGCATCAGGATTTTTGGCCAAAAAATCCGCCAGCTATGCACCCGAAATTCATCTTTCATCACAAATCCGGCTTCGACCAAGGCGGAAGGATGCATCAGGCATGAGGGCTCGAAACGGCGTCGGACCAGCGTGTCCAAATATACCTCAGACAAAGCATTCAAAACTTACAGCACAAAGCCCAAGAAACCTCACACTGCTCTGCAGAAATACAATTGCAAATCTCCATACTTTTTGGCGATTTTCGTCCGGAAAAAAACAGTTAATCCATTGAAAGTTGGTACAGCTCTGAAGCGCATTTCCTCCTCCGTCTGCCTGCATTGGAATAAATGCGCTGAGAAGTTCCATGTGGAAACTGGGCTGATCTTTCGACTGGACCAACTTATTTTTCGCATGGGGGTCGAGCCCACTTTATCAAGATTTTTACTGACTAATCGCCCTCAACACCCCTGACGGCTTTCAATGGTCTATTCCGGACCTAACAACGTATCATACGACTAAATCCACCAATCAGAGGCCTTAAAAATCCCACATAGACACTGAGTCACAGCAGATTTTTTTCAAGGATGAGACATATGACATCTGGAAATAACAACATGACTGAAAATTATTGCAAACTGCTTTATTACAATGTATTGAACACTCTTAGTGATCAAGAAAGTGAATATATAGTTAATTTGTAGTTATATAGTATATACAATTAGAATAGAGCAGCGCAAAATCTGGTTCCGAAAATCTGAATTTTGTTTGAAATTCTGTACTCTGACCTCATTTTATGCTGGCCTGCTAAGTACAATTAGCTTGGACAGACCACAAACCTGTTGTGCTATGACTGTGGAGTGATTTTAGGGTTCATTCGGCATTATTTCAAAAAAGAATGTTCAATGCAGGTGCTTTTTTTCAGGCGAACATGAAACTTTTTCAGTTTGAGCTGTGCCATAAGTGTATCAGTTATTAACCAGTAACATATACACAATAATTACATAATTGAACACATCTTACAAGTGTTACCTGTATTCTGGCATCAAAATTATTAAAATAGACCTTGTAGTTGGAGCTGGGGACTCTCTTGGGAATGCAATTTTTCGAGCAGAGGCCTAAAAATAGGGCTAGGGCTATAAAGGAGACAAACTCCATCCTCCTTTCTTTGTTGACAAACAGTTTAATCCCACGGTTAAATCCCAACTCACAAATCCGTTTCTCCTCCTCCTTCAGCCATTGAGTGATAAAAAAACAAAGCTAGGAAAAAAATAAATAATTTACACCAAGCTAAATGCAAAAAATGTCATAATTTCTTCCATATCTTTCAATTTGAACTCTCACTACTCCGACTAAGCCTCTGCTGTTAACTTTCGTTTCACGATAGTCACGTGCTTGCCCACTGACCAATCACAGCACACGCTGCACCTCACTGCAGAGCTGCACATGGAAACTGAGCTGCACGTAATGCTGATGTTGTTGTAGGCCAGCTAGAAGGCTCTGACATGTCAAAGAATACGCCCAACATGTCAAACTAAAGATCTGATTGGTTGAAGACTATGACAATCAACAATATCGTCCCCATTCACTTAAACTGCACATGGATGCACTTGTGAGTCTGCAGGCCTCGGGCCTCTCTTCTTACATAGAGACACAGAGGTGAAATCTGATTGGATAAAAGCTCTACTTAAAACAAGCTGCACTGGAAGCAGAGCAACTGAGGAAGACAGTAGCTGTGCAATGAGAAAATAAGATTATGGAAAAATATTTTGATAAATTACAATACATGTAGTGTATTTAAGAAAAATTATTAAATTATAAAATAGCTATAACTTTGTGATTCTGTTTAGGCCAGCAGAGAAGGCCCTGACGGCCCACCACTGATAGGTAGGGTAGTATTTTAGTGAAACAGCATTACTAATCTTAAAACCTGGTTTTGTTATACTATGGAGTAGAGTTCACAGAATGAATGTTTAGCTAAACAGTCAGAGAGACACATTTAAAAACTTAAAGCTTTATTGGCTGTTGCGGAAACATTGGAGCCCCTCTCTTCCCCTAAGTTAGTTGGTTTGCTACTCTGTTTGTCAGCAGGATGACTGATAAACTACTGGCCCGCCAGAGGCAGATACATGAATACATTTTCATTTTCATTAACATCGTGAGATACGGCTTTTGGTCTTGGTGGGGGTCTGCACTCTCCATGTGCCCGTGTAGTGTTTTTTCTATTCACACATTTGGATTGTTGCTGAAATGGCCGCATACAATTTTTTCAGTATGAAATATATATAAAAATAAATCATTCTGTGAAAGCTTCTTGTCCTTAAGATACACGGTGTTGGGGTCTGACCATATGGCTTCAACATGTGCTGTGAACAAAGAGAATCAGGCCTTAACTTTTTCAAGCAAAGGTTTCATCCTGATTTGTAGTTTGATAAGAGCAAAGGAATTTCATACTCGGGTGTGAATTACCCCCCCCCCCAAAAAAAACTATGGTTCCTGAAGTCACCTGAATGCACCGCTGCAATCTCATTGGCCGAAGGCCAAGAGACCCCAGGACCCCTGTGGTTCAACCACTGTTCTACAAAACTGCCTGCAGATCACACCTCCATGCTTTTTCCCTTCGACCTCCGTCGAACAGGGAGCACACAACGCTCTCTTCGCCCGGACCTTCGTCCTGGACACATGAAGACACATCGGCCTCTCCTCCCCCCTCCAGCATGACGGAGGCCACGAGGAAGCCCGCGGTCCTCAAACCCTGTCAGGTCACAAAGCCATTTCGCTGGACGAAACGACAGTGTTCCACTTTGAGTAAGGCTCCTTTACCCAGCCGAGACGAATCCGCATCCGTGATCCGTTCTCCGCATTTTGCTTCTTTTTCTTTTTGTGCACACTCCGGCAGGAAGACGTCTAATCCTCTCCTGACCGATGATTACCGGGAGACGTACGGACCACGTCGTCTCAGCCGAAGTTAAACTGTCCTCCCTGCAGCGAGGATAGATCACGTCTACGTTTCGCTCCAGAGCGAGCTCACGCCACGACGGCACAGCGCCCGCTGCACGGCCGCGCTGCAAGCAGCCTTGCCCCCCTTCCTGGCGATGAAAAACGGACAACTTCCCCACGAACACTTCAACGTTGCAACGACAAGTAAGATTCTTGGCATCTGGGCATAGCTTAGCTTAAATTAACTTACGTTTAATTCAGGCCATTCATTTATATGTTGATATTCCCGTGTTTTTGTGTGTTTAAGTTACTGTCGCGTGATATTGAGATATTGCGCAATCCTTCCGGAGCAGAGAAGCTCCGCTGTATTTGTGTATTAACTATGACTGTTTGCTTGGGATTTATTTGATTTATTTTCATTTGTTTTATTACACTTCGTGTGGTATTCTCTCCTCATTAAATCAGCTCTGTGAGTGAAGTGTGGAATCTCGGCTATCATACATAACTGCTGGCAGTTCTACCGACAACGGCACGTTGTGTACGATACGGCCAGCGATCCCCATTCTCACTCCAACGCGGACCGCACGCAGAAGTTTGATTCATGACCCCCACCTTTGCTCTCTTTCTCATCTCTGCCCCTGGGGAAACCCCGTTCAAACGATCGCCTCACAACACACGTGTGCATCGGCACACGTGATTACATACAGCAGTCTCACCGCCATTTTGTCCGAGTCACTCGACTCCGCCATCTGGTGGTAGTTTAGCTGTAGTATCTTAAGGCCCCTCCCCTTTTGGCCCGCGTCACTCGACGCCGCCATCTTTGTAGTCTTTAGCAATAGCTGTAAGACTCCCCTTCCTTTTCACCCACAGACCCACACACAGACATACACCCTCATCCATTTTATTCATTCTTTAGTTTAGGCATATAAAATTGTATGATAACGTTTGTTGGTTGCAATATTAATTGATTTGATCATTTATTATTTTGATTTAATAAACTCTGTTATACTTTAAGGAGCAGTCGTCTGTGATTACTTGTGCATATGTATTGGATAAACCTGTATGTAGTAGCCTGTGCTCGAACTTAAAACCTTCACTGTCACTGAATGTGTAGTCGCACCCGACTATTGACATTATGAGTGACTACTAATTATGAGACTTAGTTTTATCGTTTGGTTATTGGTCCCTGTTCGCAGGGTGGTGCCCTGCGAATAATTATCAATAATTGTTACATACATCAATAATTCTATTGATGTCAAGAATTCAGTTTCTTAAATGCTGATAACCCAAACACGCTCCTTTAGTTCCCAACAACGGTTAGGGTGAGAAAATAATTGTGAAATGACAGAGGTGCCAAGAAAAAGCAGTAAGACCTGGACCGTCAATTTGTTGACATTAACCAGGTATTACTAGACAGCATGCCTCATTCCAGCATTGTACAGGAGAAAGACAGGGCTCCTGGCTCCATATTCTGCAACAATCAATGCTGCTGTTTTGTGTGGGAGATGTGACAGTGTATGCTCGAGGCACTGAAACCCAGCCTGCGTCTGCTCTCCCGCTACGCTTCATGGTCTCATGCTGCGCTGCTTCTCAGCTGGGCTTTTCACCATCAAAATCCCATCATTTCTACTCCTAATCCTCATTCAGTCATCTACTGCTGCTCTTTCCACAAGGCAAATGGAATCAGCTGCAGCCATCTCTTCCAGCCTCTAACCACACCCGTTTATTATGAATCCATTACAAAGGATTATGCAGTAATAGCATTTATCAAAGTACAGGGTTAGACGTTCACACGCCGATGAGTAATACAAAGCGATGCAAACGGTAGCACAAATTGAATTGAGAGGAACACTGTGATAGCAACAAAATATCTGAAAACTCAGGCAGCATATATAACATCCAGCTTTCCTCTTCTGGTTTTTCTTAAAAAAATATGTTTTTTCCCTGCAGTTGAGTAATGGCTGCTGCAAGCATATAGGCGTGGAAACTCCACTTGCAAGCTGTTCTAACACACTCTGCTGTTCCAACCCTCTATCCTCAGATCACAATCTGCTCTCCAGAATGTACCATGATGTTATGGTCTTGTTATAGTTTTTATCCAACCCTGTCCTCTGATCTTCTCTTCTTTTCTTCCTTCTTTCATCTCTCCTCACCCTTCCTTCTTTGATTATAGGCTCTTCTCTACCTATTTTTCTTATTTTCTCTCCTCCGCTCAACTTTCTCAAGTCCTCTATGGCTGTTTGTCTCCTTTGCTCCATGTGTGTGGGGAGGCATATGCTTTCTATGACCTGGTTGGAACAAGCCAGAGTATACAGGCGCAGTAGCAAAGCAATTTATTTATCTCTCTACCTGTCTTGACCCCTTTTTGTGGAAAGCAGATTGCCTGTAAAAGTGTATTTTGAGGGCAAATCCAGGGATCTGTTTGGTGCACAGGTAGATAAGCCATTTACTCCCCATCAATGCTTTGTCAAGGTGTCAGGTTGAGAACCCCCGCTGGTTTTCCTTGCAAATACAGAAGATTTCAGGAATATGTTTTGGCTGCAGGCTTAGTGCTGACAAAACAGCAGCCAGTGCATGATCCATATTGACCCCTGCAAATCCAAAGTGGGTCCTTCATTTTCTCTGTGCATTCACAAGATTAGAACATGTCAGGTTTGGGGTGTGGTGAGAACAGCTAATTCACTGTCCACAGTGCAGGCTGCTTGTGAGTGTGGTGCCTTTTTATTTTTTATATGTCCTGTTTTTATAGTTGAATGACATGGGGAAATACAAAGGAAGTGGCTTTTGATATGGTGGCGGTCAGTTAGAGATTTTAAATTTTAAGTAAAAATATAAATATACGAGTGTGTAAATTTGAGGTAAATTAGACACATTGTTGCCGTAATATATAAACAGATATCTGCATATGAATGCAGAATTTGTAGGCAACAGGATGAGATTTTGCCATGAAAAGCATTCTGGTGTCCATTTGTAGTCCAAGTAGTATTGACCAATCAGAGAGAGCAAAAGAGACAGGATGCATTGGCCGAAATGCAATCTCACAACCAACAGGCTATCCTCTGACGACAAAGTGAATCCAGTGTTAGACCACCTCTCTTAACTCCGACTCCATTCTCACATCTCATGTTGCTATCTGTAAACAGTAACCAGCGCAGAGTAGAGGAGGTTACGTGCCACATATCTACTGGCTACACAGGAATCTCTTGAATATTGTCCGAGGCCCCAGACGACGAAGTTAGCATCAGACCGCTGGGTTCCGAGATTGGTGTTTTGCCGTCACAGTTTCAGTATCAGCCTGCCCAAAGCAGTATTGGCCTGGCTCTAGTTATGAGGTGGTTTGTACTGAGCCAGCATAAGTGGACCTGTAAGTGTCTGAATCAAACTAATCTCCTTCTAAGAAACATGTGGCTTTTGTGTGTCTTTGTAGTCTCAACAAGATGAATTGCAGAAATGGGGATAATGGAGCACACCCTCTCTCCAATGGCAGCATAATCTCACACTATACTGGTTACCAAATAGTGGTAATAGCCATTTGTTCCACAAATTAAAAGGCATACATATATCAATCACAATACAGAATGTATTGAATGCAATTTTGTACAATATTAAGTTATATAATTACAAACAAATTACACGTAAAAATCAAGATACACAGACTAATAGTGTGATGATGACTTAATTATCTTGTTGTGTCTGTAAATTGTTATATTTTCAGTTCCCTTGAACAGGAAGTAATCATATTATGCCACACATCATTTCAACAAAAGCTTCTACTGCTTAATTATGTTCTTCTATCACATTTTAAAATTGAAGTCCACAACATGTTTCCAGGCGTCTCAGGGCAGTTACTTCAAATGGCTTTAGGATCACCTGCTCATATGAATCAAACTAAAGGCCAAACCCAAAGTAGCTCTGATTCTTGCCATAAAAAAATATTATTATTAATTTGTACTTCCCCGCAGTTAAATATTTTCACCTACTTCAGCCCTGATCATAATTCTTTAGATGCCTCTGTTGTTTTTTTTATGAAAAAAAATTGAAAGATGCAAAGGAGATTTTTTTAAATAATTGATTTCAGTCTATGATGAGGCTATGTCAATGGTGAGCAACAACATCGATTTTGATGCAGTTGTGTTTTTGTGCAATGTCAAAAAATGTTTAAACAGGACAATTTATGTATGAATGTACGATGTTATACTGTCATGGCTGTGGGATCACAAATTGTCCCCAATAAAACCACAGTTAGTAGTTACTATCTAACTTGGTCTTTAGCCCGACTGTTTTCAACAGCGATCGGGTCACATCCTTTCTCATTTTACATCTAAACAGTACACTAAAACAGGTTTGTGCCGACATTTGAGGTAAGACATACCTAATGCAGTAATATAATCTTGATTTACATTTGATCAGCTTCCCAACTCTAGCTTTAACATTTAAAAAAATGATGAAAAGATTGACTTTCTTTAGTTTTTTTTAAAGATTCAGACTCAACATGGTTCATCCACTTACCAATAAAAATGCTTCAGTTCGGTAAAATTGTGAATAACACGTTACATTCATCTTGTGTGGAGGATAAACAGTTAGTTCACGTATACCTTCACCATTTGACGGAGGTGACAATGAATTCTGCTCCTGTGTTTGTTGCTCAGTATCTAGTGTGGGACACCAGATGGCAAACCTGAAGGTTGTAGCCCCTCCGCTGTACCTGCATGCATTATTCAAAGCCCATTTATCACAGGAAAAGTCCCAATGTAGCCACATTAAACATCTGCTGGCTCATTGGTTTATGCCTTATTTATGCCTTCAAAATACAGAGCAAGGTTCGGTACTTGTACAATTACTGACCTATGTTTAACCCGATGTGATTCTCCGTGCATTTTCTAACAGCCATCATTTTGTTATGTCATGTTTTTAAAGCTACATCCTGTCTTAGAGGGAAATGCATCAATATGGAATGCCTGTCATGGACCTTTGTACATATACAGTACACAACATTCTTATTGGGCTGCTAGTGATTTATGTTAGTATGATGGAGAACACTGGTGCACTACAAATAAGCCTTTCTGTGGTCATTTGGTTTCCAATAAGCTGCTTTTATCAATTTTTACCCATATTTTTGAATATAGATATATTATTTTTGCAAGTTAAGAATATTTTAATTTGTTTTAATGTTATCTCAATCCAATGATGATGACGTGTGTGCACAAGAAGATGTAATTATGTTTGGTGCGCATTGACTTTTTTTCCTCCTTTGTCAATCTGCCTGCTCTCTGCTCGGCATTCTGTTGAACAAGGGAGTGTTGAATATAACAGGGTTAAGCGAGGTCAACACACACTTTGATTTGCTTACATGTACACACACACACAGACAGACTGCTGCTTTAAGGCCTTGGTGGTAAAGTCAGGGTCGTGATCCGTGTGATCGATAGCTCAATAGCCAGCAGGACCTCCGAAGGTCCCAGATTTTACAGTGGGTGAAGAGAAACAATACTGTAATTGTGCAAGGTCTCAACACTGCATTGCAATGAGCTGCTCCATTCTTTCTTTGAAATATGTATTTTGTATTGTGAGTCTAGCAAGGTATAAAATTCGAGAAACAACAATCAGTTTGGAACCCCTATGAATTTACATGTAATCCACATGGCTATGTTGCTATTGATAACAATTGGATCTAGACAGCTAAGTTGGTCTTAGTTCACAGTTTGTGGGTTGGTAGGCCCTTCAGATGCCTATATGTGTGAGCACAAGCACTGAAGAAGTGACATGTTCAGGATAAGTCCCCTTCCTTCTGGCTACCAGCGCCCCCCATTTGGGGGCAGCTCGGGCTCAGCCCACCTAAAAATATTGTTCGACAAATGCCCTTATTGTTCGCCAGTATTGTGGATTTCTACAGTTGTTTTTCCGGATTAAACAGCAACGTATGGGCAACACTATCATCTAAGTCACTTATTACACACTCCAAACACAACTATAGACTACTAATATAAGCATCTAGAAAACGTGTCATAACAGCATGAAATCCTGGGCAGAAATCGCCGTTATGTGTACGGCAAATCATGATTTGCACCCTGATGCTAGCAGCTACCGAGCTAACCAATGCATTTACCAGCATTAGCACCCGTGGCCGAACACATAAATACCTCCGGTTTTTCTCTCCGTGAAAGCAGTAGAACGCTGTGAGTGGAGAACGGTAGGATGGTACTGCCCTTCGCCAAAAACAATCATGGGTTGTTGGTCCCGTTTTATGAAAAATGAGTACAATAAGGTCGCATATTATCCGGCTCAAAGCTAGAATCATTGAACTGTATCCGATTTAGTGCCGAGCTGTTTCCAGTATAAGAGCGGTCAATCCAGCATGGGCGAGCGGTCAGACTTCCTGCGAGCGGAAATTCACGCGCGGCACTTCTTGCAACTTTACTCGCTCAAACTTGTGTCAATCAACACCAAATTCGACACACGCCTTCCTGAGACTCTGACGCATCGAAGGCGGGCTCATTGAATGAAATCTACCAATGATAGGCTGAGCTACTACCCCCATACACACACAGGGACTGAGAAAATCCGATAGATGACAGCCAGAAACAGGCTCTGATGATGTTAGGAATCTCAAAATGATTCCTAACAGCTGTATTTGGATGTATTGAATAATATGAGTGATACAAAAAGTGAAATATATAGTTATATCGTGTATAAAATGAGAATAGAGCATGAGAGAGAAATGAGAATTCGGCTATCTTCCATCTTCATTCACTATTAACCAGTAACATATACACAATGTTTACACAATTGAACACATCTCACAAGTGTTGCCTGTATTAGACCATCAAAATGATTAAAATAGACCTTGTAGTTCGAGCTGTGGACTCTCTTGAGTATGGGTATGCAATTTTCGAGCAGAGGCCTAAAAATAGGGCTTGGTAGTTAAAAGGTTTTAAGGTAAGGTAAGGGTTTTAGTATTTACTAAAAAAGGATGTTTTAAGTCATTCAGTAAAGAACTGGTTTGAGGGACAGTTCCACGGCAGTATCCTCTATTGTAACTTAATAAGGACATGCTCACTTTTGCAACATATTTTGTGGTTTCTGTCTTTAACATGACATGGATCACATTGTTCCTGTACAGTATCATAGCACCCAATCCAAGAACCGATTGTATGAATCTTATTGCACTTCTTTGGAGACTTCTGGAGAGAGGAACTTTCTGCTCTGCCAACCACTTGGTCCTCACTGCCATTAAACGGTGTTTGTTCCAATTACCACCAAGATGAATTGCAGACCATCCAATCAATGACTCTCAGTGGATTTCTGCTGCTATGATAAAAAGGCAGAGATAAAAAGCTAAAGGTATTTCTCATACTCATCTGTCACAATGAAAGCCTGAGGGATGATGGGAGATGGTAAACAGGAAGTAATGGCATAAGGTCACAGTGCTCTTAATTATCTTACAGAGAGCCGATGAAGGGCTGAACAACAAATTAAGGATGTAAACAAAATGATTTCACCTTCTGAATTGATTCTTTTTGCAAGTTGTTTTAAAGATTGAATCAACAGAATATTAGCTATGCCACTCAGACGAACAAGAGGAGACCCACATTATCAGCACACATAAAACGGATGAGGCTGATGAGCAGTGATATGCGTGTGCATTCATTAATCTGAGTGGCATGTTGTCTGGACACATTTTAAATAGCCTGTCAATTTGTAATATACAGGGATTACTGTTTATCATTCCCACGGTAATTACAGTGGAGCTGCTAATTAACCAAACAACCGTGTTGCTACATGAAACAAAGTGCCAACACCCACTTCTCTCTAACATTTACTAATTTGTTCATCAAGTTAAATGGATTTTCTTGTCCCATCATATTTTGTTTCCTTGTTACCGCTTAATGGTTTATTATGGCCAGCCAATAAAGCATGGGAGGGAGGAAGCTAACTTCTCTGCACTATAATCTAATTTACTGTATTTGGTTTTCTAAAGTCAGTGATTAATCACAGGGTCCAGGCCGAATTTATCACACTCAGAGTGAGGGTTGATTAATTCATGATGGAATTTCCAAAAGAAAAAAGTCCTTGGTCACACATGCTTCTGCCGTGCTGTTTACCACCAATCCACCGAACGGACACCATTCCTGTCGCCTCTCATCGCTCTCTCCTCTACTATCCCCCTCCTTCCCCCGTCCTTTCCTTCCTCCCTGCCAGTGATCGGGCACATACATATAAATTACAGTTTGTCACAGTTAATTAAGGCCATGGAGAATGAATGACACCAATGTGAAAAGAGAGAGCTTCCGTATTATTATGATTATTCTACTCCAGGTCCTGGAGCTCTGTAGTCAGCCCTTTGCATTGTTGAAAAACAGTCAGGGTCATGAAAACCGAGAAGTAGAGAAACACGACGGTTGCCAATCAGAAACATGCACTGATACAAAGCACTCTGCTGTGCTTCTTTTTCTTATCAGAGGTAAGAAAGTTAATCATATTTCTGAGTCAAATACAGTTATGATTAAATCTGCTCCCCAAGTAGACTCTCAGGTAGTCCACAGAATGTGTATTTGAGACACATTGCAAACCTGATGAGTTGTGGATTTGGGCAAACCTAGGTCTTTATCCCTAGCCCCCTAGCCCTATTTTTAGGCCTCTGCTCAAAAATTGCATACCCATATTTAAAAGACTGAATCTGAAACTACAAGGACTATTTTAATAATTGTGACGCTATAATACAGTTAAAACCTGTAAGAGACTTGTTCAAATGTGTAAATATTGTGTATATGTTACTGGTTGAAGATGGCACACAGCTCAAATTGAAAAGTTTCAGGTTCACCTGAAAAAAAAGCACTTTTATTGAAAATATTTATTGGAAATAATGCAGATTGAAGACTAAAAATACTCCACAGTCATAGCACATAGACGTTTGTGGTCTCTACAAGCAAATTTTACTTAGATTGAGTGAAGCAGGCCAGCATAAATGAGGTCTGAGTAGAGTTTCAAGCCGAATTCTCATTTTTGGAACCAGCTTTTACGCTGCTCTATTCTAATTTTAACTACATATTAACGATATATTCACTTGCTTTATCACTAAGAGTGTTCAATACATCGTAATAAAGCAGTTTGGCATAATTTCCAGCTCTCATGTCTCTCCTCCATAAAAAAATCTCCTCTCAGTCCGTGTCTCTTTAAACCTTTGTAAGGCCTGTGATTGGCAGATTTCATCTTGTTGAACGCGGAAGAGAGTAACGAAAGCGCTACGCGGGTTATTTCTAAGATTCTCGAAATCTCGATGCTTGGTACAACCCCTATGCGTAAAATCCATTGGTCCAGCAGGAAAATGCTGGCCATTTCCTCAGAAGGTCCCAGCATGTTCATTTCAATGCAGAGAGAGAGTGGAGAAAGGGACTATTTTTGCGGCATCGGATTTCAATGGATTACCTGCGTTTTTCGGCATGAAAATCACCAGAAGGTACGCTGCGTTTAAATTTTTTTGCTGGGGAGTAGTGTGTTGTTCGTTGGCTTTGTTCATGTAACTTTTGAATGGTTTGACGGAGGTGAATTTGGAGAGCGTGAATTTGGAGAGCGTGATTCGATGCGGTACCGAGCCCTAGTGCGGAATCATGTATCAATCCGCCATGCTCGCTGCCGGCTTTTTGATGGGAGATGCAAATTGGGTGTACAGTTCGTCGATCTTTGGAGAAAAATCCGTGATTTTGTGATAAATCTTCTAGTTTATTGAGTTAGTTTGTCTATAACTGTATATAATTGTGTTTGCAGTGTGTAAAATGGCTGGTATGATGATTTTGCCCAGACTTTTTTTGTTAATTTGGTATTTAATATGTCTAGAGCATTTTTGATATTTCTTGATAAAAAGTCCATTCGGAACCACGGTACCACACTAAACAGTTTCGCTCAACCCCCAAGTGGGGGTCGCTCGTCACCAGAAGGTGGGGAGGTCCAGATTTTTGGATTGTGGGACATAGATGTATGTATTTGGAAAACATTTGCGCGTCTTCCTCTTTTAGTCATTCATTTTGACGATCAAATGCATGGCAACTGCATTGTTTCATATCTTACGTTTCATAGTAATATAACCTTTATTGGTCCCATCAAAAGCCGTCATCATACAGTGTAAATACTGATGGATTTTAATAGTGTACGTGTGGTAACTGGCTTTGCCTCATGCAGAAGATGCTCTCATAATAGCAGGTGATAAAACATACGTTTTTAAGAGGCAAACCATTTCATTAGTCAGTCAAATAGAAGAATCACTCAGTCAGATTGACAGACAGATCTAAAGTCAGTCGGACAGATGGAGATGAAGAGATCAAAGTGGTGGAACTAGATGGATCAGCAGTCCAGATGGCCGAGGAGACAGATCCCAGCCCAAGTTATTAGTAGCCCCAGCCAACACATTACCAGACAGCCGTCTCCCCAGCAGCCAACTGCCCCAGAGCTCAGCAGGCTGGCCAGCTCTCTTCAGTCTGGGAAATGGGTCAGACCAAAACAATTACGGTCACACTTTGACGCTGCTTGTATCTTACGCACATCATGTGTTCTTTTGTTAGACTGATAGAAGCGTATACTGTAGATGCAGTCAGATGCAGAATTGGATTGAAAAAGGGTGCTCCTATTAGGAGGTTTGGGGCCGATCCCCAATGATTGGAAGCAGTATCAGCTCATCCAATGATCTCCACCAAGTGATTCTGCTCCTCTGCTCTTTGTATGGTTGACGGACTTGCATTCATACAGCCTCTTTCTAGGCAAGGCAAGGAAAGTTTATTTGTATAGCACATTTCAACAACAAGGTAATTCAAAGTGCTTCACATAAAACCATTAAATCCCACATCTCTGAACAATCTAGTCTCCCGGCCATTTAAAGCACGGAACACTACATATCAACATGTCAACATTCACACGCACATCCATACACTAATGACAGAGGCTGCCATGCAAGGTGCCTGTTCTGAATAAATTAACTGTTGAAATGTGTTTTCATTGTTTCATGCATAAATGGGTGTGGCGCTTTTATTTTGACACCCGTAATGAAGCAGGAAGTGAGAAGCAGGAAGTAGGAAGTTGAGAGCTGTAAAGTGCAGGGAGCATGGTCGCAGCTGTGTGGTATCCCATGTTTAATCCACAGTAATCCTTCATCTGAATTCCTCAGAAAGCAATGGCTGTAAGTGTTTTATGTTCTTCGTGTGTTGACTGAGTAAGAATGGTGACTTTTGTTAAGTAAATGTGAACATAAGGCTGTTTATATTTATCAGTTATTCATATTGCATTCAATTAAGATGTTTTGTATTTTCTTTTCTAGTTTCACTCTGATTCAACGTTGTCAACCTGATTTAATATGTACGAAATCAATAAAGGAGCAAGCACGCTCGCATACCTGGCTCTTGAAAAGGAGTTTGGCTGGCTGCTTATCTATGTTAACACTTAGGAAGTAAAACATATAGAGGGAACAGTACAGTGCCCATCAGATCAGGATCTGAACTAATTCACATTCATACGCTCTCGCACACCGATGGCAGTCTTCGGTTGCAATTTAGGGTTCAGCATCTTACCCAAGGACACTTCAACATGGGGACAGGAGGAGCCAGAGTAACAGAGGTCTTACGAGTAGAGGATGACCCGCTGTACCTCTGAGCCACAGCGGCTGTAAGTGTAGTACGTAATTTCAAAAACACAAACAGAAGTGATACTTGATACTGCGCTCCACACGGGCTGTTCAGATGAGACAAGCTTTCCGCTGTGCAACCCTGTCTACCACAAAACCACGTTCTCATGCAACTTAACTTCGCTCTCAGTTACATTTCGGGGGAAACGGACCAAATAGTCACAGTTTTAAATTATTTCAAAGAACTAAATCGCTACAAAAATATCATGGTTTGGCCTAACATTACTACGAAATACAAACAAAAGTACTTGGTTATGTTTAGGCAACAAAACTACAATTGTCAGTTTGGTAATTCTTGGTAAGCGGGTACAGGTTAGTTGTTGGCATGCCGTCACATTACATTATTTTTTCTTATCACAATCCTTAAATTTAAAGACGTAATGCTGCAGTGTATCCAGCTGAGCAGACATAGAGAGCCATGCTGTCCAGAAGAATGGGCATCCTGCAATAGAGAGTGTTATTGGTCCAAATACTGTTTCAGAGGATTTCATTTGTATCGGTTTCAGTGGGCAGCACAGTTTAAATGTGATTCATACAATTTCATTTTTCCTGGTTTCAGTGGACAGTTTAGAGTTATGTGGTAGAGACGCTAGAGGTATAGATAACATTAGTATTGGTTTCAGTGGAGAGTTTTGTCTGCATGCTGCTTCAGAGGTCTTTCCACTCTGCCAGGAACCAGTCTGGGATAAATGCGGATCTACAGCCTCTATTGAAAGAAATTTTGCAGAGGAATTTACGATTCTGGCCTTTTGGATCGTGTAATGAGGGCCTGTGGATGCATAGTCCTTGAACCACAAAACTTGCACTCCAAGCATCCCACATCTCTCTGAACCAACAGCTTAAGTCCTCCCCTCTCCCACTCATCATCGACTCATGTTTTCTCCAAAACCCTGATACTCACACTAACTTTAGAGTTAGTTATTTATTTTGCACAATTGAAACAACTAAATTTTAAATAATCAAACGTAACAGAAATAAATTAATGTCACAGTGCAGGAAGAGACAAAGCCAAATGTAGCTCAAGCGCAAGTTCAGACAGGAAGACACTGTCGAGAAGAGTTGAGCTCACAGAGAAAGCCGCCTTGGATACATGCATACACGTTCAGGGGAAGGTCAGGATATAAAAAGCATAAAGCATATACTCAGAAATCAATAGTTAAAGTGTAATCGAAAGATAAAGTGTATGATCGTTACATAACGAATGTTTAATACATAGAGTGATTTAACAAATGTAAACCTGATAATAATAATAATGTGTATGTAAATAAAATATATTCATTCACTGTTAAATAATATGCGCTATACTTGTAAAGCTTATATTGCGGAGTTGTGAGGTCACTGTAAGTAGGTCAAAAACGCCGAATGGGGCATTCCGTCACCCGTTCGTACGATAGAAACAGATACAGTGGCCCTGAAAGTAACACTTGCTTAAACCACCAGATTAGGGCGGAAACTGCCATCCTAGAGTAGGAGAAGAGCTCTTTTTATCTATTCACACAGAGACTTCGAAATAGTTTAGAACTGCACCCTTTTTCAGCACCTTAAGTGTTAACAATATGTTGTACATCAACATTTCACACACACTGATGTTCCAGAGAAGGCGGGTTCCGGACGTGAGCCATTGTGGGTGACGTTGCCCAGTGCTCCATCAGGCCATTTGAATGCTAGAAACAAATCCGCCTCTGCTTTGATTTTGACCAATGGCTCCACAAGGAGAACCAGATGACATGCCTGCGCTCTCTGTATAAGCGCTCTTAGGTTTCATTTTTGCACTTTTTACTTTTTACCTTTGGTTAGGGTCCGTGCACGTTTAACTGCTGGACATAATACTTCTGTCACAAATAAATGTTATTGCTTGAATTGAGCTAAACGCCTCGATCTCAGTCTGTTCACTCGATCTTCATTCATAACATGTATCTGAGTATAGTGCAGTCTTTGTGTAGAAAGTACGGAGAAAGAGGAAGTAAGCAGGGTGTTAGCTTCAAGGGATGGGGAAATAACAGTGGTTGAGAAGAAAAGACAAAGCACAATAATGATGAAGGATGAGATCAATAATCATTTTATAAGCAAATGGGTACTAAGTAAACTGATTATAACAACTGTAACTGATTATAACAACTGTAACTGTGATTATGATAACTAATCTGTGTTAGAAATGTGTGAGTGTAGGAAAAGGGGAAGTACAACAGATGTTGAACACCCAGACACGCGCAGAGCTTGATTAAGTAAGCGCCCAGACAGGGAAGTTGGGGTGATTTCCTCATGCACACACACACAAAAGTTAGGTACTTTTTGAAGCACATGCACCAAATCAATGATGTCATGTTAATCATGGGCTGAGGGAGGCCGTGTTGAGGAAGAGGGGGGAGAGACGCGAGAGGCAGCCCAAAAGTGTTATAAAAGAAGTAACTTGCAAACAGCAAGACGGGATTTCTGCACGAGCCGTCCAGACGCTCTGAGAAGAAGATACGGACGATCGTAACTGAAGTATTTGAGGACTTCGTCTCTGTTCACGGAAAGAAGACCGCTGTTCGTGGACAAAGAATTGATAGACGGAGATTTTCCTCTCCCCACTGCTCGACTTTAAAAACTGAACAACGGAGGAACACCGCAGCCCTAGAAAGACTTTGTACTGAGCCTTGGGGACTGTTGGCCGAACTCCGCTGCGAGAGCAGGAGGACCGAGGTTCCGGCCGGACCTTCGCTCCTAACAACTCCAAAATAACTTTTTCACCGAACCATTGAAGATCCAGCTCCAACCGAGCCGTCTCGGCAACTAAAACTAAGAAGAAAATTAAAGTAAAGAATCAAGTGTAGTAACATTTTATGTGAGCTGTAGCTTAACCCTTGCAAACTAACTAAATATAACCTGCAATAAATATCTAATCTGCATTTAAAGTAAAATTCTCAAGTGCATTTATTTGCTCAGTAAAAGTAAAAGTAAAAAGTAAAAGTTCCTCGTGGCAGTAAAAAGTTAAATCCATTGTATGTCTAACAACTGAGTTCTGTAAGGTTATCCTAGAGACCGAATCCACTTAACAATCCCTTACGGTTTTAGAAGTAATCCTAGCCGTTAAAACCTAACCTGGCATTTACCAAGAGCACGGATCCAGAAGAGGGAAGCTGCCATAACCGACGCGACTGGTAGGAGAGCCCGGGGCGAGGCTGGCCCCTCAGCGCACTCAGACCGGAGGAAGCAGGGTAGACGTCGGGAGTAACGGCAGTTAGAAGAGCCAGGCGAGTTCCCTCGCAAGAACACCAGCTCGACAATCTTTTAATAGAGAGCTGAGTCAGTAAGTAGCCCCGTATCGGGCCAGAAGTACCCCAGGATCTAACAACACTCACTAGTAATCTCTGTCTTTCCTCTCCTTGTAATTATCAGCTGATTGGGGGCGTGCACTTTTAAGTAACCAACCAGATTCTGCACACCGGTTCCTCAAGCCAATCATATCGTTGCTGTCAAACGTTAAATAGTGTTCTCCTCTCTGCTGCTGTCAGTTGTCATTTCAGCTAAGCAGATGCAAAGCGATACTATTTCCCTTACATTTTAAACAACTAGTTGTGGGTAACTGAGACAATGACGGATTCCGACTTTGATCGTTTCAGGTAGAGTCGGGTCTCAACATCGTGTTTAGCCGGAGCCGGCATTCAGCTCACCAGGTGGCCGGCGCAGGAGCACTCGCCCAGCGCGGCGCAGCGGCTCCCCTCAGACGAGCAAGAAGCCCTCTTGGCTCAGCTAGTAGTTTGCGGTGGTATCCTAGTAAGTCTAATCGCTGGGCTCATCCGAGCTCTGCAGGCGGCGTCCCGTACTCTCTCCACCAGCACTCCTGGCCTCCAATGCAGACAAAGCCGTCATTTCCACCGGGTAGCTCCATCCACTTCATCGATACGGGTCTTCAATCTCTGGTAAACGATGCAGCTTCTGTTATACTGTTAACATCGGCACCACCAGCCGCCATGGTGAATCAGCTCCACGGGACAGTTCAGGCTCCTCGCTGTTTAAACGGAGACTTTGGTTCCGCTCCTAGTCATTTTCCGACAAATGAGGAAGTCATGGGGCTGACACACGTCTGGAGCTCCGGAGCATCGCTCGCATTTAATTAGGAGGAAAACACCTGTCCCAGGAGTGGAAGTGGAGCGCATTCATGAGACTACAAATCATTTTGAGCCAAAATAAACATAACTAAGCAGCAGTTAGTTAGCAGTGAGGTTATCCTCTTCGTAGTGTTGGGCGCTGTGGAAGTTTGAGTCTGTTCCACAGCGAGGAGGCCAGAGCACGTGTCGGGCTGCTTTTTACAGTCGACACGCTGCAATAAGAAATCTACCAAGACTGGTTTACAATTAAAAGGAATTTAATCCCACTGATGCAAGCACTGTTATGTGGGAGTTCGCAGGTAGGACCCAAATGCAAGACCACAGGAGACAGAAGTTACTATGAACAGGTTTTATTTTGAAGGTGTGAAGATGTGGAGCCCGTGGTCCGACACCAGAGTGGCAGAGCGACGGTGTGAGGCCCGTGGCTCGACACCGGAGGGCTGGCAGCTTGACGGCGAGAGTAGTCCGTGTCACACAAGGAGGGCAGAGCGGCGGAGTGTAATCCATACACACAAGGAGGGCAGAGGACGCCACAGGGTTGACGCGGGTGAAAAAGAGTACGACCTGACCACCCCAGACTGCAGGGCCAGAGCTTATGTAGTGCCAGCAGACTCATTAGCGGGCCCTGAGTCTGGTGTGTCAGGCAGCAGGAGGTGATCAGCTGGAGTGTCCTCAGCTGTGCACACTCAAGGGTGTGGCCATGGGAGGCGTCAGGTCAGACAGGGATCCTGACAAGCACATTATTTACAGTTAAGTACACTATTTCATGAAATATTAAATCAATAAAACCCCGTTTGCAAAAAACTCAACTCAGCTACTCAGGTATAAAACCCGTCCATCCTCTGAGAGCCATCACGCGAGAGAGAAAAAGACTTGAAATGAAACCACCCACATCCGTTCGAAACAGCTCCTCTTCCGTTTATCCCGATTCCTATTGGCTAACTCCCAGGAGTGTATTCGCCTGTCTGCCTTTCTGTCCCTGAGTTTACTAACACATTCAATGACCGTCAGTTACGGTTTAATCCCTTCTATGACAATCCTTCAGTATAAACGTGCAATTTTGGCAAAAGCTGCATGTCTCAAATTCTACTTCTAGCTACTAATCCTAAAACACTTTATGCTTATCTTAATTATGCATTTCCAAAACCCTTATGATTATGACTAATTATGAATTCTTAAATATGAATCATTGAACACTTTTATTATAGCTACTAAACACACAGTTCTATGCTCAAATTTCTTACAGCACGATGGGTATTTGCGGCACGTAATCACGGAAGGCGCGTGATGCGGGTAGGCCCGCAAGTGGTCACGGTTCGGTCAGACACCGCCGAATTCAATCTGGCACGGGCGGTTCTCATGATCAATTGTATATCACCAATAGTGCACTGATAAAACACTATTGACATGTCTGGGGATTATAGGAGATGGGCCAATTATTTTGAGAGGCTTCAGAACAGCCGGGTTTTCATTTGGAGTAAATGTTGGCCAGCCAAATCCAGTAGTTTACAGGATATTTAACCTTTGTTTCTTTATGATACAGTTAATACTTTACTTTCCCCTAACAGGGCTTGGCTAAGGCGATCAGTAGTTTGAGTATGAGGTTACAGATGACTACAATCCCTCCTCGGCATTGTCGCGGTAGGCCATGGCTTGTGTCAGCTATGCCAACGTTCTATGAGTAACACGCCTCTGTTATTCTTCACAGCCCATGTTGTTGGTATGCCTCTGGTGTTTCAGAGAATGACAACGCATAGAGCAGGGTGTTCAAAGGAACTTTAACAAGTCCAGTTTGAGAGAGGTTCCTCATGCAAAGGTCCGGAACATCACGGTCGGTCTAACGTGCAGGATGATTTAGTCCCATATAAATTGAAGTAGCCTAACAGTTGTATCAACGTTGGTTGGTTCGTAGTCAACAGCTGATTGTCAAATCAAGAAGTTGAAGGAATATGTCAGGTAAAGTAAGGGATGCATTCATAGATTAAATTACATCACATAAGCTTTTAAGAACTTTCATCTTAAACAGATAAAGTACCTAATTTTAGTAAATTAATGCAACTGTATCATCATGCAGCTTTAAATTCAGTACAATCAGGGGGAAGCGATGTGAATGGAAGTATTACATCGTACGTTAAAGAGGATTGTGTGCAGCAACATTATTTGTTATTAAACATTTGGTTCAGCTCTATTCCTCTTGTTACATCATAGTTGGGCAGTGAAATCTTGTGATAGGATTCTGATTATTGGGCTCGTAGCTCATATCGGTGCCTCTATTATTTTGGGTTGAGCGGGTGAGTTTGCTCAAAATGTTTTGCTTAGTGGCGCTTCACCTGGCTGCTTGGAATAATCATAATGGTCTCTGGACATATGAAACACACTGAGTTAAACTGCATGGGAGGAATGAACTGTTAAGAGTCAGTCCATATTGGTTAAGGCTGATTTATAAATGTCCACATTCGGTGTTTGGGAGGCGGCCATGTGTAATGTTGTAACCCGGCTCCCAAGCTATGACAAATACGGAAGGACACGAGGCAGGATGGGATTTAAAGGTATTTATGATAACATAGTAAAGAGCGGCTAACAATGGGGAGGTGTGACAGTCAGTAACATCAGTAATGTAACGAGAATGCTTGCGTGTTGAAGTGTGGGGCATGGTCAGCGGAAGTAAAAGACCAAATCTTTAAACGGCCAGCACTGGCAGAGAGGAGTTCAGGTGCGCAGAAGAGCAATGGAGTAGGGCTGTTATTCCTCAGAGCTCCAGGACCAGAGGCTCTGCAGCCAGTAATCTGCCACAACTGCGCCATTGTGACTCCTGACGGGGACGGTTAAGTGGCAAAACCATACTTGGCCGTTTATACATAAAGTAGATCAGCTCCATTCAGGCTCATCCCCTAGGGACTGTTGTGAAAATAAAGCTATCTTTCACACTTAGAGCGGATTTAAGAATGAAACAGAAGCTCTCAAGAGGCGTATAGTTATATCAAAGCAATAGATTTATTTATCAACAGAGTTATTCAGCCCAAACAATTAAACATGCATGGGTTCTAATGGTTGCACTTCGCAGAGATTCACCATGAGACACACTTGGACACGGTAGTGTGAAACTTAATATAGGGTTCCACCCCTTGATGTCCATTTGTCAAAATCAAAGATGCAGGCGTGGCACATTTGTATGTGTATGACACCTGGGTGGAGGCCTTGAACGTCCGTTCACATTGGCCCCTCCCAGAAGGCGTTTTCTTCTATCAGTGTGAGTGAAATGTTGCATGAGAGCGGACCTGTGAAACAAGTTGTCAAGAGAGGAGACTACTTAGGGCGTTGTCCCTGCATCTCTCTGTCTATTGTTCCTTCCTTATCTTCTCTAAAGATGGCGGCCTGTTCCTTGTGGCGCAGTTAAGTCAGTAATCTCCCTCCTGCTTCTTCCTGGCCCTAGTGTGTGCTGTGGGCACTGAATGAGTGGTTAATAGAGCTGCATAAGCTAATGGTTATTAAAACTACAAATATGCTAGTGATTAATTAAACTGTATATAAGCTAGTTGCTGATTAAGCTGTATATAAGCTAGCTGCTAATTAAACTGTATATAAGCTAGTTGCTAATTAAACTGTATATAAGCTAATTTTATCAACAGGACCCGCTTTTCCTCTCCTGCTCGTTTGACATGACATCTTCCTTGGCCTAAGATGCACAATCTACCTTTCCTCTCGCGCACCCCCACACTTTGGGAATCCCTGATCTAGAGCAGAGGTCTTCAACAGGGGGTCCGCGGCCCCCAGGGGGTACGCAAACTCTTTGGTTGATTAGGAAAATAATATATATATATTTTTTGTTCCCTCTAAACATGAATGTGTCCATTATTTTAATAGTTCAGTATTGCATGAAAGATAACAGGTATCTTTATGCATGGCAGTGGTACTAATAGGCCATCAGTCATTTTTCGTTTCCACGTTTAAAATGAAAACATCAGTTTGAATAGCTTGTATGCATGATTATCATGCAATTGACAGACAATGTTGATATCGGCATTGGTATCAGCTGACAAGGTATTTTTATGAATGGCAGTAGCACAGGCTCCCTACTCACTGTACCTTGCACACGTTTAAAATAAAAACATGAATATATGAACCTGTGTATTATTTGAATAGCTTAGTATTGAATGCACAATAAAGAGGTATGTTTATACACGGTACTAGGCCAACTTAATATAAAACACAATTTTATACAATATATTTAGTCGGGGGTCCCTGCTCCATCTCTCTATCAGTTTGGGGGTCCTTGGCCTGAAAAATGTTGAAGACCCCTGATCTAGAGCAGTCATTCCTAAAAACTGCGTGGACCACCGATGGGTCACGGGAGACTTCATCAGGGTTTCCAAAATAAATTGGCTTGTTTACAACCTGTCTGATAATCTACCTGCTTGTGTTTCTTGCCCTGTCTGGTGGAAAACAACTATTCAATAGTACAGGGTGAGTTCTATAATACCGAATAGTGAAACAAGAAACATTGAGGAAAGAAATTTGTCTTTCAAATATGTATTCTCTGGCCAGAGAAGGCTTCACCGTCATACAGACTGCAGTTCAGTCTGCAGAGGATGAGCCAAGAATTCTGAGATGCTTATAAGCATCTCAGCACACAGAGTGGGGGAACATCAGGTATTACATTATCACAATTGATCAGCAGTTTCAAGCTCCCCATTGAACCCTCCAGTCACCCCCTTCCTCTTCTGAGCCTTGTCAAAGACATGTGTCTTTATTACTCTTGCCTATCTCTGAGAATCTTCACACCTCAACATTCTTTGGTTACACTGCACCCCCATTGAGTCACTCCCTCTTATCCAAATAAAGGCCCAAGATACCCCATATGGTCCTGTTACCACTCTCCTAGGTAACAATCATATGTCACATATAGTTTGTTAGTGAGTAAGGCACATGAACTAAATCACAGTATAAATGTACTAGCACAGGGAAAATCTCTATCACACCTGTCGGACACCTTTTTAATGATCTTGCTTTGTTCCAAAAATCTCATTACTGTAATTTGAACAATTTCACCATAACAGAAGTGAATATGTTAATAAGACCCACATTGAAATACACCATAATTATCTTTTAAAACCAGTTATTTATTGTTGAATTTCACAAGGAGATGGAAACAAAGAATTTACCTTGGTGATTTGTGCCCAGCATACGAGAACAAATCTTTGTCCAGTGAGCTCAACAATGTTACAATCTTGAGGAAACTTATTTTCTTGAGCATTAATGCCATTTTCATTCTGCCTTTCGAAATGAATACATCACATACTTGGATTGATACTTGCTGTATCTCTCTGTTTCTCTCTCTCTCTTTCTGTGACAGTGATACTTTGTATCCCTGCCCTCTCAAATGCATAATCAACAGTTTGTCTTGGGTCATTATTACCTGCTGGAGGACCATCTGTTCACTGAGGCTGGCCGAGGACTCTGCCAGGTAGACACACACACACACACTCATACACAGGCCCACACACACAACCAGAAGGGTTGCCAGGTAGATTTAGACTCAAGTAAGATGTCAAAGTATGGTGCTGTAGGCCTAGTCCATACGTATATGGGTATCTTTGTGAGTTTAGCTTTTTTGTACACACTTTGTTGTTCACACCAAACGCGGCGCAATTCGCGCCGGAGAGGGGGCGGGGCTTTTCGGCCTGAAAACCGTTCAACTGTCCGCCATTAACCATGGAAAAAATAACCTATATTTCTGCTTAGTACGTGTTGTGGAAGTCACAGATATCCCAGAAAACTAAACGCCGTCATGTCTGGGTTCATAATATTGTTCAGAGGAGCTCCGTGGATTTTATCGAGCTGTATTCACTGTGTCTAGCAAGCCACAGGTCGCTGTTTACTACAGCTGTATGAACACAAAATAAACTGATTTGGCTGTGATTTAACGGCAATAAACCGACAAAAAGGGACTCCGAAATAACTACGTAATGATGCCGATTTGTAGGCTACTTGTCTTCTCAATGGAGCTCTGATGGATCGGTGCTAGGCTATGCTAACATTGTAGCAGCTCCACCAGCACTCAATAACGTCATGTAGACGTAAATACGGCAGCGTCTATTCATTGTTTGTACCATATGGTTTACACACACACATTTATCCACATAGTTTGGTCCGGTCTCTATTGATATGAGGTATCGTAGAGCTTTGGGTGAACACAGACGGCTACAGTATTTATTTCCTGATTCAACAACGGCAGGAAGTCAGTGATGACAGGGGGAGCAACTCAACGCTGATAGGCTATCGCGCCACAGCGTCACGCGAATATTTCGCGTAAGTTGAAAAATTTCAACTTTGAATTTGCATATTCATGCCGCGCCAGTCTCATCGCATCTGTGCATAGACTTTGTATGTAATCTATACGCTCGTCAAATTCGCGCCGTGTTTGGTGTGTGTTGAGAATGAAACTCGAGTGAACAGACTGAGATCGAGGCGTTTAGCTCAATTCAAGCAATAACATTTATTTGTGACAGAAGTATTATGTCCAGCAGTTAAACGTGCCACGGACCCTAGCAAAAAGGTGCAAAAGTGAAACCTAAGGGCGCTTATACAGAGTGCGCAGGCGTGTCATTTGGTTCTCCTTATGGAGCCATTGGTTAAAGCAAAGTTGGAGGCGGATCTGTTTCTAGCTTTTCAGATGGCCTGTAGGAGCACTGGGCAACTTCACCCACACTGGCTCACTTCCAGATCCCGCCTTCTCTGGAACGTCAGTGTGTGTGAAATGTTGATGTAACAGCATTTTGTTAACACTTAAGGTGCCGAAAAAGGGTGCAGTTCTAAGCTATGTCGAACTCTCTGTGTGAATAGATAAAGAGAACTCTTCTCCTACTCTAAGATGGCAGTTTCCGCCCTAATCTGGTGGTTTAAGCAAGTGTTTCTTTCAGGGCCACTGTATCTGTTTCTATCGTGCGAACAGGCGACGGAATGCCCTGCTCGGAGTTTTTGACCTACTTACAGTGACCTCACAACTCCGCAATATAAGCTTACAAGTATAGCGCATATTATTTAACATTGAATGAATATATTTTATTTACATGTGAACATGGCATTAGGCCACTACTAACCAGAAAAGTCACCTTTTATCTTTGCCATAAAAATTACAAAAATGACAAAAAACATCAATGAAAATAGCTGTTTCAGTGAAAAACTAAAAATTGTATCTCGTCATAGTATGTAACACCTTTTCATATTTATTTATGGTATATACATGTATGTCTGACAAATTTTTATAATACAATGGATCATTTTGCATGTGATGGCTCAAACAATGGAGGAACGTGTCGAAGTTGTGAACAGTATTACAGTTTCACTGAGAATCAACTCATGAGTTTTGATCAGCATCACGTGCAAGTTGCTTCACTCAATTAGGAATTCAAACCTTTGGTGAACAAAAGAAACAAATAGTTGAACTCATTGTTTGAAAAAATTCATTCAAGATTTGAGGCATAATCTGACAATCTTGTGTGTTAGTGGTGTTAGTGGCACTGCAAGTACAGGATCAGGCTGCTCCCATCCAGCATTCAAAGCTATACATACGGAAATAATGCGCCGTAATTTGTAGATATCCCACAAAATGATTTCCCATGTTGTCCATGTATTCATGATCGAGGAAGTATAAAGACCGCAAAAGCACACACAGGCGGACGGGAGGGGTGGTGGATGTGTCCAACAAACAGCGATCTTTCAGCCAGGAGACTGCAGTTTGTTCCCTATGCGAAACCAGAAGTCAATGTTGGTTTATTTGTCACGTTACTTGCATACAGAATTTTAACCCAAATGACGATATTTTTTCCAAACCAAAGTAATTTTGTTGCCTAAACCTAACTGAGTAGTTTCCTGTGAACACTGAAGTTTATTTTGAAAAGACTGTATGCACGTAGTTTGGGCTGCACGCCGGTGTAATGGCCAGCTAGCACTGTTGCCTCAAAGCAAGAGGGGAACGGGTTCAGCGACCCTGAACAGGATGAGCGGTTAAAGATAATCAATGGATGTATGCATACACAGAGCACAGAGCAGCAGCGACAGAGCACAGAGCAGCAGCGACAGAGCACAGAGCAGCAGCGACAGAGCACAGAGCAGCAGCGACAGAGCAGCACATCACCAGCCTGTAGTGTGGTGTGAACTGCAGCTGAGACAGCGTGGAGGCCATTGGATCACACACACCTCCATGCCTTTCACTCGCCTACCTACATACATTTGTTTGTTTGTTTTTGTGAGAACTTCTGAGCAGAGCAATCACCTTTTCCCTCTCATTTCAGATAAGCCGGAAGCAGGAACTTCCAACATGGCCACTTGGCCAGGTCTGTGTGGAGACTGCAAACTTGCATACTCACAGTTAAGGGACAATTTTCTCCGCCTGGAGTCTGAAGTCCGGAAAAGGGAACAGCTGATTGACGGATTCGTATCCATAGCAGCAGCCAAAGCAAAGCATATCTCTATGCAATCTCAACTGGTCTCGGATACTGCAGACACTATTCCCTGGCTACCTGGCCCTGCGGAAGGGGAGTGTAGTCGGTCCTCCGACCACGAGCTGAGAGGACCTGCTATAGACCCGACCCATAGCTCCACTCCGAAACCATCCTGGACGGAGGTGGTACGCCGCGGCGTCCTGAGAAAACCAACTGGGGAGTTTCCGTTAACCACCTCCAACCATTTTGCAGTCCTGACGGAGAGTACTCCCTCCCGGGCTTCCTCTACCCTTCACCCCTACTCGTTGGCGCAGACGGAGGTAATGTTAGCTCAACGGTTAGATGCAAGGCTTAGCGAAATAGAAGTACGGCTCCGCACCATGGAAGCTAAGACGCTGGTGACTGCGGGCGTAGCCGATGCGGCCCAAACAGACGTGTCTCCCTGCAGCCCCCGCGCAGCCGGGGGGCCGGGTGACTGCTCCCGGGAGGCTTAAACCTGGGGCGAAGCACTCGACTCGCCAGCAGCCACCTCGCGTTACAAACGGGTCTTCTGCACCCAGCAGAGTTCTGGTCATAGGTAGCTCTATTCTGAGAAACGTGAAGTTAGCTAAACCAGAGGCTACAGTTACATGTATACCCGGGGCCAGAGCAGGCGACATTGAGTCCTACCTGAAAGTACTGGCTAAAGATAACCGTAAATACAGTAAGATTGTTATTCACGTCGGCGGGAATGACAGCCGGCTACGGCTCTCTGAGATCACTAAAGTAAATGTGGAATCTGTGTGTACATACGCAAAAGCCATGTCGGACTCCGTAGTTTTCTCTGGCCCCCTCCCGAATCTGACCAATGATGAAATGTTTAGCCGCATGTCATCGTTTCACCGCTGGCTGTCTTGGTGGTGCCCCGCAAACAATGTGGGCTTCGTAGATAACTGGGACACTTTCTGGGGAAAACCTGGTTTGCTTAGGAGGGATGGCATTCATCCTACTTTGGATGGAGCAGATCTCATCTCTGCAAATCTGACCCAGTTTCTGTATGGACCTGGTACATGACAACCCAGAGATCAGACCAGGAAGCAGAGTTGCAGTCTTACACACTCCTCTGAGCTTCCATTAGAGCAGTTACTCACGCAAAACCACATAGAGACTGTCTGCCCCACGGCCACTTAAATTAATTAAATCAAAAACAAACGATCGAGGAGAACAAAATAACTTAATCCAAGTTAAAACTACCGCAACAGTACAACAAAATAGGATAACTAGAAAAAGCATTTCCTGCTGAAAATGCGTTGGAATGCTGAAAACTGAAATGAATCGCAAAAACATTGCTGAAAATAGATATCCAATTCAAAAACAAATTGCAAAAACCTTAATAATTCAAAGAGTTTAAAGATTACAAATATGAAAAGTCATATCACACCTCTCCTGAAAGAGCTGAACATATTGATATTTGAACAGTTTCTGTGGCTTAAAAAAATTCATCAGTGGTGATATTTGTAGTAGTATAAGTATTATTCGTAGAAGTATTAGTAGCATTTGAATAAGTACTAGTAGTAGTGATATTTGTAGTCGTAGAAGTTGTAGTTGTAGTAGAAGTATTATTAGAAGTAGAAGTATTAGTAATTAGAAGAAGTAGTAGAAGACATAGTATCAGTAGTCATAGTAACAGCTGTAGTATTGGTCATAGTATTTAATATCACAGTAGTAGTAGTAGTAGTAATAGTAATGGCAGTAGAAGATGTAGCAGTAGTAGTAGTAGCAGTCGTACTAATAGCTGTAGTAGTATTACTACTTTTTGTAGCATGAATAGCAGTAGTAGTAGTAGCAGTTGTCGTATAAGTAATAGTAGTAGTGGTAGTAATAGCAGTAGTGGTAGTAATAATATTGATGGTAGCAGTAGTAGCAGTAATAGTAGCAACAGCAAAAGTTATAGTCGAAGTAGTAATACTATATTAGCAGCAGCAGTAGTAGTTGTCGCAGTATTAGTAAGAGCATTCATTTTTTTAACAAAAAGGCCTAATTTTGAGCTTGTTTAAATACAGTTAATCCATGGGGCTTTTATTTTGAAAGGGTGGTGCTGGGTGGGGGAGAGGAGACATAATCATAATGTCTGACACATAAACAAAGGTTATTAAATGCCTGGCTGCATCACAAGCATTTCAATTAGAATTCACTCTTTGGGGCTTTTATTTTGAAATGGGGTGTGTGTGGGGGGGGGGTCCTCTAAAGAGAACGAGAGAAGAGAGAGAAGAAAGAATTAGTGAGAGAGAGAGAGAAGAAGGAATTTGTGAGAGAGAGAGCGAGAGAAGAAAGAATTTGTGAGAGAGAGAGAGAGAGAGAGAGAGAAGAAAGAATTTGTGAGAGAAAGAGAGAGGCAGAGAGAGAGAGAGCGAGAGAGAGGCTCTGATATCTCTGGCAAACTTTCTCATTTGGAGATTGTCCGATGTTTTATCTTTTACAGCTTACATGACTGTTGTCCTGCTCTGCCATGTCTTTCCTCACCTCTCCCTCTTGTGTCGCGGTGTGTAAATGTCACTCGAATCAGGAATCTTATCAGAATACTCATGTCTGATTGGCCGAGATGCAACACGTAACAGCTGCAACAAATCATGTGTGTGCGGCTTTTATTTTAAAATGGGGTGGGTGTGTGTGTGTGTGGGGGGGGGGTGGTGGAGGAGGGGGGAAAGACCTCTGAAGATCCCTAAGACCTGAATGACTGTATGAGAGAGACACAGAGAGAGAGAGAGGGAGAGGAGTGTATGTGCGCGTGTGTCTGTGAGTCTGTGTGTTTATCAACATCACTAATTGGCTCAATCGCGAACACCTGTGTGCCTGAAGCCATTTGAAAATATTCTCCATAGAGATATAATAGTTAGTAGAATAGTTGAACGGTTTCTGTATGTTGTAATGTAATTGTAATGTATTGTAATATAATTGTAATTGTTGGAATGCTCAACAGCATTCCAACAATTAAATGTGGACTCTTAAATGTCAGATCTTTGTCATCTAAAGCTCTACTAGTAAATGAGCTAATATCAGATGATCATATTGATTTATTTTGTCTTACTGAAACCTGGCTGAGTAATGATGAATATGTCAGCCTAAATGAGTCAACTCCTCCAAGTCATATCAGTGCTCACATTCCTCGAGGCGCCGGCCGAGGAGGTGGAGTGGCAGCCATCTTTGACTCTCGCCTATTATTAAACCCTAAACCTAAACTAGACTATAACTCATTTGAAAGCTTGGTTCTTAGTCTTTCACACCCAACCTGGAAAACAATACAGCCAGTTATATTTGTTATAGTGTACCGGGCCCCAGGTCCGTATTCGGAATTTTTATCGGAAGTTTTCCAGTTTTTATCAAGTCTAGTCCTTAAAACAGATAAAGTAATTATTGTAGGTGTCAGGATCCAGGATCCCTGTCTGACCCGGTGTGTGTTTCCCCTGATCTCCTCTCCTCATGTGTCCTGTCATTCCCCTGTTTGTTGTGGTGTGCCATGTGCTCTGTTTGTCCTCTGCCTCCAGACACCTCCCATGGCCACACCCTTGATTGTGCACAGCTGAGGACACTCCAGCCGATCACCTCCTGCAGCCTGACACACCAGACTCAGGGCCCACTAATGAGTCTCCTGTCACTACATAAGCTCTGGTCCTGCAGTCTGGGGTGGTCAGGTCGTACCGTCTTTACCCGCTGAAACCCCGTGGCATCCTCTGCCTGCCTTGTGTTTGTGGATTACACTCCGCCGCTCTGCCCTCCTTGTGGTCTACGGATTACACTCCGCCGCTCTATACACTCCGCCGCTCTACCCGCCTTGGGTTAAACGGACTACACTCGCCGTCAAGCTGCCAGCCCTCCGGTGTCGAGCCACGGGACTCACACCGTCGATCTGGCTACTCTCTGGTATCGAGCCACGGGACTTCACGCCGTCAAACCACCAGCCCTCCGGTGTCAAGCCACGGGCCTCACACCGTCGATCTGCCGCTCTGGGGTCGGACCACGGGCTCCACACCTGCACGCACAGTCTAAATAAAACCTGTTAATATTCACTTCTGTCTCCTGTGGTCTTGCGTTTGGGTCCTACCTGTGAACTCCCGTGACAGAACGACCTGACCATAATGGACGCAGCAACCACAGGAGCAGCTACGCTGCGCAGCACTACCAGGCTGCTGGAGGAGATGAGACGTTTCGCTGCTGAAGTTTCTCGGATTGGCTGGTGCGGGCAGGAACTAGCCCGGACAGTCAAGTCTCCACCAGTTCCAGCACCCGCACTATTCCCGCCTGTCCTCGCTCCGCTGGTCTGGGAATCCCCCGTGCCGGCTCCGGATCCCTATGACGGAACACTGGGGAAGTGCCAGGGCTTCCTGTTGCTATGCCAACGGGTATTTGACCGGCAGCCTCAGACTTTTGCCTCAGACAGGTCCAATGTGTCCTACGTGGTGGGATTACTGCGGGAAAGGGCTTTGGACTGGGCCGCGAGAACGTTAGGCTTTGAGCGGCCTAATACGGTGGGTTATGTGGACTTTGTGGCTGATCTGATGAGAGTTTTTGACCCTCTGGCGGACTCTGATTATATGGCCAAGCACCTTCTCAGACGGAGCCAAGCAAGTGTAGCGGAACACTCGGTGGCCCGGCCGACTCCGGCTCCCCGTATTCGGACGGCATTGCAGCCAGCTCCTGTTCCTGCCACCTCTTCGCCGCAGCCAGCTCCGGTTCCTACCGCCTCTGCGGCACAGTTTTCCCCAGTCCTGGCCGCTGCCGTCCCAGAGCAGCAGCGACCTCCAGTTCCCGCCGCTGCCGTCCCGGAGCAGCAGCGACCTCCAGTTCCCGCCGCTGCCGTCCCGGAGCAGCAGCGACCTCCAGTTCCCGCCGCTGCCGTCCCGGAGCAGCAGCGACCTCCAGTTCCCGCCGCTGCCGTCCCGGAGCAGCAGCGACCTCCAGGTCCCGCCGCTGCCGTCCCGGAGCAGCAGCGACCTCCAGTCCCGACTGTCGTCTCGGAGCCGCAGCTATCCCCGGACCTCGCGGCCTCGGAGCCAGAGCCTCTCCCAGTTGCTGCCGCCACAGCGCCAGCTCCAGTTCCTGCCGCCGCAGCGCCAGCTCCAGTCCCTGTCGCCTCTACGCCAGCTCCAGTTCCTGCCGCTGCCGCCTCTACGCCAGTTCCTGCCGCTGCCGCCGCAGCCCGCTCCAGTTCCTGCCGCCTCAGCGCCGCAGCCCGCTCCAGTTCCTGCCGCCTCAGCGCCGCAGCCCGCTCCAGTACCTGCCGCCGCAGCTCCAGCTCCTGCCGCCGCAGCTCCAGCTCCTGCCGCCGCAGCGCCAGCTCCAGCTCCTGCCACCGCAGCTCCAGTTCCTGCCGCCTCAGCGCCGCAGCTATCCCCGGACCCGGCCGCCGCCGCCTCAGCGCCGCAGCTATCCCCGGACCCGGCCGCCTCAGCGCCGCAGCTATCCCCGGACCTGGCCGCCAGCGCCGCAGCTATCCCCGGACCTGGCCGCCAGCGCCGCAGCTATCCCCGGACCTGGCCGCTGCCGCCTCCGAGCCGCAGCCTCACCCAGACCCGGCCGCCGTCCCAGAGCCGCAACGACCTCCAGTTGCCGTCTCTGAGCGGCAGCGACCTCCAGTGCCCGCTGCCGTCTCTGAGCAGCAGCGACCTCCAGTGCCCGCTGCCGTGGCGGAGCAGCAGAGACCTCCAGTACCTACCACAGTCCTTTAAAGTAGCTGTGATTAAACCTCTTCTTAAGAAGCCCACTCTGGATCCAGAGGTGTTGGCCAATTATAGACCGATCTCTAACCTTCCCTTCCTCTCTAAGATCCTTGAGAAAGCAGTTGCAAATCAGTTGTGTGACTTTCTGTGTAACAATAGTTTATTTGAGGATTTTCAGTCAGGATTTAGAAAGCATCATAGCACAGAGACAGCTCTGGTGAAAATAACTAATGACCTTCTAATCGCATCAGACAAAGGTCTCGGTTCTTGTCCTGTTTGACCTTAGTGCTGCGTTCGACACGATAGACCACTACATCCTGTTGCAGAGACTGGAACATTATATTGCCATCAAAGGAACCGCACTGAACTGGTTTGGATCCTATTTATCGGATCGATCTCAGGTTGTTTATGTAAATGATGAAGCCTCGATGAAGACCAACATCAGTTATGGAGTTCCACAAGGTTCTGTGCTTGGACCAATCTTGTTCACCTTATATATGCTTCCTTTAGGCAATATTATCAGAAAACACTATAACCTTTCATTGTTATGCAGATGATACTCAATTATATATATCGATCAAACCAGACGAAACCAACCAGCTTCCTAAACTGCAAGCGTGCGTGTCTTAAGGACATAAAAACCTGGATGACCTGCAACTTCCTGATGTTAAACTCAGACAAAACTGAAGTTATTCTACTAGGCCCAGAACACCTCCGAAATCAGTTATCTAATGATATAGTTTCTCTAGATGGCATTGTGCTGGCATCCAGCAGCACCGTCAAGAATCTTGGAGTTACCTTTGATCAGGATTTGTCTTTCAACTCTCAGATAAAACTTATTTCTAGGACTGCCTTTTTTCACCTACGTAATATTTAAAAAATCAGGCACATCCTATCTCAAAGCGATGCAGAGAAATTAGTTCATGCATTTGTTACCTCTAGACTAGATTATTGCAATTCCTTATTTTCAGGCTGCTCTAATAAGTCTCTTAAATCTCTCCAGCTGATCCAGAATGCTGCAGCTCGTGTAGTAACAAGAACTAAGAGGAGAGATCATATTACTCCTGTATTAGCTTCTCTGCACTGGCTCCCTGTAAAATCTAGAATAGAATTTAAAATCCTTTTACTTACCTACAAAGCCCGACTTGGTCAGGCTCCATCAGATCTTAAAGAGCTTATAGTACCATACTGCCCTACTAGAGAGCTGCGATCCAGTGATTCAGGGTTACTTGTGGTTCCTAGAGTCTTAAAAAGTAGGACGGGAGCCAGAGCCTTCAGTTATCAAGCTCCTCTTCTGTGGAACCAGCTTCCCGTTTCAGTCCGGGGGGCAGACAGACTCACCACATTTAAGAGTAGGCTTAAGACTTTCCTCTTTGATTGTGCTTATAGTTAGGGCTGGCTCTGGCTTGCCTTGGACCGGCCCATGGACAAACTGGTATAGGCAAAAACTACAGGGGGACTTCCTACACTGAGCACCTCTCTCCTCCTCTTCTTCACCTCCGTCTGTATGCATTGATGTCCCATTAATGCTCATTACTAACTTTACTTCTTCCCCGGAGTATTTGTGCTTTCTCACAGGATGACCGCAGTTTTATCTGGACACTGGTTCTTCGACCAGCCATGGCCCTGCTGACACCTACTACGATCTTCATTATTAACATTATTAATCCTATTACCGATACCATTACTGCACAGTACTGACTTTGTCTCTTACCCGGAGTCCTTGTGCTTCCTCTCCTCACAGGTTTCCATGGAGCATGGTTTCATCTGGACCCTGGTCCTTCCTCCTACAATGGCCCTGCTGACTCCAACTACTAATATCACTTTTATTATTACTCACATTACTATTTCATATTACCGATACCATTAATGCACATTATTGACCTGCTTCTTCACCAGAGTCTGTGCTTTCTCGCCTCACAGGTTTCTGTGTATCCGGGTTAAACCTGGACCAGGTGTTGCCTCCTGTCGTGGTTGTGTCATACATTGAATGTGCTGTAATTACATTGAATGTGTTGTAATTCACTATCCTGTTCTACACATGACATCATTGCACTTCTGTCCATCCTGGGAGAGGGATCCCTCCTCTATTGCTCTCCCACAGGTTTCTTCCTCTTTCCTCCCCGTTAAAGGGGTTTTTGGGGAGTTTTTCCTGTTCCGATGTGAGGGTCCCGGGACAAGAGGATGTCAAACGTGTACATATTGTAAAGCCCTCTGAGGCAAATTTGTGATTTTGGGCTATACAAAAATAAATTGAATTGAATACAACAAGCGGAAATTAAAAAAGTGTTGCTGGCTTTTGTCGGAAAACGTACAAAAACTAAGGAGGACTTTTTGTGAGATATCACACAAACCGTTGTTTAAGGATAAGTTGATGTGATTGAGTCAGAGTGAGTGTGTGCGACTAAAGATCTCGAACGGTTACCCTATTACTACTAGCATCAGCCAAAGTTCTGCGCTGATGTCTACAGTCTACATAAGACAAGATACAAAAACATTGACAGGAAACTTTAGGATGAAAAAACAGTCATGAGACATGGAATTCTGCTGTAAGAGGTGACCCATACACTCGTGAGGGAAAAGTCTGGTGCTTTCCGGACACAAACGCACACACATAAAGGGTGGGGTGAAGATCATGTGTTTAGGATAGGTGGGGGGAGAACAGATAGCCCAAATCAAGGATAAAAGGAGACGCTTGCAAGCCCCAAACTGGGATTTCTACAAGAGCCGTCCAGACGCTCTGAGAAGAAGATACAGCTGATCGCAACTGAAGTATTCGAGGACTTCGTCTCGGTTCACGGAAAGAAGACCGCTGTTCGTGGACAAAGAATTCAAAGATGGAGATTTTCCCCTCCCCACTGCTCAACTTTAACAACTGAACAACGGAGGAACGCCACCGCCCTAGAAAGACTTTGTACAGAGCCTTGAGGACTGTTGGCCGAACTCCGCTGCAAAGAGCAGGAGGAGTCCGAGGGTCCGGCCGGACCATCGCTCCTAACAACTCCAAAAGAACCTTTTCATCGCACCTTTGGAAATCCAGCTCCAACCGAGCCGTCTCGGCATCTAAAAACCAATGAGTATAACCTGAGAAGAAAATTTAAGTAACGAATCAAGTGCAGTGACATTTTATGTGAGCTGTAGCTTAACCCTTGCAAACTAACTAAATATAACCTGCAATAAATACCTAATCTGCATTTAAAGTAAATTTCTCAAGTGCATTTATTTGCTCAGGTAGTAAAAGTTCCTCGTGGCAGTAAAAAGTTAAATCCATTGTATGTCTAACAACTGAGTTCTGTAAGGTTATCCTAGAAGACCAAATCCACTTAACAATCCCTTACGGTTTTAGAAATAATCCTAGCCGTTAAAACCTAAACCTGGCATTTACCAAGAGCACGGATCTAGAAGAGGGAAGCTGCCATAACCGACGCGACTGGTAGGAGCGCCCGGGGTCAGGGTGGCCCCTCGACAGAGTGCACTCAGACCGGAGGAAGCAGGGTAGACGTCGTGAGTAACGGCAGTTAGAAGAGCCAGGCGAGTTCCCTCGCAAGAACACCAGCTCGACAATCTTTTAATAGAGAGCTGAGTCAGTAAGTAGCCCCGTATCGGGCCAGAAGTACCCCAGGATCTAACAATATGGAATGTTTATCATAGAGGGATTAAGCAATAACTGACAGTCATTGAATGTGTAAGAACTCAGGGAAAGAGAGTCATGGAGACAGGCGTTTACAGCACCGGAGAAGTTAGCCAATAGGAATTGGGATAGACGGAAGGAGAGGAGTTTCGAACGGATATGAGGGCGGGATCTAGGAAGTCTTTCTCTCTCTGTTAGTTTCGTTCCCAGGCGACGGATGTGTCTCGTGAGGAGCTGGAGAGTTTTTTGCACCGGGTGATATAAGATGATATTTCATAGAAATAGTGTACTTCACTGTATAATTGTATTTGCATCAGTAGGATTAAATTCCTTTTAATTGTAAACCAGTTTTGGTAGAGTTATTATTGCAGCGTGTCTACTGTAAATAGCAGCTGGACACGCGCTCTGGCCTTCTCTATCTGGGGTGAAATCCAGCCCCGACAATCCTGCCTTCCCATAGGGTTCTGTTCACAGTGTTCACGAGAAAAGAGTCCATATGACCGCCTCCCTCTTGTGGTATTCAGAACCTGTGGAAAGTTGTGATAAGTTTGGTCTTTTATGTTTCAGCAATGGCAAAGGCCATTGGAGTTTTTCAGTGGGTGATAAGATATAGTTACATGTTTTTTCTTGTAATTTAATATATTTTCTGAAGGGAATTTAGATATTACCAATGGCCTCATCGTTTTCCACTGTCATTATGCCTTTGCATTTACTGCATTCCATTAGTGTTGCCTAGCAGTTGCGTTCTCACATCTTAACCACTTCAACGCCAAGCATATCATGTACATGACTTTCCAAGTCATACCTACAAGCTCACAAGTTACATTTAATGGCGGCATTAGTCTACAGCCACAGTAGCTGCTCTGGGGCTAACATCAGCATGCTAACATTCTCACAATCACAATGCTAACATGCTGATATTTAACAATTGTTACCATCTTGGTTTAGTGTGTTAGCATGCTAGCATGCTATCATTTAATAATAAGCAATACATACTAAAGAGTAAAGCCCTGATCAGACAGAGTGCATTTTAGCAGCCTGGGGCATCTTGTTGTAATGACTTTCAGTGAGCATCCCCTGCTTTTGTGTTGCTGGGCACCTTAACATTTTCCACTCTATGCGCCTTGCATTATGTAGGAGCAACATTGTCATTCCATTTGATGTGTTGCTTGTCTGCCTGATTAATGTTGAATAATCTCTCTTTTAACTGCAAAGACAATTTTCTGGGTCTTTAGGTGCTAAATGCTTCACTATGTTCACCAACTAGTCAATTAAATGGACCACTTTCCATATGATGGGTCAAACAATGAACACATTTTTAGAAGTTGTGCACAGTTTCACTGGGACATTTGCAAGTGATTATTAAACAAATTATAGACAATTGTACTTACTCTATCCGTGCAATTTGCTTGAATGATTGAGAAATTCAAATGTTGCAAACAACAAACTAATTGTTTAGATTTACACTCATCGTTCATGAAATAAATGTTGTCATTGAAGAACTGAGCGACAGCGCATGAGAAAACTGTATTATGAGTCTCAGGTAGGTCTGATTATCGGGATAACCCTTTCTAGCTATTCCTGTTGCCGAACAAAAATCAGGTATCAGTGGAAGGACGTCATTGTGAAGCAGTTACTGGAAATGTAGCCTGCTTTGTCACCAATGTTAGCGACTGACTGCTACTGTGTTTTACTAACTAATTATATTTTATCTAAACAAAGCAATTGTGTTTGTGTTCCCATGCCCAATTGACTTTGGCTGGTCTGTGAGTAGTTTAAATTAAGTCTTTTCTTTTTCATTCACTCGATGTTTGATAGTGGAGATTCAGAGAGGCATGAAAAACCCATCATACTGGGGAATTTGTGTATATTGAACTTTACCACAGTGAATGACAATTTACATTTGGAAATCTGCATCCCCTAACTCTAATTAATTAACAGATTATAATGACTTGGTGTTCAAAGCAGCAATCAATATTCTTAAGACTTTTAATTAAATGACCATGTAATAACAATATGACAATGCTAAACGGATTACTCCAATTATCTTTTGAATCTGCAGCTCCGCTCATTTTTTGGAGCTGGTTACAGCTCATTGTTCAGCTGTTGGGCCTGTCACGATTATGAAAATTTGCTGATTTTAAACCGTATGTCGGTGCAGCTCAGGCAGTACAGCAGAAGAGAAGATGACAGAAAACAACCGCCGGAGTTTTCCCGGCAGGTGAGCAGGGAGCTCGGGGCAGGTGGCATGGAGGGAGGCCGGGCGCCATTCATCTACATCAGGCATGTCCAAAGTCCGGCCCGCGGGCCAATCACGGCCCGAGGTCAGATTTTATATGGCCCGCACCTTCTGTCTTAAAATACATTATTTATGGCCCGCCAGCACAGTCAAAACAGAATGAATAAATCATACAAATTCAACATGCAATTCCTCTTTTTACCTCATGGTGGCAGCACCACTCTGTAACTGTCTGGCTGTTTGAAATTGGCTCTGACCCTTGAACTGTCATGTCTACGGCAAGTAAAAAAGGGAAAGTCGATAATGAGGGCTGCCGCTTCCAGGAGAGGTGGAGATCGCAATATTTTTTTCACCGAAAACCGAAACAACTGTCTGCCTAATTTGTCATGAGACTGTTGCCTTGTTTAAGGAATATAATGTAAAGAGACACTACGAGACCAAACATGCTAATGCTAGAACAAGCTATCAGAGAGCGAGCGAGCTAGAAAAGTGAAGCAACTCCAAGATAACTTGGCCACACAGCAGCGGTCCTTTTCATATGAAAACATCATCAAAGTAAGCTACGAAGTGGCCGTGGTAATTGCTAAACATGACAAACCTTTTACGGAAGGTGAGTTTATCAAAGACTGTTATGAAAATAGCAGAAAACATTTGCCCTGAGAGGAAGACAGTTTGCTAATGTTTGCCTTGCTCGTAACACTGAAGAGCTATCACCAGATATTAAGAGACAACTTGATTTTTTTCGTTAGCCTGTTTCATGTGTGTTGAACTTAAATGTTAGACACCTTTTTATTACCCTCACTAAGTCATATTTAAGATCGTCTTGAGGTGAGAATATTGATCGGTTTCTATGTAAATAGCTTTTAGATGGTTTGTTCTTTGTTATCTGACTTTCAAGATGTGAAAGAAAGGCAGAATAGTTGTTGAGATTTGTTCACACATGAATGCTTACATTTGGTTACATTGCTATTTGCTGTCATTGAAAACAAAATGATTAAATAACAATGTATGTATAGGCTACTTGTATTGTTTAAAATAATGTCAGCAGGGACTGTTGGCCCTTGGGCATCTTCACATTATCAAATCTGGCCCTCTTTGAAAAAAGTTTGGAGACCCCTGATCTACATGTACTGGCCGCACTGCTATGACACAGAGCGGGTTGAACATCGAATTAAGTTTTCCTCGTCCTCCTGATCCAACAACAGGTGAGGAAGCTGTATGTGAGCTGTAACAGTCCTAAGTCCTCCCACAATTTAGCAGTCCAATCGAATGTGAAGGATTTGATTAGATTCCCTCTTGTAACCGTACACCGCACAAATATTCCATTTCACTGTGAAATATCACAGTACAGAAGCTACAGATTATCTAACTTCCGTTTCACTGGGATTTCTTTTTTTCTAAATTTCTTTTAAAAAACAGTTCATTCATCATCATAACCTCACTTAATGTTGATGTGCTTGACCTACATATGTTTTAAATATTTGATCTATATGACAGTCCCTGTATATAAGTGCATGCCACTGTCAACACATAGTCAGTGTGACTCAATATAACTTACAAGGGAGGAGGAAGGGGGGTGTGTGTGTGTTGTGACAGTGGCAGGCGATATTGAGTGATGTGCATTAGTCATTCAGCAGCATGATCCGGGTTAGATTTAGAGGTAATTGTGTTTTCGTGTACAGAGGGCTTGAGAGAAGGTGCAACATGAGTTTAACATGAGTTTAACATTGGGGTCTATGGAGATTGACTCCTTTTTGGAGCAAGTCTCAAGTGACCATTTGATGAACTGCAGTTTTTGGCACTTCTGTGTTGGCATCATTTTTGAGCACCGGTTATTGTTCCTGTACCAATTCAATCGAATTCTGATAATACAAAGAGCCCTTTGGGGAGTTTGTGATGCTCAAAATTGGAGCTACCTACAGAGTTTCAGGAGCAGGACCACTTCTCAACCGTGCTACTTCATGCATATCCATAAATATCTGCCTAACCCTATCTTTTTCCGAAGAACCTAGGTCATGCAATAGCGCCTCGACCACACTCAAAGAAATGAGCTACCTAACTGGAGTTATTGTCGGAGGCAATGATGTAGAACTGTGGCGACAGTGATGGCCTGTCCGTGAATTGCCTCGTCCTGTTTTTGTGATGATGGAGGTAGCATGGGAGAGATGATGAGCTACCTAACTTAACAATTTACAAGCAACATCATCGATCATCACCTCATCTTTAGTGGGGTTTCGTCTCACTATCCTCATCTAATGGCGATCTATTCGGACGAAATCAGAACCACGTCAAAAATTTTAGTCAGCTGTAGCAGCAGACCCAGTGACAGGAGGCTGAAAACTTCTCTGCCACATCTGCACCCGAGATCCAGCCCTCCGTATTCCAAAAGACGTCCAGAAGAGTGAGTCTAGGAAGCCACATCATCTCTCCCATGCTACCTCCATCATCACAAAAACAGGACGAGGCAATTCACAGACAGGCCATCACTGTCGCCACAGTTCTACATCATTGCCTCCGACAATAACTCCAGTCTCCTGCTATTGACCCGACCACTCTGGTAACATTACATGGTTGCAGCATCACCACGCTCCAGCAAAGTCTGCTGATGGCTAGCCTTAATAAAAAAATTCCAATCGGGCCGTAGCAACACTCAAAGATGCTAAAAGATAAAGAAATTTCATTCCTCAGAACAGGAAACCAAGCAGTAGTTTTCAACGCTGGTATCATCTCATCGTATTCCCCCCACGTGTCTACAGCAGTTCTCTTCTGGCCAATGTCATCACACACACCCCAACAAAATGCCGTAACATCAGCTCACCTGTCAAAGGAACAATTCACCCATATCATCTAACTCAAAGACAGTATTGATGGGCTGACCGATTTGTTTCACAGAATATGTTCCTCTGAGTTGATACACGTTAACCTGGCTGGTTCTGAAAAGTGAAGCCAATGCGGAAGTGCCTCAAACATTATCTCTACTGGACATCAGGGCCATCAGTTTCTCCTTGATACTCCCTAATAGTGCATTAACCTGCCGTGCCAACTGTCTTGACTCGAGTTCGATTCAATCTGTCCTTGCTTGTTCAATGTTGTTTAAGATGATCAGCCAACGGACCCTCACAAATTGGTTCGCGATGCCACTCCCTCTGTTGGTTTTGGGGGTTTCCATGACGGAAGATGGTTTGCAGTGAATCGGCTCCCAGAGCTTGCAAATGAATGACAAGTTGTTTCCTCTTCACTCTACGAAATCTGCCCAATAGTAGCCGCAGCCATTCCATGAGGCCAGAAATGTTCTGGTAAGTCCATATCTTTACTCTCAACGACCTTACAGTTGTTTTCCTCGTCATCAAAGGATGGCACAACGCCCCATCCATCATGCAATTCACGCGCCGCATGATCCGTCACATTCAGTACGTTCTCCACGCAGTACATGTCCAAGCCACTCTATCACTTTCTCGTATCTCAATCCAGAAGTTCAGGAATTTGGCTTTCTTGCAGACACCCATCCAACATTGATTCCTCCATATTCAATGCTTTCGTTCAACTTGTAAATCCTGTCTCTTTGCCAATCATTAATTAACAGAACTCCATCGTCAATCACCTTTCTCCTTCAACTTTTTTGTTCAACTGGTCAACTTGGAAGAGCTTCCACTACTTCCTCAATGGGACCAGTACATTGTAGCGTGAACGGGTCCTGCCCAACTGAAAGAAGGGCAGGATCACACCTAACATGGTGGTAACTCAATCGGTAGTCTGAACAACCTTAGGGGATTTGTGTCCCTCATAGGCAGGGGTCACCAACCTTTTTGAAACAGAGCTACTTCAAGGGCACTGAGTAGTAGGGGTGGGAATCGCCAGAGATCTCGCGATACGATATTATCGCGATACTTGGGTCACGATACTTTCACGATACTGCGATATTCTGAGTATTGTGACAACATATATTGCGATTTATTACTTTTTTCAACTTCAAATGATGTCCCCAAAGGAAAACTGTGTCAACATGTTTTATCTAATAATATATAGTTTTCAGTCTGTTCATCTTCAAAGAATGGCGCTCTATGTGGCCGTAGTTATGGTGAAGTAAAGGAGGCAGTGAAGGGACGTAGTACAAAGAGAGAAAGTCTTCATAGACATTCATCAGAGTGGATGGATGGGTCAAAAAAAAACTTCACCCAAGAGACTCATGTTAGTGTCCCATGTGAAACCAAAAGTCGTTGCCTTATTCTAAGTTAAAGTCAAAGTTAATCCATTATGTTACAGAAACCAAAGTGAAACTTTTCTCTTAAAAGCCACCAAACTCTGTTGACAAAAGCAGTCACTTAATCCTCATCCTACGAACTGGGTTCCCTGCAGACCCCATATGTATACTTGTCAGACTTCACAAGTGCTTTATTCTATCATTCCACCTTCCCATGGCTTTGTCAATCAAATTAGTTCTGAATTACTTCATATCATTTTACCCGCTGGGAGGATCATGGGATCAGTTGCCTCCAGCTGTCCTCCGGCGCGTTGTCAGTCCGTCCGGTTACGTCTGGTTCTAGTCCACGTGAGTTTGAACAGTGTTTTTGTGAATAGTTATTTCTAACCTTTCTGGCTGTCTGCAGCACTCCTGCCGCGCAGAGTCGATCCCTGGGAATTCACCTGTGCGCAGAGGCCGACCCACGTAGTACCACGGAGTTCACGGTCGGTGCCCTTTGTTTCCTTCCCGGACCGTTTCCAGCCGTGAGTTCGGTGGAGCTTCCCTCCCGTCTCCGGAGGCTGCATCATCCTTCCTCGGTTGAGTTTCCCTCCCGACTCAGGGAGAACGAAGGAGAGACTTTGGCCACTGGACACGGTGCCGTAGTTTGTTTCTTGTTTTCTGTTTAACGCTGCATCAATATATAATAAAGACCTTGGATGGATTAATCTTCTGTGTGAGCGTGCGTTTGGGTCCATCTACTACACCACCACATAACAGATATAGATTTGTTTTTGGTGGGCCTTTCTTTTAGGGGGCTAAAATATTTTCTGTAAAAGCAGTTCATTGCTTTTGCTAGTAATCCTGTCTGTGCCTCCAAACTGGCAGTGTGCCAACCACAGTCAACTGTAATACACTGACAATGCACACACTATCAGGACCCTGACGGCCCACCACTGGTAAAGCGTCATGGTTTAAAGTGTAGGGCCAAAAGATGCTGAGACAATATATTTCCAGCTCTCCCAGTGATAAAGGCTTGTCTGTCTTCCCTTCCTGCCCACTGAAGTCCAGAGTGGATGGGAACCCCAAGCCCCAGCTAACTGATAGGCTTGATGTGTAATTAATGGTCTGACACGGGCTAATGACGCTAACTACACTAGCATATGGGCGCCCCATGGGGAGCCACACTCGGCGCACTAATTTAGATAAATGACGCCCGAGGTTATGCCGAGCTATTTGCATTTCATTTGGTGGAGGCCGGGGGAGAAACATGGATTAAATGGGGAATGGATGGGAGAGATCAAACAGAAGAGGTGTGCAGGGTTGGAGGGATGGGGAGATGGACGTGTTTGCACTGGAGAAGGTGTATGTGCTTGTGAGTGTAGATCTCCCCCTGGCCAATGCATGATGCTGTTGTCAGATAAAAGGATTGGTAGCAGAGGGGGCTGATGGCATCAGTCATATACAACAGCACTTGTGTGTCTATGTGTGTGTGTACTTTTAAGTTTGTAATTACGATACTGTGGCCCTTGGGATACATGTCATTGTCAGCTAGAAAGTCTCAAGAGGAAAGAGAATGTGCTTTTTTTTGGATTGCATCATTGTAATACATGAGAGACTCCGCCTGTCGAAACAGTCACCTATGTATGTTGTAACCTGCTCGTATAAACAATACAGTGAAAATAGTTTATTGGTGTGTAGGAGGCCTCACTGTTCACATTTTTTGTCCTGCTTCATGCCAAAAAAGGTCTTGAAGCTGAATTCTAATTTACATAATTTTCAATCACCTCACATTCACCAGTCCCTTCAGGATGTGGCGTCACTAGCAAAAATGCCATCTTCTCAAAATTACATGTTCCCAGTATGTGGCATGTTAGCAGCTGGTAATTCACAAAGACACCTCTGATAGCTGTCATCAGTTCAAAGGTGTTTTAAAAGACACTAACACAATCTTAGATGTAGTTTGTCAGATAGGATTTTGTTTGTAGTTCATCACATATCTTGCATTATATTTCCAGTTTATTCAGCAAAATGAAGTGCAAAGTAAGTGAAGAATATCTGTATGTTTGACCTATCCACCTCCCAACCTTCTCCCAGTGCGGACTTTGTCTCTCTTTATACTACGTCACCTGACTTCCTCAGAGACAGCCATGCACCTTCTGACTCATGACTATGTGGGTCACATACTAATTTCAATGAATAACATTTTGTAGGTATATGTACGAACTGTGAATGAGAGTAGCTTGTGAGATGTGATTAGTCCACATTAAGTTGACTCTTTGTTAAGTCCCACCCTTAACTGTAGACTGTCCAATCATAGTGTAGCATTGGCCAGAGCTGACCAGGTTCCGACAACTCTCTAGCTGTGCTCCATAGACTGAAATAGTTTCAGATTGTCTTCATTTTCAGGCTAGTTTTGTGGGTTTGGAGCTCGTCGTGGTTAAACGTTGTGTACTCGTTACTCGGAGACGTTGGAAGGAGATATACATTTCTAAAACGTCAGCAGAGTACGATAGAGCATCATAAATTAGCGTTAGCACTTCTACGCTATGCTAGCTACTTAAGCTATAAGTAGACTGAATGTCTGCACTTGCTGCTTTTGCTTCTTAATGATTGTAACAGTGAAGAAAGACCTAGTCAGTTTTGTTCTCGATCACCAGGCGATGTGGTGGTTCACTTTAACACTTTAGTTTCTATCTTTATGTTTTTAACCTGCGTTCACTGATGATTCAGTTTTGACATCTGGATATATACTTCAAACACATGTTTTAGACCCTTCTGTGGGCTCTTTTGTACTTTTTCCTTTTATTTTTGAAAAATGACTATTTTTTCATGGATTATATATTATGGATTGCGCCGTCCAACCTATGTTCCAAGACTCACCTCATGTCTGTTTCTGAAGATAGACATGTGGGTTCAGCGCTCAGTACTTTCGTAGCTTCTCTGAAGTTTATTTCCTCTTCAGCATCGCTCGTTGTACTTTCAGACATCTACTGTTTCGCTTTCAGCGGTATAGAAGTAGTGTTAAGTTGCTGCTTATGAAAACCCAACATTTCCTGAATTTGCTGCTTCATAATAAAACTGGGGACTTTCATTGTGAATAATTATTGGGAAATTAAATGTTCATTGCCAAATTAGCAGAGCTTTGTTAGCGGCAGGGAGTAAGAGTAGCCTACAAAATAACAGAGTTAGTAACTAGTTACAGCCGGGGTTACACACACCTTCTAGCAGGTAGCATCATTGTAATGGACAAACTACGGTGATAAAGATGTTTCTTACTCATGCAGAAATGTTTAGAATTGATGGATGTTAACATTGAATTTCACTTACTTTATGTAAGTTTTTATTGTTTGACGGATATTAGATCAGACTGCAGTGACCAAGAGAGAGCATCAGACTATTTGTTTACCTGTTGTCTTCCGTCAGTGTGAATCACAGCCTTCAAACAGACTAAAGCATTCAGTGTTCTGGATGATTAGCCAGGAGGATGGGTAGTTTACAACGCTTTCAAGGTACACTTGGCACACTTTAAACATTATTTCTTAGCATAAAGACCCCAAGTAGAAAACTGATAACTTCACATTTGATATCATGTTTAAAAGGTGTATTTGAAGCAGACACTATTGCTGCAAAACCAATAAGTTGAGAAGGTTAGAACGTGAAGTTGTCATCGCAACATATGAATAGGAAAGCAAGGGTGACACATTTGGAGTTTATGGTTTATTGTAGTGGTAAATTTACTAGGCATCTTAACAATTCACTTTTTTTTGTGTTCTAACAAATGGATTTCTTTGAATTACAGCTTTTCATCTGTAGCAATGGCAAACCTCGCCATAAAGATCATAATGAGACTCAGAACACCATGAAAGTGCTTTTAGACAGTGAGCTGCTACTGCTGCAGCTCTGCCACCACAGCTACTGTCCAATCCTGTCCAAAAACCTTTACCATGAGCTACAGGTTGGTCTGCAGCTTGAAGTAATGGTAATCGTAAGCAAGATCTGTTATGTGGGAGTTCGCAGGTAGGACCCAAACGCAAGACCACAGGAGACAGAAGTTACTATGAACAGGTTTTATTTCGAATGTGTGAAGGTGTGGAGCCTGTGGTCCGACACCAGAGTGGCAGAGCGACGGTGTGAGGCCCGTGGCTCGACACCGGAGGGCTGGCAGCTTGACGGCGAGAGTAGTCCGTGTCACACAAGGAGGGCAGAGCGGCGGCGTGTAATCCGTAAACACAAGGAGGGCAGAGGACGCCACGGGGTTGACGCGGGTGAAAGACGGTACGACCTGACAACCCCAGACTGCAGGGCCAGAGCTTATGTAGTGCCAGGAGACTCATTAGTGGGCCCTGAGTCTGGTGTGTCAGGCAGCAGGAGGTGATCAGCTGGAGTGTCCTCAGCTGTGCACACTCAAGGGTGTGGCCATGGAACGTCAGGTCAGACAGGGATCCTGGATCCTGACAAGCTCACACTAATAGCATAAGATGTTTAGCTAGCTAATACCATACATGTTGATTGTGCAAGACGACATCAAACTTTAAAGGGGAAGACAACATAAACTAGAAAATGCATTTCCTGCTGAAAATCCGTTGGAATGCTGAAAGCTGAAATGAATCTCAAAAACATTGCTGAAAATAGATATTGTTATGGAAGAATTTTTACCTCATAACAAAGGGGAGGCCGGAGCCAGCCATGTGGCCGGCTTTGTGCCGTCGACACACACGCTGCGATAATAACGCTACCAAAACTGGTTTACAATTATAAGGAATTTAATTCCACTGATGTAAGCACGATTACAGTTATACATTGGAGTGTACACTCCTATGACATATTAAAACAATACAACCCCATTTGGAAAAAAACTACCTCTGGTCTCAGGACACAGCCGTCCAGCAGATTCACAAACTAAAGAGGCAGAAAAAACGCTTCTCACCCACCCACATATTAATTCACGACTCCTCCCTTCCGTCTATCTCAATTTCTATTGGCTACCCACCCTCAGCTCAGCAAACGCCTGTCTTCACATCTGTCTCTCCTGAGCAGCTAACCCATTCAATGATTGTCAGTTACGTTTTAAACCCTTCTATAATAATCCTTCAAAATAAAAGTTATACTTCTGCACTTGGCAGAAGTTTCATGCTTCTGCATGTATGTTTATGCTTATGTTTATCTTAATTATGCATTCTCAAAACCCTTATGATTATGACTAACTATGAATTATTAATTATGAATTATTAAACACTTTTATTATATCTACTAACTACAGTTTTTTACTCAAATTTCTTACAATTCCCCCCTAACTCACAGTTCACTGTGAGTTAGCTACTCAAATGTAGTTAGTTTTTCAAATGTCCCTGGAGACCTCCCCCCTACTCAATCCAGGGAAAGGCTCCCTATCTATCTAAACCGAGGCAAAGAATGCATGCACACAGATATCATTTCAAGTATTTCTGTTCAGTTCGTTTCAAGATAGAGTGCGTTGAGAGTCACTGCCTTCCACGTCTTGGGGCTGGCAGGATCAGGATACAGTCTGTAGGCTAGAGAACACATACTGAGAAGCCTTGACTGTTCTTTTACACGTGACAAAATTACATTTCTTAATCTTTTACACCCTAAAATCCCTTTATAACCCAATTAAACAAAAAATTTAATCTCCAAATACTCATCCAAAACAATCCGTCTATTTTCCAAACTTCCAACATCTCACTGGATGTTTTAGAAGTCCATCTGGGCCTTTATCAGGTCCTTCAGGATCTCCGAGAGGATGGTCAGGAACCGCTCGTGAAGTCCCTCTGGTGGCCTCATCTAGACTGTGGCCATCAGAAGCTCCAATTCGTCCTCATCCTCGTCACATAACTGGTTGCCTGGACTGGTGTCTGGCTCATCGGTGAAACAATAAACCCCTGTAGAGGTCCACGGATGCACGGGAACCCCCATCCACAGACAACTAGGCGGTCTATGATGACAGCACACAGAATAATTACGATTGCCAAAAATGTATGTTTTCACTGGCTAAGCATACTTCCCAACCAGTCGGTGAACGGATTCGTGACACCAGAGTTGTCTGCTAGCTCTTGGCTGAGTGCTGTCAGTCCCTCCAGAGCCCTGGTCACCGATCCATCAGGAGCTGTGTTATTTGGAATGAAAGTGCAGCACGCAGACCCAAACATCTGGCACACGCCACTTTTCTCTGCTAAATCATCTCTAATGCCATTCTGTTCTGCAAGGTCATTAAACTAGTCTTCGCCAGCTGTGCATGCAGTCCTGATATGGCGTCACTGGTGAAGTTTACTAAACGCTGTTGGTTATAGTAAATGTAGTTGATCCAATCGACATTTTTATTAATCATCACCCTCTGAGAGAAAACAGATTCTAAATCTGCTGCTATTTGATTTCTGGCTTGAAAGTCATTAGACACCCCCCTTTGTACACATCACAGGCATAATATGATAACAGCTTCCCATACTTTTGTGTGGCAGGCCCACACTCGTCAGTTATGATGCACAAGGTTTTGGACATCCACCCGTAGATGTGTTCATACCTGGGACCGGAAACGACTTCACAGAAGTCGAACTGGACCGTTGATGTTGTACCTTCTTTGAACGTAAGAGTGAGAGTTACATTTTCATAGGTGAGTGTCGTCAGATAAGCCTCTCTACGTGGTCTAAGATCGGTTTGATTAGCTACTGAGGCTAAATGTCGAATCCTGATGTAGTCATGCATGTGATCTGGTTCCTGTCTGTGGTTAATTCCACATACTAAGAGGGAAGCTACTGAACTCAGGAATAAAATAATTACAGACTTCCATAACCTACTGAAGCTAGAGTCTCCCAATGGAAGGCCTCGCTTAAACTGTGGGGGAAACGTCATTGTCAGTACTGTCTAAACCCTCTTTTGAGGTGTCTTTAACTTCAAATTTTCCTGTCTGATGTTCACTCCTGTCTCTGCGAGTGTCACACTTGTTACCTTCGCTGCTGCACAGTGAGTGAGGTGGTGTCAAGTTGCCAATACTACCTCCCATGGACCGGTCCACCTTGGTTCACTCCACTTGCGTTTGTGGACTTTTATCCACACCAGACTGCCTGGTGACACATCAGCCTGCTTCCTTTCGTCAGCTGCTGCTTCTGCGTTTGTCACCTGAGGAAACAACACTCGGCTCATGTTAGTTAGAGCTCCCGTATATTTCTCAATTTCTAGAGTTAGCAAGTCTAGTTGTGGTTTATCATGACGTCATTAAATCTCAAAAATTGTGAGTCGCACCTTTACTGAAAACTATTCTAAATGTGGATCTACAAAAAATGTTTGACACCTTACCATATCTCCCCTTCACCTCGATATCTCTGCTGTAAGGGATCACATGGCAACCATCTATGTATCTTGGCTATACCCTGAACCTCCCCATGGTCCTGGTGACAGCATGGGCATCTGTTGATGTCTCATGGGAGGAGGTCCAGCTGGACCTGGTCCTAGGTGCTGCTGATGTTGTGGTGGGAACGGAGCATGTTGTGGTGCTGCACTGATCTGTCTTCCTCTCCTTTTATGTGGGCAATCTCTTACCCAATGACCTTCTCTCCCACATACGTAGCACACTCCTTTACTTACAAGACCCCCACGCCCCCCTTTATCGTTACCTCTCCCTCTGTTGGATGCACCACTTCTGCATCGTGGTGGGGGCTGATTGTACACCACCGTGGGGGCTGGTACTGCTAGATTTTGTTGCTGCTGGGCTTCTGCTGCTATCATCTGTTTCTTGGCCTGAACTTTTCTATTTAATTCTCTGTCGACCTCTGCTACTTGCAGTTTCAGCAGTCGCCGCTGCATTCTCTTTATATCCTCGTCTTCTTTACTTTCTGCTCGTCTTTCCTCTATCTGCTGTTGCAAATCTTTTCTAATGCGTTCTACTTCTGTTACTTCACATTTTAGTCTTCTTACCAGTGCTCCTACTTCCTTACTCTGCTTCTTTAATGTAAACATTATGCAGCCTAGGAGTATTCAAATGTGTGTATTAAATGTGCATGCTTGTCATCACATGAATCAAAGTCAACTCACCCTCTGTGCTGTATGGCGTGTGGCCGCTGACTCCAAAACTGGGATCCGCTGCTCCACTTCCCAGATCTGGACCCACTCAGCCACGCACCTTGACTAAAACAAACACAGAACTGCCAAAAGTTCAGCAGTAAATGTTAGCATACGTCTGTAGTGTAAGAGAGGTCAACGATCTCTCAAATATGTTGCGCCGTCCGTGTCAAAATTGATTCTTAGGAACTGTGTAAATTAGTAAATGTACCAAAATTAGTCAATACTGGATATGTGAAGGAATCTCGAATCCAAAATTGAAGCTAGAATTCCGAAATCAAACTCAACATCTAAATCAGAATCACGATCACAATCCAGTTCCAAATCAGAATTCGAAAGGTTTAAAATTGGAAGTAAAATGAAATTAAAAAACAATGAATAATTAATCAATTAAATATTAAATTCAACTTTAAAATCAATAACTGTGTTCAAGATATTCAATCAGAAATACCAAGGCAAGTCAAACTGTTGAACTGCACTTACACTCTGGTCTGCACAAGAATGAATCACAATTAAGTTCAAGAATTGAAGAAACACAACTGAAACCATTAATCTTTGTTAAAATGCTGAACTAAAACCAAAGTCAACGACTAAAGTTATAATGCTTAATTAAAACTAAGGTCAGGATATGAGCTCACAGCTCTTAGACAATGAATCTCTGAAAATTCAGATTCTAAACACTTCTTTACGGTTACCTGCAGTTAGTCCTTCTTCTGTTTAATTGTTTTTAAATCTCCTTTTCTTTTGCCTTATGTTCTGATGCTTTTAATGGTTTTATGTGAAGCACTTTGAAATGTGCTATATAAATAAACTTGCCTTGCCGTCTGCGCCGAACCGGAAGTTGTTCTGCGCCAAACCGGAAGTTGTCATGAAACCGGCTTTTTTACAGATATGCTATCCGCAATGCTAACGAAAAAACGGAGCTTCTGATAAAGCGTACGCACACACAAGTATCACCAAAATCCCACACTTTAATTCCACTCATACGCCTTCTGTCTCCTCTCTCAATCCAGCCGTTATTTTATTTTATAAGCACTTATTTTACATACATAGTACCGCAACGCCGGAGCTACACGTAGCTAGCGTTAGCTCCCCACAGCGCGGTCATGCAATATCAATCATTTTAAACGTATTTCCACGCTGCTAAAACACAGACTAGTCACACGTATTATTGGACTTATTTAGTCATCATTTTAAACGTATTTCCACGCTGCTAAAACACAGACTAGTCACACGTATTATTGTTTTATTAACCCTTAAACCTCCGGTTAACGGGCTTTAGCTCATCCGGACCCGAGCTCACTGTTACGTATATGAAACGCGAGTTATTCACTTCCAACGCCACAAACCACTCACCCAGTCTGTCTAGTTTCACCAAAGCCCTTATTCTACGTCTCTGAATCACCCACATGATCCACTAATTATATTCACAGCCAAAGCTAGCAAGAGTGTTTTTCCTGGAGCCTGCGGCCTCAGAAGCTAACTCCCGCTAGCCTAGCTCTCTAAGCAGCGTATGCTCAAAGCCCGAAAATTCTTGGGCCACAACAACAAAGGATCGCACCCCTAAGCCGGAATGCCAAGATATTTCAGTCCGCCAAGTCACATACCTGCTTTAAACTAGCTATCTGCAGGCCTAACAATACTTATGTTGGGCCGAAGGAGGCTCCCAGCATGAGCAAAGCAGTTTCGCCCGTACCACAGCTTGTTTGATTCCAATGTGGTGATTTACTTACACAGCGCTGTCCGTCTTTAATTAATTCTTAGGATCCTTATACTCTTGACTAATCCCTTAAGTTCATCATACTTCAGACAGCAAATCGTACTTACCTCAGTGGAACATGGCCTCCCTCGTTGGAACGTACCCACCGGCAACGGAGCGTTAGCCGTTAGCAGCGCTTAGCCAAGCAGAGATTCCCCTAAGGTTCCTAATAGCTAACTCACAGATTTCATGAAACGGCTCTGCCGACCGATATTGTGGGCCCAGGATTGTCTGCTTGACTAATGCCGCCGTCAGCACACACAGCGAGGCCGGCAAGACTGTCCCATCTGGGGTTCGCCAAATTTGTTATGGAAGAATTTTTACCTCATAACAAAGGGGAGGCCGGAGCCAGCCATGTGGCCGGCTTTGTGCCGTCGACACACACGCTGCGATAATAACGCTACCAAAACTGGTTTACAATTATAAGGAATTTAATTCCACTGATGTAAGCACGATTACAGTTATACATTGGAGTGTACACTCCTATGACATATTAAAACAATACAACCCCATTTGGAAAAAAACTACCTCTGGTCTCAGGACACAGCCGTCCAGCAGATTCACAAACTAAAGAGGCAGAAAAAACGCTTCTCACCCACCCACATATTAATTCACGACTCCTCCCTTCCGTCTATCTCAATTTCTATTGGCTACCCACCCTCAGCTCAGCAAACGCCTGTCTTCACATCTGTCTCTCCTGAGCAGCTAACCCATTCAATGATTGTCAGTTACGTTTTAAACCCTTCTATAATAATCCTTCAAAATAAAAGTTATACTTCTGCACTTGGCAGAAGTTTCATGCTTCTGCATGTATGTTTATGCTTATGTTTATCTTAATTATGCATTCTCAAAACCCTTATGATTATGACTAACTATGAATTATTAATTATGAATTATTAAACACTTTTATTATATCTACTAACTACAGTTTTTTACTCAAATTTCTTACAATATCCAATTTTTAAAAAATTGCAAAAAGCTGAATAATTCAAAAAGTTGAAAGATTACAAATATGAAGGTATGTCACCCCTCTCCTGAAAGCTGAACATTTTGATATTCGAACGTTTTCTGTAGCTTAAAATAATTCCAGCAGCAGTGATATTTGTTGTAGTAGAAGTATTATTCGCAGTATAAGTATGAGTAGCATTTGAATAAGTACTAGTTGTAGCAGTAGTGATATTTGTAGTAGCAGTAGTAGTAGAAGTTGTCGTCGAAGTATTTGTAATTAGAAGAAGTAGTGGAAGTAGTAGTATCAGCAGTCGTACTAACAGCTGTAGTAGTATTAGTACTGGTTATTAGTACTGGTAGTAGCAGGAATAGCAGTATTAGCAGTTGTGGTATCAGTAATAATAGTAGTGGTAGTGGTAGTAATAGCAGTAGTGGTAGTAATAATTTTTATGGTAGCAGTAATAGCAGTAGCAGTAGTAGTAATAGTAGCAACAGCAAAAGTTGTAGTAGTAGTGGTAATACTAGTGTCAGGATCCAGGATCCCTGTCTGACCCGGTGTGTGTTTCCCCTGATCTCCTCTCCTCATGTGTCCTGTCATTCCCCTGTTTATTGTTGTATGCCATGTTCTCTGTTTGTCCTCTGCCTCCAGACACCTCCCATGGCCGCACCCGCGATTGTGCACAGCTGAGGACACTCCAGCCGATCACCTCCTGCAGCCTGACACACCAGACTCAGGGCCCACTAATGAGTCTCCTGTCACTACATAAGCTCTGGTCCTGCAGTCTGGGGTGGTCAGGTCGTACCGTCTTTCACCCGCTGAAACCCCGTGGCATCCTCTGCCGTACTTGTGTTTGTGGATTACACTCCGCCGCTCTGCCCTCCTTGTGGTCCACGGATTACACTCCGCCGCTCTACCCGCCTTGTGTTAAACGGACTACACTCGCCGTCAAGCTGCCAGCCCTCCGGTGTCGAGCCACGGGACTCACACCGTCGATCTGTCTACTCTCTGGTATCGAGCCACGGGACTTCACGCCGTCAACCCACCAGCCCTCCGGTGTCGAGCCACGGGCCTCACACCGTTTATCTGCCACTCGCGTGTCGGACCACGGGCTCCACACCTTCACCCAGTCTAAATAAAACCTGTTAATATTCACTTCTGTCTCCTGTGGTCTTGCCTTTGGGTCCTACCTGTGAACTCCCGTGACAACTAGAAATATTAGCAGTAGTAGTAGTTGTCACAGTATTAGTAAGAGCATTCATTATTTCAACAAAAAAGCCTAATTTTCAGCGAAACGTTTAAATACAGTTCATCCATGAGGCTTTTATTTTGAAAGGCTGGGACTGGGTGGGGGAGGGAGGGGGAGAGGATACATAATCATCATGTTTGACACAAACAGAGGTTATTAAATGACAGGCTTTATCACAAGCAGTTCAGTTAGAATTCACTCTCTGGGGCTTTTATTTTGAAATGGGGTGTGGGGTGTGGGGGAGAAGGGGAGAGGAGACAGAATCATAATGTTAGATAAACACAAACCGGTGATTAAATGACAGGCTCATCATAAGCATTTCAGTTAGGATTCATTCTGTGGGGCTTTTATTTAAAAATGGCGTGTGTGTGTAGGAGGGTGGAAAGACCTCTAAAGATCCCTAAGACCTGAAAGACTGTATGAGAGAGAGAGACACAGAGAGATAGAGAGACAAGAAATAATTTGTGAGAGAGAGACAAGAAATAATTTGTGAGAGAGAGAAGAAAGAATGAGTGAGAGAGAGAGAGAGAGAGAGAGGAAGAGAGAGAGAAGAAAGTGAGTGAGAGAGAGAGAGAGAAGAAAGTGAGTGAGAGAGAGAGAGAGAAGAAAGTGAGTGAGAGAGAGAGAGGGGAATGAGTGAGTGAGTGAGAGAGAGAGAAGACAGAATGAGAGAGAGAGAGGCAAGGCAAGGCAATTTTATTTGTATAGCACATTTCAACAACAAGGTAATTCAAAGTGCTTCACATAAAACCATTAAAACCATCAAAACCATCAAAACATAAGGCAAATGAAAAGAGATATTTAAAAACAATTAAAGAAACTGTAAGAAATAAAATGCAGTAGTAAAAAGTAAAGGAGATTTAAAACATACATTGAAACAATAATTGATGTCTCCCTGAGACATTACGCTGCACGCAATCAACCATACACTGCACATTCTGCAATTACTCGCACACAAACCACGTCTGGAAAAGATCTCTGCCGATCTGCGTTTTATAGTGTACGCCTTGCACGAACTCTGTCCCGGAGGAAATGGCAATATATTGTGCAGTCCTTTTAAAACCATTAAAAGCATCAAAACATAAGGCAAAAGAAAAGGAGATTTAACAGCAATTAAGAACAGTGTAAGAAATAAAATACAGTAGTAAAATGCAGGAAATTGATTAATATATGAATTGAATGTGGTTCAATTAAAGGCAGCAGCAAACAGAAAAGTCTTCAATCTTGCTTTAAATGAGCTGAGGGTCTCAGCAGACCTGCAGCTTTCTGGGACTTTGTTCCAGATATGTGGAGCAGAAAAACTGAATGCTGCTTCTCCATGTTTAGTTCTGACTCTGGGAACAGAAAGTAGACCGGTCCCAGACGACCTAAGGGGTCGGGATGGTTCATAAGGTAGCAGCAGATCAGAGATGTATTTTGGCCCTAAACCATTCAGTGCTTTATAAACCAACAGCAGGATTTTAAAGTCAATTCTTTGTTGGACAGGAAGCCAGTGCAAAGACATCAGAACTGGGGTGATATGATCCACCCTCCTGGTCTTAGTGAGGACTCGAGCTGCAGTGTTCTGAATCAGCTGCAGCTTTCTGACAGACTTTTTACAGATACCTGTAAACACACCGTTACAGTAGTCCAGTCTGCTGAAGATAAATGCGTGGACAAGTTTTTCCAAATCCTGTTGAGACATAAGTCCTCTAATCCTTGATATATTCTTCAGGTGATAGTAGGCTGATTTTGTAATTGTCTTGATATGGCTGTTCAGGTTGAGGTCTGAATCCATAACTACACCTAGATTTCTGGCTTGGTTTGTGGGTTTTAACATCAGTGACTGAAGCTGAGCGGTGATTTTCAATTGTTCATCCTTGGTACCAAAAACAATTACTTCTGTTTTATCTTTGTTTAATTGAAGAAAATTCTGGCACATCCAGTTGTTGGTTTGTTCAATACAGTTACCCAGCCCTTGTATGGGATTATAGTCCCCTGGTGACATAGTTATGTAGATTTGTGTGTCGTCTGCATAATTATGATAACACACTTTGTTGCTTTCCATAATCTGAGCTAGTGGAAGCATGTAGATGTTGAACAGAAGAGGCCCCAGTATTGAACCTTGGGGAACACCACATGTCATTTTAGTCAGCTCTGATGTGTAATCAGCCACAGACACAAAGTATTCTCGGTCCTTCAAGTAGGATTCAAACCAGTTAAGTGCTGTGCCAGAGAGTCCCACCCAGATGTTTAGTCTTTCTAGGAGTATGGCATGGTCGACCGTGTCGAATGCAGCACTGAGATCCAGTAACACTAAGACTGAACTTCTGCCATTGTCTATGTTTAAGTGGATGTCGTTGAAAACCTTAACAAGAGCAGTTTCAGTACTGTGGTGCTGTCGAAAGCCTGACTGGAAAACATCAAAGCAGTTATTTACGGCCAAGAATTTGGTCAGCTGTTGGAAAACTGCTTTTTCAATTATTTTACTTAGAAATGGGAGGTTTGATATTGGCCAATAATTTTTCATCATTGCGGAGTCTATACTAGCCTTCTTTAGGAGCGGTTTAATAACTGCAGTTTTTAGGGCTTGTGGGAAGACACCTGAGAGAAGGGATGTGTTTATAATTTGTAAGAGATCAGTGGTCATGCAGTTTGAAATATTTTTGAAAATTTCCACGAAGCAGCCCTCGCAGTATGTTTGACCCAGATGTATGAAATGTGGAAGGAACATGTATCACATATGGACGTAAATAAAAGTCTCTTGGCGCCATGCTCTAAACCCAACCGGAAGTCAGCCATTTTAAATTTTTTATGAATTTCTAGTGTCGTTTTTGTCATTTCCAGGCGCTGCACTTTAACGAACTCCTCCTAGGGAATTAATCAGATCAACTTCAAATTTGGTCGGTACAGTCTAAAGACCTTTGTGATGAAAAGTTACTTAAAGCTTGTTGTTTCGTGAAAAGCTGTTGCCGTGGCGACGCATTCTTCGCCGTTAACAACGAAGGTCATTTTGAGAGGCTAAAAATGCTCGAAACATAAGCAAACTTAGCAAGTAGATTACAAGGCCGAAATGTAGTTATGGAATATGATTTTATTGGTTCAGAATGGCAAATCGGCTCAATAGCGCCCCCTACAAAATTTCAACGAAGCAGCCCTCGCAGTACGTTTCACCTACATGTATGAAATTTGGTAGGAACATGTATCACATATGGAATGAAATAAAAGTATATTGGGGCCATGCTCTGAACCTGCATGCAGTGTCTGACGGTCACAGAACTAAATGGCAGCATCAACCAGAGTACTCGCGCCGTCCGACGGTCGCGGACGTTCTCGGCCGAGCAGGCCGGAGTCCCGCCGGCACCCCGACGTGCATATTGCGAGGGCCCGCTCATCGCTGCTCGCAGCTTTAATTAAATGTATTATTGCCAAAAGGTATGCAACATTTTTCAGTCATAAACAGACGTTCTCTAATTCTCTCCTTAACTGATTACCATTTCTCTTCAAATTGAACTCTCTTAGTTTACTAAACAATAAAAAAGAAGGAAAAACCATATTGGAGAAATAAGGAACCTTTTTACGTATATACGTATATACCTATATACCTATGTATGTATGTATGTATGTATGTATGTATGTGTATATATGTATGTGTATATGTGTATATGTATATATGTATGTATGTATGTATGTATGTATGTATGTATGTGTATATATGTATGTATGTATGTATATATGTGTATATGTGTATATGTATATATGTATGTGTGTATATGTATATATGTATATGTATGTGTGTATATGTATATATGTATATGTATGTGTGTATATGTGTATATATGTATATGTATATATATACACGTGTATATATATATACGTATATATATACGTATATATATATATACGTATATATATATACGTATATATATATACGTATATATATACGTATATGTATGTATACGTATATATACGTATATGTATATACGTATATGTATATGTATATACGTATATATATGTATATACGTATATATATGTATATACGTATATATATGTATATACGTATACGCATATATGTATATGTATATACGTATGTGTATATGTATATACGTATGTATATGTATGTATATATACGTCCTGTTTTTTGTAAAGTAAATGTTCTTTAATCTTGTTTTTTATTGTGTGCGTATTGTGTTCTATGTGCTAAAAATGTTTTACATTTCATTACATTAGTCATTTAGCAGATGCTGTTATCCAAAGCGACTTACAATAAGTGTATTCAACATAGGTATTCAACAGAACTACTCGTCACCAGAAGTCATAAGTGCATCTCCTTTTTTAAACAAGCATCTAAGAGCATGACTCAGAGCAAAAGTACAGAGCAGAAACAAACGAATACAATAAGTGCAACAAACTAATATGAATACAATAAGTGCTAAGAGGAAGGCTCAGGGTAGTACTGAATTTTACCTGAATTCTTCATATATAATATTTTGTCAATAATAAATACAAAAAAACAGAAAAGTCAATGAATTGGACACTGATGTTTATTTTCTTTTTTTTTTTACCCAAAATACCTTTTTTGTAGTTTTGCCAGTTGTGAAACAGAAACTTGACCCACATACTCAGAACAGTTCCCTGAATGCTCTTGATGCACAGCTCCACGCAGCTCCACACTTTGAACTTGATGACAAATGTTAGCTCTCTAGTTTTTAGATTTGAGAGAGAGGATCATGTTTACTAATATCTTTGGACTGTCTTAAACCATGGAATAACATGTATACATTTTACAAATAGGCGTGGTTCCCCTTAAAAGGTGACACTCTAAAATCATTTTTCAATGTTTCTTGAGCGTGAAATTACACTTCATTCATGGAAACAATAACTTCAACCTGTATCCTAAATCAGAGTTCACTTAATTTTCCCGAAGCTTTCAACCACATCTTACGGTCCTCATCTGTTGATGAATGAAATGTGTTGTCATGGAGATGGAAGCTGATATTATGAGTAGGCTACATGCAACCCTCAGACAAAGCCCTCTAATAGAGTGGAACAGAATGCATTAAAGACCTCAGAGTTCAGTCAGCTGTGCTACCTGCAGTCTGTTCATTTGCTATGTGTCTGTCTGTTTGCAGAGAGGCGGAATCAACATGCAGCTTATTGGAATCAGCAGCCAAAGTTAGACTCATTTTGTTCATTTTCTCATAAACTATAACCTGGGTCTCACAAGCCGTCAACATCTGCCCAGTGCCATGCTGCTGTGAGAGTTTGTTACAGGCTGCAGGGCCTTCACAAAAAATCTTTATTTTTATAGTGTTCATGAATTAAAAATGGATTCCCCTGGGGTGTAGAGGTAGAGTAGAGGCTTTATGGATCTCTCTCTCACTCCTCTGCATTAAATCTCCTGAATACCACAGGCAATGTATCAGGATGTTAGACACAGAAAACAATAACAGACAAACATTCTTGTCTAGCTTTTTCTTTGTATTTCTTCCTCTCAATATCCATTTCTTGTTTTCTCCCTTGCTTCTCGCTGCTTTCTGAAAGTTCAAGTCAACAGGTTATGTAGTCCATTACGGCTGAAGGTCAGGTTTTCTTGTTCTGTGGTTGGTGGATTTTGGGAAACAGGCAGATATGGATGGCATAATGGACAAGATCTGCTTCAGGAAGCATCAAAACACAATCTGAATTTACAACCTCAACATAGTCAGGACCTTGCTGTTTATTTTGACCTGTGAAAAACAAGAACGACATGTATAGATTTAAATAGAAGTGGATTTATGTTTTCATATCAGGCAGATTTCGAGAAAGATTACTTTTCATTTGGTGTTGAAAAATAAAAAAAATGGCAGGGATCTAAACAAGACTGTGAATAAATAGTGGAAAGCTGTCTGAGAACAAAACCTGTCAGAACATGAACTGGAGAGGGGTCAAAGGTCATCAACCAGGATTCCGTGGATGAGCGGGGAGAGGTCAAACAACAGAGACCTCCGGGAGCAGAGGCAGGGCTTCTGATCTCCCCTAGATGTACTGTTTGACCACCTGTTATCACATGAGAAAATGAACAAAATGAGTCTAACTTTGGCTGCTGATTCCGTCTCTCTGTAAACAGACAGACAGCAAATGAACAGACTGACTGAACTCGGAGGTCTTTAATGCATTCTGGTCCACTCTATTAGAGGGCTTTGTCTGAGGGTTGCATGTAGCCTACTCATAATATCAGCTTTACTTTTGAAATATTAAAGTCTGAAACTATTTGTCCAGATGTTATGTCATATTTGTGATGGTATGTACTGTATCTTGTTATAACAGTATAATTCATAATTTTAGCAAGTGCATTTCACATTTTTTTTGTTAATACTGACTTGTATCACACACCCAATATATGAAGACAGTCTCCACAGAGACATTCAATCATTTCATTATACTGCTTTTCCTATTTCTCCCCCGTGATTCATAGCGTTTCATCCATTATCTTAGAATACCAGCGAGAGACTCATCAGGGCATGGGGGGTTATTGTATAATCGGCATGTGTTTTATTCATGGAGGTGAAAATATACAAAGAATGGTAACTTTGAGGTTGTTTTAATGTATAATGTATATGGGATTATGAATAATTTGTGGTCATTGCATCTCTACCATACCGGTAATTCTCTGTTGCAGGTAGAGAGGAAAAGCCTTGATTGACAGCTCGTTTCATGTTCTATAACTACAGTAGCTGACAAGGTTGTGTCAAATGAAATAATTGGTAAGGAGAAGTGTTTGGAGAAATATTACCCCTCTCTCGCTCTTTTTTTTCTGTCCTGATCACACAAAACGTGTTTGACAGTCTCACCAGCGGGCCGGCGTTGCATTCATTTATGAATGAGAGGTGAATCCACTGTAGAGCAGTGAAAGATAGCAGAGGCATCAGATGAGCTGTCAATCCGTTTGGAGTATTTGATATCACAGATGTGATTTGAAGGGCGACTTTGTTGGCTCACAATGCTGTTGTTCCTCACCTCTTCAAAGCTGGAGAGATAATAATAATAGAAAGCGGTGAGGGTCAAACAGAGCTGCTGTTATACCAGCCATTTCTTTTCTCATGCAGCATTAGTCCTTAGGTCTGGCTCTGTAAATGACTGTTTTTAAAAAGAGAAATCTGCTTTAATCTGCAATTGCATATAAATGCCTCAAACCATGGCTCAATGGTGCACAACATGATGCACAGCATCCTGAGCATAACCCCTCCGCTAACACTATAAAACAACTAGAGCGCGTAGCATCAGTGGTGTTGGGAACGTAAAGGAGCGTGTTTGGGTTATTAGCATCTAAGAAACTAAATTCTTGACATCAATAGAATTATTAATGACAGTAACAATTATTAATGATTATTAATAATAACGGGGCACCACCCTGCGAGCAGGGACCAATAACCAAACGATAAAACTAAGTCTCATAATTAGTGTTCACTTACAATGTCAATAGTCTGAGTACTATTACATATTCAGGGTGAAAGTGAAGGTTTAAGTTCGAGCACAGACCACATATACAGTTATTATCACAAGACGCATGCACAAAGTAATCACAGACAGCTGCTCTTTAAAATATAACAGTTTATTACGTTCTAATACTAATGATCTAGTCAACTAATATCTAAACTAACAACAACTATACATTCATGAGCACGCTATCTAAAATCAACAGACTATTGAAAAGAGGGGGGGGGAGTCTGTGTGTGGGGAAAGGGGGAGGAGGGAGGGAACAGCTCAGTGACGTGTGACGTAGTTGGGACGTGGTGACGTCTCTCATGCGCGAGACCCAAAATGGCGGATAGCCAACAGGAGACCCGGCATCTACACGTGCCGGTAGCCGTTAAGCACGTAGCTAGATTAGCTCAAAGCTATATGTGTGTGGATTAGTAAAAGAGAAGGGAAAGGAACAAAACAAAATGAAATAAAACAAGCGATTACGATCCTCTGCGCCGCGCGGGAGTACGGAAGATTGCGCTCTCAGCCAGGGGAGCAAGAACCGCGACTCTTTGTCTCAGCCGGCGGTTCTGACCTCCTGAACTGATGAGGAGCAACTTCGACCTCACTAGGCGGCTCGCTCAACACAGATCACGGCAGCATGGAATACATGCTACTTCTACACAACCCCAACGATCTTAGCGACCGTTAGTGTCGGCGATTATTAAGCATACACCACGTTATAAAAATGAACAGTACTTTAAGCACACAAACAAGATAAAATAAACACAAATGAACTCTCTCTAACTCTGCCCAGAATCTATTTCGCCTTACGGTACGATGCAATCGTGGTGATTGGGGGGGGTTCTGCAGGATTAAAAGGGTTCGCTTCGTGGATACGAACAAAGATAAAATAGACAGTTTGGTGAATTCGGGCAGCGAATATAACTGAAAAGGTGCACAGATAGCAGTTAGGGGTGGGGGAAAAAATCGAAACAGCATAGTATCGCGATATTGTGCGTGGCGACATTGTATCGATACATGGACGCAAAGTATCGATTTTTTATTCTATAAACTGTAAAAAAAAACCATATTCTTTTCTTTTTTTATTTTAGAAAAATCAAATCAATTGCTTTTTCAGTCCACTAGATGGTGCTGAGTTGTTTTCTGGTGAGGTCAGCAAAGGTCCTGGGTCAGCGTGATTGGTAGGAAGTTGTTCAAAACAAAGAGAGACATCTGGCCTCACAACGGGTTTAAATCTGCCAACAGTAGCCGGCTCATGGGGAGAGTGCAGCACATAACTGTCTCTCTGCCCTTCGTATCTCGGGATCTCTGGTGATTCCCACCCCTAATAGCAGTACAACAGCACTGTCAAATGTTGTTACACTTTGAAATGGAGCTATGAGCTCAAGGAGAAACAGTTTGTATATATCCTAAAATCAGGATGCGGGATGCAATCTCAAAAATTCAGTGACCCATCCAGCTGAGATTACAGGCACAAGTCGCCCCTCGCTCCATGATTTATTGAAAGAGCTTTAAAGTATGGTGATGTGTGGGTCACAGCCATCATCATCATCTAACCACAAACGACAAGGAGGCAGCGGAGCAGCAGTCAGGAGTACTATCAAATACCTTAGTGTAGAACTAGTCCAGGGACTAGTTCTATATAAGGCGACTGCTGTCCCAAGTCAACGTTGACTTATTTTACTGTTTTTTGTTGGGTACTTAATTAACGCCAATTACGTACACACAGTTTTATTTTACAATAATACTTCTCGCAACCCAAAGCATGCTCGTTTTCTGGGCCGAATCAAGTGCTTTTGTTGCCTAAACCTAACAAAGTAGTTTTGCTGTGTCGGTAAAGCTGAAAATTAAACCTAAATTTGAAGTTTATTTTGACATTGTATGCATGTCACGAGTGGAAAGTGTACATTTCCTGTGACCATATAAGTTTATTTTGAAAAGACACTAAGCATGTAATGAGCAGAAACTGACTCACTGTCCCTGACATGTCCAAAACTGATGCTAGACAGATACTTGGGTGTCATAGTTTTAAGCCGAGGGCCACTGACCAAGCGCAGGTATTGTCTATGTACTCCTGCGGCCCACAGCAACACATGCTAATATTGCCGATCTATTTAAACTAACACCTATAACACCAGAATAATTGAATGTTACGAAGTCATCAAAAATTGAAATTCCTCGTTGTAGCCTTGAGTTATAAATCCAGTATAGTTACACACACTACCCCTCTCCCGTTCTACTCACCTCTACTTTCACTTGACAAACATTTCTAGAAGAAAACAAAAGTTATTTTGTTGCCGTTGTGTAGTCATATATACATACATAGACTAGTGCAGTAAATCCTTGAAGGCGGTCCCTTCCGCTTCCTTCTTAAGATTACTGAATTGTCTTTGAGCACATTGAGTATAAAGGTCATTAAGGGATTTACAGTCTATGACCATCTTCTTGTAAATTGCAGTAGATCATCAAGAGATATGCTGCATGTCTTTAAAGCTCCAACACTGTAATCCTTTGATTTGTGACTGAACATTATTTTTTCTAAGAATTATTACTTTCTACAGGGGGAACAATGTGTCAAAGCTGGCAGAGAGAGGACCAGCATAGACAGATTGTGGATGTCATTTTATTCATTCACCATTTAATTGCATGTGTCATCATTTTGGAAACACTGGACAAGTATTAATATCTCTAATGACATCAAAGGGATAGGTTTCATGTAATTACTGGGAATGCAGATTCTTGGAAGGACTGCTCAACAACACACACTGAGACTGTTCAGTCACAATGTTTATTTTTCTTTCGATGTTAAACAGGTTAGGATAGAAGAAAAGCATCAATTGTTGGATGATTGAATGCAGTTTGTCCCCAAAACCATTTGTATGTACCCAAGACATGAATCTGTAAAAATGGGTGACAAATATTACGGTTTTTCTTGCAAAATGTATACAAACATGAGAAAATATGTATTAATTTGGGATGATTTTAAGATTAAGGTGTGTAGATAAGGTGTGTATCCTTTATTAGTCCCGTAGTGGGTAAATTGACCAGATTACAGCAGCATACAGTATAGTGCAAACAAGAGACATAGTAAAAACAAAAGAAACAAGATCAAAACAAGTATTATAAATAAGTAATAAACAGTAAAGAATATTAACTAAGTAAAAAACAACAAAAAATATTAATGCTGGGCTATGATTAAAATATTTAATCGCGATTAATCGCAAAAAATCGCATTGTTGTGACAAAGTTCAATAATGAATTCAAAAGTAGTGTATTTTAAAAGTACTGCTATATGAACAAAAGGGCAATAACATTTGGTTGCAAACACTTTTTAAAACAAATAAGGTGCTTTTTAACAGCAGTATTCGCTTTACACAGTAGCGATCATATTTCTTATATTATATCATTCTTATATCATATGTATATTTTCCCTTTAACTCACGAAATGTAGGTATCATGTTTTATAGTTAATGTGAATATAATTCATACTTCGTTGGCATCTTATCCTGAAAATGTTCATCTGAAGAAACCGGATGTTGTCTCACGCTAATCCTTCCGCTAACTTTCAAAGTCCTTCGCTCGCTCCCGACCTGTGCCGTTTGAATGACTTTACCGTGAATTTCACTTTACTAACATGTAAGTGTCTGCTGACTTTACCGGAGCGATGTCCAGTTGTCTCCAGGCAGAGCAACAGCTGGTGCACGTTGTAACGCCACTTGTCTTGCTTTTGTTTATCTAAACTTCTCCCACAAGCTGCATGAACGTAGTCTGCTGAAGACTTCCTCCACGGACTTTCAAAATCAAATAATGCATTAACACTCTATAAAATAATTGTCGCCGTCAATTAATGAATGCGTTAACGCGATAATGCGTTAACTTGCCCAGCACTAAAAAATATATATACAGACAGTGTTGTGTGGTCTACTGGGAGCACAGCTGGTTGTGCAGCCTGACAGCAGCAGGAAGGAAGGATCTGTGGTACCTCTCCTTCACACGCCGGGAGTGAATCAGCCGGTGGCTGAAGGAGCTGCACAGAGCTGCCAGGGCGTCCCGCTTCTCCCACCACTTCCACTGTATCCAGTGGACACCCCAGCACATTGATATCTCACCTGGTCTGGGAACGCTTCAGTGTCCCCCCGGAGAAGCTGGAAACTGTTGCTGTGGAGAGGGATGTCTGTAAAAGCCTGCTGCCCCCACGTCACAGCTAAGAATAAGAGGAAGAGAATAGATAGATGGTGTAATCAAAGCTAGGGAAATATCATCTTAACTCAACTTTGAGCTCCACAACAGTTTCTGCTGACGCTTGATTTTTCCTACCTCTTGCTTTGACTCCAGTTGGTTTTAACCAACTGATTGTTGGTGTAAAGTGACATGTTTTCACTGAATAATGGGATATACATTAGACTGCACATTTGAGGCATTTCATTTTATTTAATAGAGTTTCTTTTCTTTCTTTTTTTACCCCAAGTGGTTATTGATTGCGCATTTCATTTGCCCATTCATGGTGGACTTTGATGATGGAGCAAGTAAAAAGGTCTGTTAAACTTGATGACATACCAAGGCACAAGCTGACATAATGGCCCGCGACATAATGCCAAAAATATCATGTATCCGGACCGCCAAATATATTTTTATTTAATTTTTTTTTTCTAGTTGTTTCATATTCATTTAAACTACCCCTTAATATACAATTTAAATGAAAACGAAATTCTATTAAAAAACGTATTTTGTTTGACATCCATGAAAAAGAAGTTTTGGATAAGAAGAGAACAGGTTACGCGGGGCTTTATCAGTTGTTTGGCTGCGAACAAGAAATATGTCTCTTTCCAAACCGAAAAGGAAAGTGGATGATGAACACAGACAGTTTCAAGATAGATGGACATTGCAATATTTTTTTGTGGAGTTTAATGGAACTGCTACTTGCCTGATATGCAACGAAAAAGTCGCTGTTTTAAAGGAATATAATCTCAAGCGTCATTACTCGACTAAACACGGAGAACAGTTTGAGAAGTACCAGGGAGACTAGAGGAACAAATGAGCCACGCAGCTCCAGAAAGGACGAACGTCTCAGCAAAGTATTTTCCATAAGGCCAAGAAGGATTGTGATGCTGCAGTTGAGGCAAGTTACGTGGTGAGTGACTTCATCGCCAAAGCAGGAAAGCCGTTCACCGAAGGGCCGTTTCTGAAGGATTGCATTTTGCATGTCGCTGATATTCTGTGTCCAGAAAAGAAGAGCTTGTTCAGCAATATCTCTCTGTCGGCAAACACAGTGGCAGAGCGGATTAACGAGCTATCGAGTGACATATATGACCAGTTACGCGAAAAAGCCAGAGGTTTCACTGCATACTCTGTGGCGCTTGACGAAAGCACAAACAAAACAGACAATGCCCAGCTAGCCATTTTCATCAGGGGTATTAATGACCAATTCGAAGTGACAGAAGGATTGCTGAGTTTGTGTCCAATGCACGGTGGCACCACAGCCAAGGATATTTTTCAGGAGCTGTGCGCCGCGATTGAGTGCGCTGGTTTACCGTGGAACAGACTGGTGGGCATTACCACTGATGGAGCCCTGTCAATGACGGGCAAAAAAAACGGACTGTAGCGCTGGTAGCTGCAAAGAAAGTTATTGGAGGAAAATGCAGATCCAGCAGTTGTTCTGCACTGCATTATACACCAACAGGCACTGTGCAGCAAATGCTTGAAATATGAACATGTCATGTCTGTTGTCCTGAAATGTATCAATTACATCAGGTCCAGGAGTTTACAGCACCGCCAGTTCAGGGCCTTTTTAGAAGAAATTAAGTCAACTTATGGTGATGTACTTTACTGAGGTGCGCTGGCTCAGCAGGGGGAATGTCCTGAAGAGATTTTTTGAGTTAAGAGCAGAAGTGAAGACATTCATGGAAGATGGCAGAATGGATGTTCCTGAACTTGATGATCCAAGATGGGTTATGGACCTTGCATTCCTAGTGGACATAACACAGGAGCTGAACATCCTTAACTTGAAGCTCCAGGGCCCTGGTCAGCTGGTCACAGCAGTCTATGAGAATGTGAAAGCCTTCTCCACTAAACTGAAATTGTGGAAAACAGCTTTCTGCAAAAAATCTCAGCCATTTCACAACATGCAGATCTCTTGTGGATGAGGTCACAGCATTCAGTGGTGATGGATATGCCTGTGCTATTGAAGACCTACTGCAGGAGTTTGATCAGCGTTTTGCTGACTTCAAGGCACGCCGTGACACTTTCCAGCTGTTTGCACACCCCTTCTCAGCTGATGTGGAGTGTCCCAAGTATGTTGCAAATGGAACTTATTGACTTGCAGTGCAACAGTGATCTGAAAGCTGAATTCGGAGAGGCTCAGGGAAAAGCAGATATGACTGGACAATTTATGAGAGAATTACCTCCATCCTTCCCTGAGCTGACAAAAGTGTTCAGTTGGGTAATGTGCCTTTTCGGAAGCACATAGCTGTGTGAGAAACTTTTTTCGACTATGAACTTTAATAAATGCAAGCACAGGTCCAGGCTTAGTGATGCCCATCTTGAAGCTGTACTCAGGGTTTCTACTGCGACCTCGATCAGGGAAAATGTGGCTCAGCTGTGTGAGCAGAAGCGCTGCCAGGTGTCTGGCAAGAAATAGAATAAAGTACAAGTGTATTAAGGGATTGCAATTGTTGGTACAAGTACAAAGTTTCAATAAGTTATAAAAAATGGGGCTAAAGGAAAAAAGTATTTGCACTGTTAAAAACTAATATAAAAATGTAGAGAAACTGTTGGGTGCATTTTTTGTTAAGTATGGTGAAAATAAAAATGTTCCAAAATATTGCGCTTTCTTGTAGTACTTGAACGTTGAAGTGGCCCTCCTATGAGATGACGATACCAGCAGCGGCCCCGAGCCAAATTGAGTTTGAGACCCCTGCATTAAAGTGTATGAATGCATCACAGCACCCTGTGGAGCTTTCAGTCTTCATAATTGTGTGCTGAAAGGCCCTGGTCAGTCACTTAGCCCAAGTCGCTATTAACAACACTTATCGCGTTTTCTTCTATATCCAGCACTAATGCATCATATATTACTTTGAGTTAAATGAGCAGGCTTAACTGACCGAGGTGGCTGATACCGGGCTTTCTGCACACACTGCCTGAGTTAGGTACAGAGAGGTCTTCGTAAGGATTGTGAATGTCAACAAGCATTAGGCTGATAAGGAATAGTCAGTTAGTAGGTTTACATTGCAAATTGCCCCTTAATCTTTATCAATCACTTTCACGTACTTGCATCTCATGATCACATTTTTGAAACGAGAAGAAACCTTTCCAGAAAGGATATGCTTCTATGTTTCAGTTTGGGCCACACATATATGACACCTCCTGTTTCAGGCTCTGATAAAAACCCTTCGTTGTCCGACAAAAAAGACGCAGCTTGCTAAGCATTTGCCCCAATGCAATCTGAGATGTCTTCAAACTCAGGAATCTGTTACTCACAGTGGACTTCCTGTATCCTATTTCATTGTCTCACTCATAATGGACAGAATGTCCACAGTGCTATGCAAGTTACTGTTTGGCTTCAGGCGTAGGAATAGAAGTTCACAAGAGTTAAGTTTAGTATTAGTCATACCCCATGTTTGCCATGTTTAAATCTCCATCCTGTATATATTGGCAACAATATTAAGTACGGCTTTCTCTTAAGAAAAGCATGACCAAATGAAAGGATACAATTTCATTGAAGCCTTATATTTAATTTATGCACCTCCTTACACGGACGGGAGTAGAGACAATGTTTGTAGTTTTGGAATTGGCCAAGGGGCAACCTCCCGGTCTGAAAAGTGAAGCTGATGCAGAAGTGCCTCAAAATGTCCTCCTTTCTATTAGCCAGGGGGCAACTACTTTCGTTGCAAAAAAAACCCCCACAGGAGACCGTAAAGCAAAGACCATGAAGCAGGGTATGCTTTAGGGAAAAGCTACATTTTGGTGATGGTAAATGGACTTGCATTTATATAGTGCCTTCCTAGTCTTGCTACCACTCAAAGCGCTGTACACTACATGTCAACATTCATCCATTCATTCATACAGGTCACCACCACGGCGTTGGCCATATTATCAATTTAGAATTTGATTTATTTGAAATCCAGGTGACAAAATGGCATACAGGAAGGTGTGTGACACCCAGGGTGGCCCAATGGTCAGTGAGGTTATGCACTGCTCTGGGGGTGTGGATCTTGACTGGGACCTAGACAAAGAGGAGCTTCAGGAACCAGGAACCAGCATGGACCGCATGCAGTTGCAACAAGTAGACTGCCAGAGATCAGGTAGGGTTTGCTCCTCCGCGAATCGCCACCTGGTGGAGGAGTTTGAGTGGCTCAGTGATCCTGGGAGCTATGTTGTCTGGGGCATTAGCCCCTGGTAGGGTCTCCCAAGGCAAACAGGTCTCAGGGGAGAGCCCAGACTAAGAGCGGTTCAAAACGACCCGAATGAAAAGCAGCCCACAGACTTCAGCCACCTCGCCCGGACCAGGGAAACAGGGGCACCCTCCCGGAGCCAGACCCAGGAGGGGCTTAGCCCAAATAAACAACATGGAGCAGCCACCCTGTGGACCCACCACCCGCAGGGACAAGCATCAGGGTCGGGTGCAATGCAGACCAGGCGGCGGGTCAGGCGGGAGGCCTGGGCGAGCTGATCGCAGGTGGCATAGACTAGCTCTAGGGACGTGGAACGTCACCTCGCTAGCGGGGAAGGAGCCAGAGCTGGTGCAGGAGGTGGAGCGATACCAGCTAGATATAGTTGGACTCACCTCCACACACAGCGCTGGCTTTGGAACCAAGCTCCTGGAGAGGGGTTGGACTTTGTCCTTTTCCGGAGTTGCCCAGGGTGAGAGGCGCCGGGCGGGAGTGGGGATACTCACGAGCCCCCGGCTGAGTGCAGCTGTGTTGGAGTTCTCCCCGGAGAACGAGAGGGTCGCCTCCATGCGCCTACAGGTTGCGGGGAGCAAGGTTCCGACTGTGGTTTGTGCTTATGCACCAAACAGCAGTTCAGAGTATCCGGCCTTCTTGGAGTCGGTGGGAGGGGTCCTGGAAAGGGCTCCGCCTACCGACTCCATAGTTCTCCTGGGGGACTTCAACGCTCACATGGGCAATGATGGAGAAACCTGGCGGGGGGTGATTGGGAGGAACAGCTTGCCCAATCTGAACCCGAATGGTGTTTCGTTATTGGACTTCTGTGCTTGCCACGGTTTGGCCATAACGAACACCATGTTTGAACATAAGGTGGCCCATAAGTGTACCTGGTACCAGAACACCTTAGGCCGGAGATCAATGATCGACTTTGTAATCGTATCATTTGATTTGCGGCCGTATGTCTTGGAAACTCGGGTGAAGATAGGAGCAGAGCTGTCAACTGATTACCACCTGGTGGTGAGTTGGATCAGATGGCAGGGGAACCGGTTGGAAAGACCCGGCAAGCCCAAACGTGTAGTGAGGGTGAACTGGGAACGTCTGGTGGAGGACCCTGTCCGGGAGGTCTTTAACTCCCACCTCCGGAAGAACTTCTCACACATCCCAAGGGAGGTTGGGGACATGGAATCCGAATGGACCATGTTCAAAGCCTCTATTGTGGACGCGGCCGCTAGGAGCTGTGGCCGGAAGGTCATCGGTGCCTGTCGTGGCGGCAACCCGGTGGTGGACACCGGAGGGTGAGGAAAGCCGTCAAGCTGAAGGAGACCTTCAAGGCCTGGTTGGCCCAGCGGTCTCCTGAAGCAGCTGACAGGTACCGGCAGGCCAGAAGGGCTGCAGCTGCGGTGGTCGCGAATGCTAAAACTCGGGCATGGGAGGAGTTCGGGGAGGCCATGGAGAAGGACTTTCGGTTGGCCTCAAGGAGGTTCTGGCAAACCAGCCGACGGCTCAGGAAGGGAAAGCAGGGCTTACCCCAGGCTGTTCTCAACAGGGGGGGACTGCTGACCCGGACGGGGGACATCGTCGGGCAGTGGAAAGAGCACTTTGAGGAACTCCTAAACCCGACCAACATGTCCTCTGCAGAGGAGGCAGCACCTGAAGATCTAGGGGGAGGCTCACCCATATCCCTGGCAGAGGCCGCTGAGGTAGTCAAAAAGCTCCTTGGTGGTAAGGCGCCGGGGGTGGATGAGATCCGCCCTGAGATCAGAATCAGAACCGTTTATTGCCATTGTATGTTGAACATACAAGGAATTTGACATGACGGAAGGTGCGTAACATTTAACAACAATCAATAATGCAAAGTAGAAGCAAATTCAATTTACAGAAAATATAAGATAAAGTAAAATATACAATAAAGTGGAATATAAGACAAGTGAAATACAAAATAAAGTGAAGTAGAGTGCACAAACGAACAGATAGCAGGTCTATAAACCAGTGAGATGTAAGTGTAGTGTGAAAGTGTCGAGTGTAATAGAAGGGATGTCCTGGGGATGACAGAGTTAGTGGGGGTCCCGGGCTCTGTTTATGAGCCCGACTGCCGACGGGAATAAACTGTCCCTGTGTCGTGAGGTCTTGGTCCTGATGGACCTCAGCCTCCTACCAGATGGAAGGGGCACAAACTGTTTTTGTCCAGGATGAGAGGGGTCGGCTACAATCCTTCTTGCTCGCCTCAGGGTTCTTAAAGTGAACAAGTCCTGGAGGGACAGCAGATTGCAGCCAATCACCTTCTCGGCAGAGCGGATGATGTGCGTGATGGAGGAGCAGAGGATGGACTCAATGATGGCTCTGTAGAAATGCACCATCATTGTCTTTGGCAGGTTGAATTTCTTCAGCTGCCACAGGAAGTACATCCTCTGCTGAGCCTTCTTCGTGATGGAGCTGATGCTGAGCTCCCACTTGAGGTCCTGGGATATGATCGAGCCCAGGAAGCGGAAGGACTCCACCACGTCGACGGGGGAGTCACACACAGTGATCAGGGCATGTGGGGCTACGTTCTTCCTGAAATCCACAACCATCTCCACTGTCTTTAGAGTGTTGAGCTCTAGGTTGTTCAGACCGCACCAGGTCACCAGATGGTCAGTCTCCCACCTGTAGGCAGACTCATCCCCACCAGAGATGAGTCCAATGAGGATGGTGTCATCCGCAAACTTCAGGAGCTTGACGGACTGGTGACTCGAGGTGCAGCTGTTGGTGTACAGGGAGAAGAAAAGAGGGGAAAGAACGCAGCCTTGGGGGGTAACCGATGCTGATGGTCCGAGAGGCTGAGACTTGTTTTCCTAGCTTCACGTGCTGCTTCCTGTCAGACAGGAGGTCTGTGATCCACTTGCAGGTGGAGTCAGGCACGTGCAGCTGGGAGAGCTTATCATGCAGCAGAGACGGGATGATAGTGTTGAAGGCAGAGCTGAAGTCCACAAAACAGGATCCTGGCGTAGGTTCCTGGGGAGTCCAGATGCTGGAGGATGAAGTGAAGGGCCATGTTGACTGCGTCGTCTGCAGATCTGTTGGCTCTGTAGGCGAACTGCAGGGGGTCCAGGAGTGGGTCGGTGAGGGTTTTTAGGTGGGACAGGACAAGGCGCTCAAAAGACTTCATGACCACAGAGGTCAGGGCGACGGGCCTGTAGTCACTAAGTCCTGTGATCCTTGTTTTTTTTAGGGACAGGGATGATGGTGGAGACCTTGGAGCAGGCTGGTACATGGCAAGTCTCCAGGGAGGTGTTGAAAATGTCTGTAAATACCGGAGACAGCTGGTCAGCACAATACTTCAAGATGCTGAAAGCGCTGGACACGGTTTGGCTGTCCTGGCTGACACGCCTCTTCAATGTCGCATGGGGGTCGGGAACAGTGCCCATGGACTGGCAGACCGTGGTGGTGGTTCCCATCTTCAAAAAGGGGGACCGGAGAGTGTGCTCGAATTACCGGGGTATCACACTACGCAGCCTCCCGGGGAAGGCTTATGCCAGGGTGCTGGAAAGGAGGCTCCGACTGCTTGTCGAACCTCAGATTCAAGAGGAGCAATGCGGATTCAGTCTCGGCCGTGGAACAGTGGACCAGCTCTTTACCCTCGCAAGACTACTGGAGGGGTTCTGGTTGTTTGCCCAACCAGTCTACATGTGCTTTGTGGACTTGGAGAAGGCTTTCGACTGGGTCCCTCTGGGGTTCTTGTGGGGGGTGCTGCGGGAGTATGGGGTGCCGAACCCATTACAAAGGGCGATCCGGTCTCTGTACGACTGCAGTAGGAGCTGTGTCCGCATTCTCTGTAATAAGTCAGACATGTTCCCGGTGGGTGTTAGCCTCCGCCAGGGCTGCCCTTTGTCACTGGTCTAGGTCTATCTAGGCGCAGCCTGGGGGTGGAGAACGTCAGGTTCGGGGGTCTCGGGATCGCCTCTCTGCTGTTTGCAGATGATGTGGTCCTGTTAGCCTCCTCGGATCGTGGCCTCCAGCATTCACTGGGGCGGTTTGCAGCAGAGTGTGAAGCGGCGGGGATGAGAGTGTTGGGGTCTGACCATATGGCTTCAACATGTGCTGTGAACAAAGAGAATCAGGCCTTCACTTTTTCAAGCAAAGGTTTCATCCTGATTTGTAGTTTGATGAGCGCAAACCTCCTCGGAAGGAATTTCACACTCGGGTGTGAATTTCTCCCCCCCAAAAAACCATGGTCACCTGAATGCACCGCTGCAATCTCATTGGCCGAAGGCCAAGAGACCCCAGGACCCCTGTGGTTCAACCACTGTTCTACAAAACCGCCTGCAGTACACACCTCATTGCTTTTTCCCTTCGACCTCCGTCGAACAGGGAGCACACAACGCTCTCTTCGCCCGGACCTTCGTCCTGGACACATGAAGACACATCGGCCTCTCCTCCCCCCCTCCAGCACGACGGAGGCCACGAGGAAGCTGCGGCCTTCACCCCTGACAGGTCACGAGCCATTTCGCTGGACGAAACGACAGTGTTCTATTCTGAGTAAAGGCCCACTCAGCCCGCGTAACGAATCCGCATCCGCGATCCGTTCTCCGCTTTTTGCTTCTTTTTTTTTTTGTGCACAAACCGGCACAGAGGAGCCCGACGAAGCCTCGCTCCTCTCGTGACCGATGATTCCCGGTAAGACGCGCAGACACGCCGTCTCATCCGAAGTTAACTGTCCTCCCTGCAGCGAGTACAGATCGGACCTGCATTTGCTCCAGAGCCACGGCAACGGACCGAAGCCGCACCAGCAAAAGCCGTGCGACACACAGCACCCGCTGCAAGGCTGCGCTGCAAGCAGCCTGCTCGCCCTTCCTGACGAGGAAAATGACCACTTTGCCACGAACACACTCCAACGACGCATCGACAAGTAAGGTTCATTGCATCTGGGCATAGCTTAGCTTAAATTAACTTAAGTTTAATTCAGGCCATTCATTTATATGTTGATATTCCCGTATTCTGTTTGTGTTAAGACACTGTCGCATTATATCGAGGTATTTACGCAATCATTACGGACTAGAGAAGCTCCGCTGTATTTGTGTATTAACTGCTATGACTTCATTTGGGGATTATTTTCATTCATTGTATTCCACTCCGTGTGGGAGTTCTCTCTTCATTAACTCGACTCTGTGAGTGAGCTGAGGTGCGTGTCTTATCACGGCATAAGTTACCGGCAGTTCAAAGACGACAGCGGTATACTTATGCGTGATAGAACCAGCAAACTCAGGCTCCCTACAACATCGCACGCCGAAGTGTGATTCACGTCGAGTTCTCGCTCCTTTTCCTTTTCTTCCTCCTCTCACGTAACACGCACACACAGCTCCTATCTCTGCCCCTGGGGGAAACCCGTTCAAACGATCGCCTCACAACACACGTGCTGCCCAGAACACACGTGATTACATACAGCAGTCTCACCGCCATCTGGTGGTAGTTTAGTTGTAGTATCTTAAGGCCCCTCCCCTTTTGGCCCGCGTCACTCGACGCCACCATCTTTGTAGTCTTTAGCTGTAGCTTAAAGACTCCTTTACGCACACACATATACACACACATACACACACCCTCATCCAGTTTATTCATTCTTTAGTTTAGGCATATAAAATTGTATGATAACGTTTGTTGGTTGCAATATTAATTGATTTGATCATTTATTATTTTGATTTAATAAACTCTGTTATACTTTAAGGAGCAGTCGTCTGTGATTACTTGTGCATATGTATTTGATGAACCTGTATGTAGTAGCTTTGTGCTCGAACTTAAAACCTTCACTGTCACTGAATGTATAGTCATACGCAGACTATTGACATTATGAGTGACTACTAATTATGAGACTTAGTTTTATCGTTTGGTTATTGGTCCCTGTTCGCAGGGTGGTGCCCCGTTGTTATTAATAATCATTAATAATTGTTACATACATTAATAATTCTATTGATGTGAAGAATTCAGTTTCTTAAATGCTGATAACCCAAACACGCTCCTTTACGTTCCCAACAAGAGTTAGCACCTCCAAATCTGAGGCCATGGTTCTCTGCCGGAAACCGGTGGATTGCTCCCTCCAGGTGGGGATGGAGTGCCTACCTCAAGGGAAGGAGTTCAAGTATCTCGGGGTCTTGTTTCTGCTAAATACAATATGTCTGACTCCTGCTAAATACAGAAATTATAGTTTTTTCTTCATATATATGTTGTCTAAATGTATTTTTTATGCACTGTATTCACTTTATATGTTTATATGTTGGACTGGAGAGAAACGTTTTTTCAACTCTGTATGTTCGGTACATATTGTGGAATTGACAATGAAGCTAAATGAACTTTAAAGAAAAGAAAAAAAAATGAAAAATGATATATATATATATATATATATATTTTTTTTCTTTCTTTTTTTTCTCCAAAGCATGTGTGCCACAATTATTGGCACCCCTAGAAAAGCTGATGATTAATATCTAACTGAAGTAGCGGATCTTTGATGTTGTGGGGTTTTTCTTCCAATGGCCCTGGACATCTTGGTAGGATACATGGTATCATGGACACCAGTAGATATTAAATGAAAACCAAACAGCCTCTGCCAGGAAGCTTAAAATGGGCCGTGGTTGGACCTTACAGCAGAACAATGATCCGAAGCACACCTCAAAATCTACACAAAAATGGTTCACGACCACAGAATAAAGGTTTTGCCATGGCCATCACAGTCCCCCGACCTAAACCCCATAGAACATCTGTGGGATAAGCTGAAGAGGAGAGTCCACAAGCGTCAAACTCGGAAACAGAAGGATCTGGAGAGATTCTGCATGGAGGAATGGTCTCAGATCCAGTGCCATGTGTTCACCAACCTCATCACGCATTATATTAGAAGACTCAGAGCTGTTATCTTGGCAAAGGGAGGCTGCATAAAATATTAAATGAAGGGTGCCAATAATTGTGGCACATATATTTTTGAGAAAAATATTTGTTTCATGATAAGAATTGATCATGATAAGAATTCTTTCAATTATGTTACTTCAGTTAAAGGTTAGATTTTTGTGAATATTTTGAATAAAAGATCATGAGGATTAAACAAACATTTTTTTGCATCTCGTTTTGCTCATTTTTACAAAAGGGTGCCAATAACTCTGGAGGGCATTGTATGCTAATGGTTTTTGAAATAACAGTTATTTTTCTTATACAGGACAGCCAGATCATAACACTTTACTGGTTTATTTGTAGGTTTGTGGACTTGATCTCGTTGATACAGTGACACAGAAAGTGAATACCAGTGATGAAAGCTCTAAAAGAAGGATAGAGAAAGACAAGAAATATGAGAAAAAAAACATTTTAGGAAGGAGTTCTTGGAAAAGCCAAGCAATATTGTTAATTATAACAATTATAACTCATTAGAGTTGAGTTTAATGGCTGTTTAAATGACGTGGCAGAGAGGTAGGAGAACAGACAAAGAGGATGATAATTTCATACCCCCTAAGTCTAAAATGACCATTACCAAAAGTCTGATCTATTAACATCCAAAGAGCAGGGGAAAGATTTAGAGATGGTAAAGAGAGTGGAAGTGAGAGATAAAGACTCTCCACTAGGTAGCAAATCTTTTTATTTTTATTTTTTTAACACTACAAACATCTGTCAACCCGAAACATACCTTCTCCAAGCCAACAGATCACAGGATGACTGGGTGGATGTGTCTCTCTGAGATAACTGGCTTTGCCACTGAACTGAGACAATCATATCACCATGGTGGTTTCCCTCTCTGAGTTTTCCACATTTTTCATTATTTATTTTCTCAAATTTGTATTTCAAGGTGCCAGAAACACCCCCACCTACCTAGCTATAACCGCCAGAGACCCACACATTCTACATGCTAACCATTTATGAGGATTAAGGAGTATTTGTTTCAGTTGATGAGTTACTAATTAAATAAAACGGTTATTTTTCACCACCTACTGATTCATATATCATTCCTTATCATTTATTCATCAGGGATCTCTGGCACTCCAGACAAGAACATGAACTGTGGATGTAAGGTAGATACGGCCCCTCATTATCTTTTAATGAGTGGATGTATTGGCCTGTAGTTGACCTTTACTGTACAATAAGCCACATTTTCACACACAAGATAACTAAATTAGCTAATTAGAGATGAGATCCAACAGAAATGTTATGTCATGATATGGTCTTTGTCATTGGACCTTATAAACTTTAAACATACATTTTTGCCTTTGTGCTATGAAGCAGTAAAAACAATGCAACACAATACATACACCATCGCACACAATAACAAAATAGCTAACCAATGATAAGAAATGTATTATAATCAAACTAGATGACTTTATGGGAAGATAATAACGTTATAGCTGGCAATATTAGCTTGCTGTAGCACTAGCTAACCTGAATTATTCTCTATAAGCATCCGTGGGGAAGTAGGTGTTATGCAACATTCATGTTGCAGTTAGAAAGAGTAACGTTGACATTTGAAAATAAAGTTAATCTGATGCCTAAATACCAAATTTGAATGGATCACAATGACTCGGCAGGCAAAATGTATGTTACAACAAAACTGGAGTCTGTTATTATTTGATTACCATATGAATGTGTTTACTTAAGCAAACTTATTATGTGCATATTTTATTGGTATTCAAATTATATATATATATATATATATATATATATATATATATATATATATATATATATATATATATATATATCCACACACACACTTGAAAATAAAATAGGCATTGTTCTTAAGGGGGCATCTTGCTCCGGCTTACCTTAAGTTTGCTTTAAACCTGATTAGTCTAATTATTGACTATCAGGCACAGACAATAAGAGAAGCAAGAGCGAGACAGTGGCAAGTGAAATAGACACATAAAAAGGAGCTGTGAAGACTGTGAAAGACTTAAAAGAAATAGGAGACTGGTGACATTGGGGAAGCATATGGTTTGTGGGATTCTCAACACGTTAATTAGTGATTGTTGTATCTGCCTGAGTAGCTCCATATTCAATGGGTGACACTCAACATGTGATCGTTTTAGAGAGACTGTCTTTAGTGCAGATAGATGACTTGTGCTTGTTTTAATTGTTTTGTAATCATTAGTTTCCCCTCAATAGGAGTGCAAGGCTAATAACACCAGACTTTTTTCCAGCTCGTCACCGTAGAAACTTTTCACATTTGATTCTTTTTCAATTCACTCTTCAAAGAGGTGTGTAAAGCATGCAGAGAGAAACTGGATTATGTTGAAATCCCTGGAAGATGGTTTCCCACTGCTGGTATCTTGGGCCGTCTAAAGCCCTTCTGTTAATTATACTACTGTAATAAATGCATTCTTACAGCTATAGGGAAGCGCATCAGAGCATTGTATGGCTTTTGTTTCTCTGGATATAGCCCCACACATATCTTAAATGTGAACATTTAGTTTGTTGAGTGTTTATAAGGAGTAATCCTTGAGCTGCGATTTTGAAGCCGCAGGCTGTATGTAGTTGCTACTGATTCTGGCTGGATTATGTCTTGGGGTGGCAAATCTTTATCAAGCTGATATGGATCTTGCTGTGCTGGCACCAAGACAACAAGCATCATGGATCACTATCTTGTTGTGGTTGCAGTATTGCTGCTGTGCATTCTTCATTTGTTCCTTGAGCTTTCTGTGTATATGAAGACGTACTCTCTCAGATACAAATGCAGCAAAACATGGAGTCATTTGACTAATGACAAAATGGATTATGGAGCCAAGAAGCAATATATATATGGGCCATTCTACCGAATTCGTTCAAAGTGCTGTCCCCCAACAAGAAAAACTATTTAACAAAACAATTAAGTATTCAGATATTTACTAAGAATGTGTTATGGTATATTTAAACCCAAGGCATGAAAGTAGATAGTGATAAGCTAAATATATACACAATCATTTATAGGGTACTTTCTATTGGAAAGTAGCTGTCCCCAATGCTGACATCTAAATTTCAATTTCTGTAAATAACACTTAAAACTATTTTTAGATTTTGTTCAATGGTGTAATTTCAAAGATCTTTATTATTAAGTTTAAACAGAAGTTGTAAGATTTAGATTTATTGTGGGTTTAATTTTAAAATTAAAAAACTATACCCAAAAAATCATGTTTTCATGTCACTACCAAAACACAAGAGTTTTAGTCCATTGGCTGAGCCTGGTTTTTAGCCACACCCCTGCATTTTTGACCATGCAGTGACACTGCATCCCTGTCCCTCATGGCTGAATAGTAAGTAGCTAAATCCCATACTTTCGACATAAATGTATTCCAAAATCTGAAAATCGGCGTGTAGCCTTAAGAATTGTCACTACCGAACGAACACATGTTCTCTTCAATTAAGTAAACTTTTTGGGGTTTAATGCAAAGTATTATGTTTTTATGTGTGTACACCTCTTCAAATATGTGTATGCTAGCCATCCACTTGCTAGCATTCTTTAGTTATGCTCAAAGTTAGCTAGAATTGTCACTACCGAAACATATGGTAAAGTCTCTCTTTGCATTCATTCTCACTTGGCCATCTTCCATTCTCATATTCCCATTCCCTTTGAATCAAACTTCATTTCATGGTCTTATAAGATTCCAATACATGCAATACTTATCATATCTCGCCCAATGTCCTTTTATTTGACCCATTATCTGTCTTGTTGGGGATGAAACTCACCCCAACGTGGAGGAGGCCAGACCACACGTGTGTCCAGCTGCTTCGTGCAGTTCACAAGCTGCAATAATAACTCGACCAAAACTGGTTTACAGTTAAAAGGATTTAATCCCACTGATGCAAGTACGATTACAGTTAAACATTGGAGTACATACTCCTATGAAATATTACAATATTAACCCACTTTGGAAAAAACTACCTCTGGTCCCAGGACACAGCCGTCCCAGGCAACCACACACTAAAAGAGGCAGAAAAACACTTTTATCCCCGCCCACATATTCGTTCGCGACTCCTCCCCTCCAGTCTATCTCAATTTCTATTGGCTAACTTCTCTATGCCCTTCTGTAAATGCCTGTCTCCACGACTCTCTTTCCCTGAGTTCCTAACACATTCAATGACGGTCAGTTATTGCTTAATCCCTTCTATGATAATCCTTCAGTATAAAAGTTAAACTTCTGCAACTTTGGCAGAAGCTTCATGTCTTATTAGCTACTAATCCTACAACACTTTGTTTATCTTAATTATGCATTCCCAATACACTTATGATTATGACTAATTATGAATTCTTAATTATGAATTATTAAACACTTTTATTATATCTACTGAACATACAGTTCTTTGCTCAAATGTCTTAGTCTGCAGGTGCCCTTGAGGTCAAAGTCATGCACAACATTGGGCGAAACCGCTTTTATTGACCGCGATTAGAGGACAAGATCTGGTACACAGTGGACAAGGTCCTCCCCTTAATCCCTCCACCAGAAAACGTCACACAGAGGCATGTCCAGATCAGCCCAAGAGTGTTCACCGCAGTATGTGGAAAACTAGATTTGTGAATGGATTTGTGATGGTGTCTGACACTGAACTCCCTTAAACATACAGTACAACATAATATCAGTTATTTGTCAATGTTTTCTTTTACTGAACCCACTTGGGTAATTTCCATTGATAAGTAATGTTTGTACTTTAAATGGTTCTGGATGAACAATTTTTATGTCTTCAAAAATAAAATGATTCTAATTGACCATAAAACATTTGTGTTTGAAATATTCCCAACCGAAGGCATGTTATGAGTTAAGATTAAGCAATAAGGTTGAGTAAATATGGTACAACCTTGCAAACAAAATACTGTGGTCACAACCGAAACAGTGCAGTCATTGCCGAAACACTGGATGTTTTGTAAAAAATAAAGTATATTGAGTTATCAACTAAAATGTCATGATACTGATTGGTTTAATGTATGTTCAATTGTATCAATCAACTCTGGAATCAATATGATCAGTATTATGCATTTTACAAAGAAATATTGCATTTAGATTTTGATGAATTCTATAAATTTAACTTAGAAATTTGGTACAAATCTAGGAGTCAGAAGTCATTCACCTTTTTAGAGGCTATAACACATGAAAAAACCCAGGCCCTGACTATATATGTGGAACTGTTCAAGCCCTGAGCAGGGAGCACCAGCTTTTACTTTTTCTCTCAATCTTCACATAGTCCCTACTCCATATGGAAAACAGCTACAGCTGCTGGCCCTGTCAGAATCACAACGTTTTAGCTATTTATAATTTAATTATTTTTCATAAATACTTTTTCATTGTTCTAATTATTTTTCCCGTTCGCTTATTATTTCATTGCACAGCTACTGTCTTCCTCAGTTGCTCTGCTTCCAGTGCAGCTTGTTTTAAGTAGAGCTTTTATCCAATCAGATTTCGCCCGTGTCTCTAAGTACAAAAATCTGCCCGGAGGCCTTCAGAAGTACAAGTGAATCCCTTCGCAGTGTAAGTAAATGGGGACGATATTGTTGATTGTCATAGTCTTCAACCAATCAGATTTGTAGTTTGATATGTTGGGCGTATTCTTTGACATGCCAGAGCCTTCCAACTGGCCTACAAGTCCGTCAGCATTAACGTGTGGCTTGATTGGTCAGTGGGCTAGCGTGACATGTTGGTCGGTGACAATCCCAATAATGTCTGCCTCTGTCGAGCAGACATTTTCAGCCCTTAAATGCATTAAAATGTAGTCAAGAAATACAACTGGGGAGGTGTGGAGTCTTAGCACAAAGGATGAGAGCCTGATAGGCCGCAGGACCTTTTCTGCTGCGAACTTCTTACTGCGCACGCACACCAGAAATGAGCTGGATCCTGTTCAAAATCAAAACAATATTTTATGTACTACACAAAGCTAACAATTACAATCTGAATTACACTATTAATAGTAATGTTCTCGAGAGCGGAGATCACATACACGCATCCCCTCACAGTCCGACCCAGGCCAGTTAGCTGAAAAAGAGAGCTGCAGTGATCTAAGGAAAACTCCCTAAAACATTGTCTTTATATCCCCTGAAAGTCGGAAAGTGTCCGAAACTGTCCCAAAATGTCTGAATGATCCTCCGTGTCGATCAGTGATTGGCTCCAATTGAATTCTGTCCCTCCCTATATCGATCCTTTGTGGCAAACATCTTCGAACTCCGCCTCTCCGTCGTGGCCCGCATGGCCGGTCTGTCCATCTCCTCTCCGGCTACATTCTCCATCGATTAGGTCACCTCCGTTTGCTGCTGCATGTCTCCTTATTTGGTATCACTGCTTCTCCTCTCTGCTGCATGTCTGTAAAGCCTCGCTCAGAATATCCCTATCTGACCCTCAAGACTTATTCTTACAGTATTTTAATGCCTACAGTGACTATGCTTTTATGGTTTAATACATTCAATGAGTAAATATACTGTAACATATGTCCTCTATAAGTAAGCATATTGTAAACATATAATACATTCCATAAGTAAACACTTTTTGACATTCTTATTGTTGTGACACTTTTACTCACCACTTGGGGTGCTATTTAATCATACTAATAATGTTTATAAAACTGAAATCCTTCACAGAGGCTTGACTGTCCATGAATCGAGGAGGACCTCTTACTGAAACTGAACCGCACCAATGTTCTGTACAACCGTGTCATTGAACTCTTTATTAACAAAGAAAGGTTGATGGACTTTGTCTTTAAATGGTGAACAGCAGCTTTGGTAAGTGAAGTGCTTTTGTTTTAATTTTTCTATCGTGTCGTTTTTATGATTTGGTTAATATTGTTCCCTCTGATGTGAATAACATTTAAATGGTGCCCCTGAGTTAGGGCTGCACAATTATGGCCAAAATCATAATTGAAATTATTTTTATCAATATTGCGATCACGATTATTCATTAATTTTACAGACAACATCTTTTTATTGCACTGTCACGTTTAAATGAACAAGAACACTGCTTCCACTTCCATTGTTGTGCTACATTCTGGCTAATGTACAACTCTTTGCATCAGACTGGTCCTGATCACAGTGCATCTTATAGAAGGAAAATATAAATAAAATAGTATCAACACTTTTTACCCAAAATTAAATCAACAGAGCACTGCTTTCACTTCTATATTGTGCTACATTCCAGCTAATGTACACGTCTCTGCATCGGTATGCGGCGCAGACACAACTCGAACGCACTCTGTACATATGATTTGTTCTTGGTTAACATCACTTGCCCTAAATCCATAAAACTTCCAGACAACGAATGATGATCCTTTTCGAGGAGCTTTCACACGACACCCATGACCATCTGCTCTGTTGGCGGTCTCTCTTCTTCTACGACTAATAGCGGAGTCTGCAGGGTGCGCGCATGACACTTCCCATCTCGTTCGCCCCCTGGTGGTTGGCTGACTGTTAGTTGAGGAAGCGCTTGATTTGATATGTAGCAGAGCACGCATTTTAAACGTCAATATTGCTGACGATCATAGAATAGATTAGAAATATAATTTATACTATCTTTATCCTTTAAGGGGGAAATTTTTCTCTGCATTTGACCCACCCCTGTATATAGAGAGCAGTGGGCTGCCAATTACAGGCGCCCGGGGAGCCGGGGGTTCAGTGTATTGCTCAGGTACACTTCCTCTTAACCCAGTGCGCCACGTCGCCCCAAAATCATGGTCATTTAATCGTGGCAGCCAAAATCGTGATCGCGATTAAAATTCAATTAATTGTCACGCCCTACCCTGAGTGTGTGACGGAATACATGGTTTAGCGCCGCAGCTTTGCTGGATCGATTTTGACTATATGCATTGTCTGTTAATGATGAAGCATCCCGTCATGCTGCGTCATAGTGACAGACCTGCATCCTTTATAGTTTTGCTCATATTCATGTATCTGCAGTTAGTCCATTTGTAGTCCTTTTGAGCTTCATGTAACAATCTTTCACTTGTCAAATGTTGCAGTGTTATGTGAATGTTTTGTATTTACACGAAACAATTAATAACCGTAGCTGTAGCGTCATAATGAAGTTATTAGGAGGTGGTTCAACTGTAGTAGGACAGCACTGAAGGCCCAGGTAGAAAATGCACGGCCTGCCACTGCCAGAATGTCATATTTTCACTAAATGCTGTTGGCATCTATATAGATAAGATAGTTATATATAGATATGAATACAAAAAGTCGGCGGTCTGTTCAGTGGGGTGAGTGCTGAGGCCATATTTGCGGCCACTTGACCATCCAGTAAAACTCAGTGGGCTTGAGAAAGATGACATGAACTAAAGAGAATCAAAAAGAAATAGCACCAATTTTTGATGAGGTGGTTTGTGAATATCGCCTCCTGTGAATATGCACAGTGTCTTCTGCAGCTCAGATTCGGAACTGTGCCCCAGTATTCTTCCGTTTAAAGGTTCTCATCTACCTTCACATCACAGCAGCTCATTTCGCTGATTACTTCCTCTTCTCGTTAAAGTAATGTTAATCAGTGAAATCAGCTGCTTTAGTGACTGATTGCTGAGACTTTCTGGCCATGGTAGCACAAGCACTTTTCTACATCAGTCATTTGTAGATGAATTAACATGCAAACCTGATATTCCAAGGTCTTCATGCTTTTTTATAACCCTGTTTGCTGTTTGAAGTAGCATGCTATATTAAACTGCGCTGCACTTATGCTTCATAATTCATAACATTGCCATGGTTGGAATGTTGAAAGCCGGCAGCATTTGATCTTGTTTTGTGTTGTTAGTTCATTACAAATACTGCACTGTCCCCTTTGCTGCGGTGGTACAGCTTACTTTTTTTTGTCGAAACTTATTTTATTTTATCTGAATTGTCAATTAAATCGAGTGCTTCCAGAAATAAGAGTCACATCGATTTTTCCCACAGAGGATGTTGCGTGACTCACAGTTGGAGCGCTTCTACGGCTCAGATCAAAATGAAACTTTCCCGGCAAATTATAAGTGCCAAAAATTCCCAGGGTGCATTTCAGCAAGCAACATGCGATCACTGAGCTAGCAGCAGGTGGAAGCTAAAAATGACATCATGAAAAAACTTTGAAATTGTTGTGACGTCTGGAATCCGTCCCTTGGGGGGGATGTTCTGTCACAGTCTTGGGTTTGGTTTAGGCTGTTTCCTGTTTTATTTTGTATTTCCCTGCCTCTTATGTCGTGTGTTCTCGTCACTTCCTGCCTGATTGAATCCTCCTGTATCTAATCACCTGCACCTCCCAGTGTATTTAAACCCTGTGTGTCTTTGCAAGCGTCTCCTTTTATCCTTGATTTGGGCTATCTGTTCTCCCCCCCCCCACTAAACACATGATCTTCACCCCTCCCTTATGTGTGTGCGCTTGTTTCTGGAAAGTACCAGACTTTTCCCTCACGAGTGTATGCGTCACCTCTTACAACATATTTCCATGTCCCATGACTGTTTTCCTGACTTACGCCCAAAAACATCTGTTCCTGACTCACTCGGTCTGCTGACACACCCTATGACTCACTTTTTCCACATCTCAGCTCCGGTACACAGAACATTATTATAATCAGTTTTTACATTTGTTAAATCACTCTATGCATTAAACATTTGTTATATAATGATCATAAAACTTATCTTGCGAATACACTTTAACTATTGATTTCTGAGTATATGCTTCTTTTATATCCTGTCTTTCCCCTGAACGTGTATGTATCCAAAGCGGCTTTCTCTGTGAGCTCAACTCTTCTTGACAAGTTCAAAATATTATTGATGCCATTGCACCCACTAAAGTGAAGATTGTCTCGGGTAAGCAAAGATCTCCTTGGAGAAATGCTACGTTGGTCAAAATGGAGAAACGAGAGTGTCGGAAAGCTGAGCGCAGGTGGCGAAAAACTAATCTCCAGGTTCACTGTGACATCTATAAAGAGAGACTTCGCAATTATAATTTGGAACTTAGAAATGCAAGACAGTCATTCTTCTCTGACATCATAACCAAAAACAAGAACAATACACGCGCCGTATTTGCTACTGTCGACAGGCTAACAAACCCTCCAGTGTCGGTAGCTGCTGAACTCCAATCCACCTGGGCATGCAATCAATTTGCCTCCTTTTTACTGACAAAATTCAGAAAATTAGACAAGCAGTCAGTGCCTCCACACCAACCACAGGATATGTGTTGTCCCGATCTCTGAATAACATCCATTCAAATATCATGACACAATTTCATTCAATCGACCGTAGAAGCCTAGAAGACATAATACAACATCTGAAGTCATCCTTCTGCTGCTTGGATATTCTACCAACACACTTTTTCAAAAATATTTCAAACTGCATGACCACTGATCTTTTACAAATTGTAAACACATCCCTTCTCTCAGGTGTCTTCCCACAAGCCCTAAAAACTGCAGTTATTAAACCACTCCTAAAGAAGGTTAGTTTAGACTCCGCAACAATGAAAAATTATAGGCCAATATCAAACCTCCCATTTTTAAGTAAAATAATTGAAAAAGCGGTTTTCCAACAGGTTGACCAACTTCTTGACCGTAAATAACTGCTTTGATGTTTTCCAGTCAGGCTTTCGACAGCACCACAGCACTGAAACTGCTCTTGTTAAGGTTTTCAACTTAAACATAGACAATGGCAGAAGTTCAGTCTTAGTGTTACTAGATCTCAGTGCTGCATTCGACACGGTCGACCATGCCATACTCATACTCATACTCATGCATTTCTCATACTCAGAAAGACTAAAAATCTGGGTGGGACTCTCTGGCACAGCACTTAACTGGTTTGAATCCTACTTGAAGGGCCGAGAATACTTTGTGTCTGTAGCTGATTACACATCAGAGCTGACTAAAATGACATGTGGTGTTCCCCAAGGTTCAACACTGGGGCCTCTTCTGTTCAACATCTACATGCTTCCACTAGCTCAGATTATGGAAAACAACAAAGTGTGTTATCATAATTATGCAGACGACACACAAATCGACATAACTTTGTCACCAGGGGACTATAATCCCATACAAGGGCTGGGTAACTGCATTGAACAAATCATCCAAAATACATCTCTGATCTGGACCTTATGAACCATCCCGACCCCTCAGGTCGTCTGGGACCGGTCTACTTTCTGTTCCCAGAATCAGAACTAAACATGGAGAAGCAGCGTTCAGTTTTTCTGCTCCACATATCTGGAACAAAGTCCCAGAAAGCTGCAGGTCTGCTGAGACCCTCAGCTCATTTAAATCAAGATTGAAGACCTTTCTGTTTGCTGCTGCCTTTAATTGAACCACATTCAATTAATATAAATGAATTTTATTTCTTACACTGTTTCTTCAATTGTTTTTAAATCTCCTTTTCTTTTGCCTTATGTTTTGATGCTTTTAATGGTTTTATGTGAAGCACTTTGAATTACCTTGTTGTTGAAATGTGCGATACAAATAAACTTGCCTTGCCTTGCCTATTAAGAAACAGTTGATTGCAGAAAGAACACTTCAGCTGTTTGTCCTGAATAAGAATGATAATAAAGTTGTAGAAAGCATCAATACTTATGCAGGGCTCATTTGCTACCATGATTTACGAGAAAGTGACCTTTGTACTAGAACGAATCAACCCTGTCTCCTTTGCAAAGAATAAATGTCCATTGATGAATGATTTTTGCACCAGTCTCGAGTGAATTTTTCTAACAGCAGGTGAGGTGAATTGTAATCAGGAAGCCGGCAGGAGACCAGGTCGGAGCCCTGCCCATCCCACACACACACACACAAGGTAACTTGAGTTTCATGGCAGAAGGGTTAATGATGGAGTCTATCTCAAAGGGCCCAATATAACGGGGCGTAAGCTTCTTAGAAGCAGTGTGTAAAGGATGTCAAGAAGAGTTGAGCCCACGGAGCTGCCTCGAAAACATGCATACACGATCAGGGGAAGGTCAGGATATAAAAAGCATAAAGCATATACTCAGAAATCAATAGTTAAAGTGTAATCGAAAGATAAAGTGTATGATCGTTACATAACAAATGTTTAATACATAATGATTTAACAAATGTAAACCTGATAATAATAATAAGTGTATCTGAGTATAGTGCAGTCTTTGTGTAGAAAGTACGGAGAAAGAGGACGTAAGCAGGGTGTTTGCTTCAAGGGATGGGGAAATAATGATGGTTGAGAAGAAAAGACACAAAGCACAATAATGATGAAGGATGAGATCAATAATCATTTTATAAGCAAATGTGTACTAAGTAAACTGATTTAACAAATGTAAAAACTGATTAACAAATGTTCTGTGTGACCGGAGCCGAGATGTAGGAAAAGGGTTTTGTCAGGATGAGTTAGCAAAAAGAGTGAAGTTAGGAACAGATGGTAGTGGGTGGGGTTAGGAAAAGACTGTTGCAAGAGATGAGTCATAGAGGCATAATATATATAATATAGGATAAGCCTGGACTTGCCTGGACTTGTCTGGACATGTCCAGGACCAAACGCCCACTCAAGTGGGTGGGGAGATGAGATCATGTGTTGGACAGGAGGGGGCAGAACACCAGCCCAAAAGTGTGATAAAAGAAGTAACTTGCAAACAGCAAGACGGGAAATCACGATGGGACGCTGACCGAGCCATCCATGGAGAAACACTGGACCTCGTTCGACAGCCGCGTCGGAGGACTTCGTCTCTGTTCACGGAAAGAAGACCGCCGTTCGTGGACAAAAATTGAAAGACGGAGAATCACCTCCCCCCTGCTCGCCTTTACCAACTGGACAACGGAGAAGACGCAGCAGCCCTAGAAAGACTTTGTACTGAGTTTTGAGGACTGTTGAACAGACTCTGCTGCGGAGCAGGAGGACTGAGGGTCCGGCCGGACCTTCGCTCCTAACAACTCCAAAAGAACCTTTTCATCGCACCTTTGAAAATCCAGCTCCAACCAAGCCGTCTCGGCATCTAAAACTAATGAGTATAACCTGAGAAGAAAATTAAAGTAACGAATCAAGTGTAGTAACGTTTTATGTGAGCTATAGCTTAACCCTTGCAAACATAACCTGCAATAAATATCTAATCTGCATTTAAAGTTCATTTCTCAAGTGCATTTATTTGCTCAAGTAGTAAAAAGTTCCTCGTGGCAGTAAAAAGTTAAATCCATTGTATGTCTAACAACTGAGTTCTGTAAGGTTATCATAGAAGACCGAATCCACTTAACAACCCCTTACGGTTTTAGAAAGAAGTAATCCTAGCCGTTAAAACCTAACCTGGCATTTACCAAGAGCACGGATCCATAAGAGGGAAGCTGCCATAACCGACGCGACTGGTAGGAGCGCCCGGGGTCAGGGTGGCCCCTCGACCGAGTGCACTCAGACCGGAGGAAGCAGGGTAGACGTCGGGAGTAACGGCAGTTAGAAGAGCCAGGCGAGTTCCCTCGCAAGAACACCAGCTCAACAATCTTTTAATAGAGAGCTGAGTCAGTAAGTAGCCCCGTATCGGGCCAGAAGTATCCCAGGATCTAACAAGGAATATCCTTTGAAGATAACCAAACTTTCTGACCTGGCAGGTATCTCGGTACCGGGGTCCGATGCCGGTCTGCAATGCGCTGGTTGCGTTCCGCTGATCGTAGTAAAGCCGAGCGTGCCTCCTTCCACACCCTGCGACAACGGCGAAGATGGGCCTGGACTGAGGGTACTGCAACCTCCTCCTCGTGGACTGGGAACAGGTGGCTGATAACCCTGGAGCAGCACTTGACAAAGAGTTATGGGCATATTCTACCCAGGGAAGATGCTCACACCAGGACGAGGGATTCTGGGCTGTGACACACCGAAGTGCCGCTCCAAGGTCTTGGTTGGCCCGCTCTGCCTGTCCATTAGTCTGTGGATGATAACCGGACGAGAGACTGACAGATGCCCCAATAGCTTGACAGAAAGCCTTCCATACCTGGGATGTAAATTGTGGTCCACGGTCGGATACGATGTCGGATGGGATCCCATGGAGCCGGACAACATTGTGAACCAGGAGCGTCTCCACGGCTGTTGGAAATTTAGGTAGGGGCACAAAATGTACAGTCTTGGAAAATATGTCAACGAGAGTGAGACTGGTCGTCTGACCCTGAGACGGTGGAAGTCCGGTGACAAAATCAAGGCCAATGTGGCTCCAAGGACGCCATGGGACAGGAAGGGGACGAAGTAGGCCAGTGGAAGGCATGAATGTCCTGGAAAGGGCATCTGGTTTAAGGTTTTTGGAACCAGGTCGGTAGGTGAGCGTGAAGGCGAATCGACCGAAGAACAACGCCCACCGGGCTTGGCGGGAATTTCCACTGGCTGTCACTCTAATGAACAATAAATAAGTCATATTGCACCACCTCTGTTTGCACTACTGCATTTTATATATATATATACACATACACACTTTTGTGTGGGATATATTTATACTTATATTGTATATAGCCGTTAAATGTCCTTGTTTTTCTTATATTTCTCTTGTTTATTGTATATATTTCATATGTGTGTATGTACGATGAGAGTATTGTGTAACCGGAGTCAAATTCCATGTATGCGCACGCATTCCCCCACTCCCGTGTCCAAAGCGTCAACCTCCACGATGAATTGACGTGTGGGATCCGGATAAACGAGGACAGGCACCGTAGTAAAGAGTCTCTTAAGCTCAGCAAAAGCGGTATCTGCTGCGGAGGTCTAAGAGAAGCGGTTTCTGGGAGACGTGAGCTGGGTCAGAGGTGCCGCCACTCTGCTGTAGTCGCGGATAAACCTCCTGTAACAATTGGCAAACCCCAGAAACCGCTGGAGTTGCTTGACGGAAGTGGGTCTGGGCCACTCTGCCACTGCCTGAGTCTTCCTTGGGTCTGTCCTCACCTGCCCGCTCTCGATGATGTACCCCAGGAACTCCACCGAAGCCACGTGAAAGTCACACTTCTCCGCTTTAATATAGAGCTTGTTCTCAAGTAGCCGCTGGAGAACCTCTCTCACATGCCGAATGTGTTCCTCAGTGTTCCGGGAGAAGACTAAGTTGTCATCCATATACACAAAAACAGATCGGTTTAGGAAATCAAAAAGGACATCATTAACCAGAGCCTGGAAAACTGCAGGGGCATTAGTCAGCCCAAAAGGCATGACCAGGTACTCAAAGTGACCCAGGGGGGTCCGGAAAGCAGTCTTCCACTCATCTCCCTCCAGGCAGTACCAGATGATATGCATTTCGGAGGTCGAGTTTTGAGAATATGGTGGCTCCCTGTAGTGGTTTGAAAGCTGAGTTCATAAGGGGAAGGGGATACTTGTTTTTAACTGTTATGTTATTCAACCCCGGTAGTCAATGCAGGGACGGAGGGTACGGTCCTTCTTGGACAGAAAGAAAAACCCAGCACCAACTGGGGAGGATGACAGCCTAATTATACCTGCTGCTAGAGAGTCTCGTATGTAAGTCTCCATGGACTCCCGCTCAGGGGGAGACAGGTTTTACAACCGACTAGCGGGTAATGGAGCACCAGGCAGCAGGTCAATGGCACAATCATAGGATCGGTGCGGGGGTAGAGAGAGAGCCTGCTTCTTGCTGAAAGCCTCCTTTAGATCCTGATACATAGTGGGAACAGCTGGCAGATCCAGGGGTTCAGTGTCAAGTGTGGGGGCAGCGCCTTCTGTCGGAGCTCTGGCAGATCTCAGGCATGATGAATGACAAAAAGAGCTCCAGCTCTGAACCCTACACTTCGACCAATCAATCTGGGGATTGTGGAGCCTTAACCAGGTCTGACCGAGAACCAAGGGGGTGTGAGGGGAGGATATAACATGGAGTCGAATGAACTCATGGTGTTTACCAGACAACACCAGGTGCAGTGGTTCCGTAACATGGGTAACATGAGCGAGAAGCCTCCCGTTTAGAGCGTAGGCCCGGAGGGAAGTGTTGAGTGGCTGGATGGAGATTCCAGCTTGGGAAACCAGGCTTGTGTCGATGAAGCTCTCATCCGCTCCCGAATCCACTAAAGCACGTAGGGGAAGGGACTGTTAGTTCCACATGAGGGAAGATGCATTCTGGTCTGTGGGACTGAAGAGGGGGTAGTTTGGTTGATGAGTTGATGGAGTGCAGCTGGTTTGACTGGGCAGGTGAGGTGAATTGTAATCAGGAAGCCGGGAGGAGACCAGGTCGGAGCCCTGCCCATACCACACACACACAGGACAAGCAGGAGGCATGGCCCGTGACACATAGGACATTATTACACAGGTAAAACCAATAAACTATTTACATTATTTAGGTCTTGTGGGTGAAGGGCTTTGTCTGGGTGGGATACAGAGCCGTCTAGTTTCCCTGAAGGTCTTGTGGGTGAAGGGCTTTGTCTGGGTGGGATACTGCCTCAACTTGAACAGCTCCTTGTGCAAAAGATGACTGTTCACAACATCGATGTCCACACTGGTAAAAAAAAGTCTTGTACCACTTCATCGTCTTGTCGCGGACCTGTAAAATCCGATCAGTGCATCGGCCAAATCCACACCACTACGATTGTAGTCCACGATGCTGTCCGGAACTGGTATGGACTTGTTTTGCCACACCCCAGCCTCCTTCACCTTTCTCCCCACCGTCTGTCCACTGTAGGTCGACGCACAATGTGGGTTGAGACAATAGACTACATACCTACGTGTCTGAGATGGTTAGCTAAATCAGTATGTGTGTCTAACTATGTGTGTGCGTGTTAGTAGGAAGAGAGAGAAAGAAAGGAACTCTAAAGCAAGGCACTTAGCGCCACCGTAAGATGTAAGAACAGCTTCTCTGTCACTTAAAAACTGCGGTCGGATTCGGAGCCGGCCAGCCACGTTAATACAGTGATAGTTACAGTTCTAAATCCTACTCACGGAGCCGATTGAAAGAAGAGAAAACAAAACCGAACAAAACAAAATAATCCCCAAAACAAAGCAGATCTTTATCAACGCGGTGAAATACGAATATTGCTTTCTTATCACCCTGAAACCCGGCCGGCGAATTGAGGTTCGGCCCGCTGTGGTTCTGGTCTTTAAAGTAATAAAACCACAATCTCCAAATCCACTAGTAGTGACTGATCTAATGCAACACAGTTACAGCAGTAAATACACAGTATAGTGGGACTCAGCGGTCCGCGATGCTTGCACAAAAACACGGCCTAAACACTACAGTAACTTAAGCTCTGGCCCTATTTGTAGGCCTCTGCTCGAAAATAGCATACCCATACTTCTGTAACTACAAGGTCTATTTTAATAATTGTTGATGCTATAATCAGATAACACTTGTGAGATGTATTCAGATGAGTAATATTGTGTATATGTTGCTGGTTAATATAGTGCATGAAGATATAACACGGCTCAAATTGAAAATAATCAGGTTTGCCTGAAAAAAAAGCACTTTTATGAGGGCCCGAGCACCGACGTAGTCGGAGCGGAGGACCTATTGAATTTCTAATGTTTATTATTATTAGGGCCCGAGCACCGACGTAGTCGGAGCGGAGGACCTATTGTATTTCTAATGTTTATTAGGGCCCGAGCACCGACGTAGTCGGAGCGGAGGACCTATTGTATTTCTAATTAGGGCCCGAGCACTGACGTAGTCGGAGTGGAGGACCTATTGAATTTGTAATGTTTATTAGGGCCCGAGCACCGACGTAGTCGGAGCGGAGGACCTATTGTATTTCTAATGTTTATTAGGGCCCGAGCACCGATGTAGTCGGAGCGGAGGACCTATTGTATTTGTAATGTTTATTAGGGCCCGAGCACCGACGTAGTCGGAGCGGAGGACCTATTCTATTTCTAATGTTTATTATTATTCTTCTTATTAGGGCCCGAGCACCGACGTAGTCGGAGCGGAGGACCTATTGAATTTCTAATGTTTATTATTAGGGCCCGAGCACCGACGGAGTCGGAGCGGAGGACCTATTGAATTTCTAATGTTTATTAGGGCCCGAGCACCGACGTAGTCGGAGCGGAGGACCTATTGTATTTCTAATGTTTATTATGAGGGCCCGAGCACCGACGTACTCGGAGCGGAGGACCTATTGAATTTCTAATGTTTATTAGGGCCCGAGCACCGACGTAGTCGGAGCGGAGGACCTATTGTATTTCTAATGTTTATTATTATTAGGGCCCGAGCACCGACGTAGTCGGAGCAGAGGACCTATTGAATTTCTAATGTTTATTATTAGGGCCCGAGCACCGACGTAGTCGGAGCGGAGGACCTATTGAATTTCTAATGTTTATTAGGGCCCGATCACCGACGTAGTCGGAGCGGAGGACCTATTGAGTTTATTAGGGCCCGAGCACCGACGTAGTCAGAGCGGAGGACCTATTGAATTTCTAATGTTTATTAGGGCCCGAGCACCGACGTAGTCAGAGCGGAGCACCTATTGAATTTCGAATGTTTATTATTCTTCTTCTTATTATTTTACCAGTTTCATGGCAAAAATGAGGTGCTTGGGACATAACTTGGCAAGTAGATTACAAGGCCGAAATGTAGTTATGGAATATGATTTTATTTGTTCAGAGTGGCAAATCGGCTCAATAGCGCCCCCTACAAAATTTCAACGAAGCAGCCCTCGCAGTACATTTGACCTAGATGTATGAAATGTGGTAGGAACATGTATCACATATGGACTTCAATAAAAGTCTCTTGGGGCTATGCTCTAAACCCAACCGGAAGTCAGCTACTTTGCATTTCTTCTGAATTTCTAGTGTCGTTTTTGTCATTTCCCGGCGCTGCACTTTAACAAACTCCTCCTAGGGAATCAATCAGATCAACTTCAAATTTGGTCGGTACAGTCTAAAGACCTTTGTGATGAAAAGTTACTCAAAGCTTGTTGTTTCGTGAAAAGCTGTTGCCGTGGCGACGGAATTTCGATCCTTCGCCATGAACGAATAAACTGATGTAACTCGACTCCACATCATCAGATCTTTACCAGATTTCACATGTTTGATTAGACTCCAGGCCTGAAGACATCTGCAGGCCAATTTTGAATCATCGTCATAGCGCCACCTACTGGTAACAGGAAGTTAAAGTCTTGATACTTTGGCTTGTTTCTATTAGTAGGTAAACCAAATCAATATCAAATTTGTTCCACACAAATACAAGAAGTTCATCATGCCAGATCATGAAGCTTTTGATGTTTCATCGAACGCCGTTGACGTGGCGATGCAGTCTTCGCCGTTAACAACGAAGGTCATTTTGAGAGGCTACAAATGCTCGAAACACAAGCAAACTTGGCAAGCAGATTACAAGCCCGAAATGTAGTTATAGAATATGATTTTATTGGTTCAGAGTGGCAAATCGGCTCAATAGCGCCCCCTACAAAATTTCCACGAAGCAGCCCTCGCAGTATGTTTGACCTAGATGTATGAAAAGTGGTAGGAACATGTATCACATATGGACGTAAATAAAAGTCTCTTGGCGCCATGCTCTAAACCCAACCGGAAATCAACCATTTAAATTTTTTTATGAATTTCTAGTGTCGTTTCTGTCATTTCCAGGCGCTGCACTTTAACGAACTCCTCCTAGGGAATTAATCAGATCAACTTCAAATTTGGTCGGTACAGTCTAAAGACCTTTGTGATGAAAAGTTACTCAAAGCTTGTTGTTTCGTGAAAATCTGTTGCCGTGGCGACGCATTCTTCGCCGTTAACAACGAAGGTCATTTTGAGAGGCTAAACATGCTCGAAACATAAGCAAACTTGGCAAGTAGATTACAAGGCCGAAATGTAGTTTTGGAATATGATTTTATTGGTTCAGAGTGGCAAATCGGCTCAATAGAGCCCCCTACACAATTTCAACGAAGCAGTACGTTTCACCTAGATGTATGAAATTTGGTAGGAACATGTATCACATATGGACTGAAATAAAAGTATATTGGGGCCATGCTCTGAACCTGCATGCAGTGTCTGACGGTCACAGAACTAAATGGCAGCATCAACCAGAGTCCTCGCGCAGTCCGACGGTCGCGGACGTTCTCGGCCGCGCAGGCCGGAGTCCCGCCGGCACCCCGACGTGCATATTGCGAGGGCCCGCTCATCGCTGCTCGCAGCTTTAATTGATATTGTGTTTGAAATTGTGTTTTTGAAATAATGCAGCTGGCTCCCTAAAAACTCTCCCAAATCATAGCACACCTGATCAGTTGTTGTTTGAATAAAGGTTGGCTGGGATAAAGTGAAGAATAAGAGGCTTTAGTACAGAGAGGTCACGCAAGATCATCATTTTCGAACCAGGTGTTGCAGCTCTTACATTGTACTTTTATATACTATATTGTAGGGAACGACCGAATTCACGGGGCCCCTTTAAGGAAAGGGGCGTAACCCTGGTGACAGTGGGGGTTAAAGGGTGGCAGGAAGTGAATGTGTGTATGTTTTGTATGGATGGAAATAAACGGCCACATGGTGCAGCCAAAGGGAATACTCGCCTCCTTGTTTGTTTCCACGTACCTACATTGGTGACCCTGACGCTCCTGGATGTTTCCAGAAGTTAAGATGTCGATATACGCAGTTTCGCTGAAACTACCGGCGTTTTGGGAGACGCAAGCGGCGGTGTGGTTCGCCCAAACTGAGGCACATTTCGCCCTCAGAGACATTTCAGCGGACGCGACGAAATATTATTATGTCGTGGCGGCTCTCGGCAGTTCGACAGCAGGCAGAGTGGTGAGCATTCTGGAAAATCCTCCAGAGAGGGATAAGTACAATACCCTGAAAGACCGGCTGTTGAACATTTTCAAGCTTACGGACTCTGAGCGGGCTCGCCGGTTGCTTTCTCTGAATGGCCTCGGCGACGGCAAGCCGTCGGAGCTAATGGACAAAATGTTAGCTCTGCTAGGTAAACACGAGCGGGAGTTCCTGTTTACGGAACTTTTTCTGCAGCAGCTCCCGCTGCAGGTGCGGGCCACTTTAGCCAACACCAGGATTACCGATTGTCGGGAGTTGGCCGAGGAGGCCGATAAGTTCTTTCTGGCAGGCCAACAAAGCTTACGGACTCTGAGCGGGCTCGCCGGTTGCTTTCTCTGAATGGCCTCGGCGACGGCAAGCCGTCGGAGCTAATGGACAAAATGTTAGCTCTGCTAGGTAAACACGAGCGGGAGTTCCTGTTTACAGAACTTTTTCTGCAGCAGCTCCCGCTGCAGGTGCGGGCCGCTTTAGCCAACACCAGGATTACCGATTGTCGGGAGTTGGCCGAGGAGGCTCGCTGCTGCGACTTTTTGCTGTGACTTTTTGCTGTGACTTTTTGCTCTTACCCATGTACACTAAGTGGAGCGGGCTCTACCAGGTTGACTAACATGCTTGCAGCAGCTGATGAGTTTCTGCGTCTGCTGGCCGAGTTCCCTGACCTCTCGCAGCCCACCTTCTCCTCCTCCACGGTCAAGCATGGGGTGGAGCATCACATCTCTACCACCGGCCCACCGGTACATGCCCGGGCCTGGCGCCTAGATCCAGCAAAGCTCACCATCGCCAAGATAGAGTTTGAAAACATGGTGCGCCTGGGCATTATTCGCCGCTCCGACAGTCCATGGGCTTCACCCCTGCACATGGCCCCCGAAGCCTGGGGGCGGGTGGCGCCCGTGTGGAGATTATCGCCGGCTCAACGATGCAACGATCCCGGACCGCTATCCGGTTCCACATATTCAAGACTTTTCTACCCACTTGTCAGATAGTGTGGTGTTTTCAAAAGTGAACCTGGTACGAGGTTACCATCAAGTGCCTGTTCACCCGCTGGACATTCCCAAGACTGCGTTGATCACTCCATTCGGCCTGTTTGAGTTCTTGAGGATGCCGTTTGGCCTAAAAAATGCAGCGCAGACGTTCCAGCGTCTAATGGACACGGTGCTGAGGGACCTGCCTTTCCTGTTCGTCTACTTGGATGACATCCTGGTGGCCAGTTCATCAAGAGCGGAGCATAGGTCTCACCTCCGGACTCTATTTGAGCGACTCAGCCAGCACGGGTTGATCATCAACCCGGCTAAGTGCCAGTTTGGGTTGACCACCATTGACTTTCTGGGACACCGCATCACAAAGGACGGGGCGCTTCCCCTCCCGGCAAAGGTGGAGGCAGTGACTAACTTTACACGCCCACTCACGGTGAGGGCCCTGCAGGAGTTTTTAGGCATGGTGAACTTTTACCATCGCTTTATTCCCCGAGCAGCGCAAGTGATGCGGCCCCTGTACGAAGCCCTGAAAGGCAAGGCTATCAAACAGCTTGTGGACTGGACTGAAGAGAGGGAACTTGCGTTTGTTGAGGCGAAAACAGCTCTGGCAAATGCAACAATGCTGGCACACCCGTCACCTAAGGCTCCGATTGCCATCACCACGGACGCTTCGGACTATGCGGTGGGCGCGGTGCACGAGCAGTGGGTGAAAGGGCCGTGGCAACCGCTGGCTTTCTTCAGTCGACAGTTGCGGCCTAATGAGCGGAAATATAGCACGTTCGATCGGGAGCTCCTCGGCCTCTTTCTGGCCATTCGGCATTTCCTGTGAGTGAACGGCCGAGCCTCCAGCAGGAGGCTCGGCCGTTCACTGCGTTTGTGGATCACAAGCCATTGACGTTTGCCATGAGTAAGAGCACCGAACCATGGTCTGCGCGCCAGCAGCGGCAGCTCTCCTTCATATCAGAGTTTACCACGGATCTACAGCATGTAGCAGGCAAGGAAAACCTGGTCGCAGACTGTCTCTCCAGGGCTGTCACAGGGGCTGTCCAGTTAGGCTTGGACTATAACAAGATGGATCAAATTACAGACCCGGGCGTCCAGGAGTTGAGGATGGCAGTTACGGGACTGCGGTTAGAGGAGGTCCCGTTTGGCGAAACTGGCGTTACGCTCCTGTGTGACGTCTCCACAGGCCAGCCACGGCCGGTTGTTCCCGATGAATGGAGACAGCAGGTTTTTGATGCTATTCATGGACTGTCACACCCCGGCAAGAGGGCGTCGCAGAAGTTGGTCTCAGCAAAGTTCATCTGGCATGGGCTGAAGAATGATATACGGAAGTGGGCCGGGACTTGTGTGGTGTGCCAGCGCTCCAAGGTGCACCGTCACATAAAGACCCCTTTAGCACAGTTTTCGGTTCCAGAAAGGAGGTTCGATCACGTAAATGTGGACATGGTAGGACCTTTGCCCCCATCCCATGGTTTCACACATCTCCTCACGATGGTAGACCGAACCACTCGTTGGCCAGAAGCTATCCCGTTGTCATCAACAACGGGCGTTTATTCAGGCTTGGGTTGCCAGGTTCGGAGCCCCAGCTGATGTTTCCTCGGACCGAGGCCCACAGTTTACATCAGAGCTGTGGAATGCAGTGGCAGGAAGCCTAGGGGTGAAGCTCCATCGCACTACCGCCTACCACCCGATTATGCGAGCGGTTCCACCGGTCGATGAAAGCTGCTCTCCGTGCCAGCCTCAAAGACAGCAGTTGGGTGGACAGGCTTCCGTGGGTCATGTTGGGGCTTAGGACAGCCCCCAAAGATGATCTGCAAGCTTCATCGGCTGAGCTGGTTTATGGACAGCCACTGCGAGTCCCGGGGGAGTTTATCCCCAAAGTCACAGACCCTTGGTCAGCAACCCAGCAGCGGGAAACGCTCCTGGAAAAAGCCAGGCTGTTCAAACCAGTGCCCACGTCGCAGCACTGGCTTCCACAGTCATACGTCCCGTCCAGCCTCAGGTCAGCGGAGTATGTGTTCGTTCGCCAAGACGGCCACCGTGGACCCTTTCAACCCCCCTACGTCGGGCTGTTTCGGGTGCTGGAGACCGGAGACAAAACCTGCAAGGTCGACATGAGCTGGAATACGTGTCGGTTGACCACCTTAAACCAGCACATCTGGACCTGGACCAACCGGTACGGGTGGCTGAACCCCCACGCCGGGGGCGGCCTCGGGCCCTCCCACCTCAGCACGACAAGACCCGGAGGGGGCCTTGAAGTCTGACCGCTCGCCCAAGCTGGATTGACCGCTCTTATACTGGAAACAGCTCGGCAGTAAACCGGATGCAGTTGGCAACAATGATGGTAGCTTTGAACCAGATAATCTGCGACGTTATTGTACAAATTTTTCATAAAACGTGACCAAAAACCCACGATTTTTTTCGGCAGTGCCATCTTACCATTCTCCACTCACAGCTTTCTTTTATTTATGTGTTCGGCCATGAGTGCTAATGCTATAAAATGCATTGCAATGCTCGGTAGCCGCTAGCTTCAGGATGCAAATATTGATTTGTCGTACACATAACGGCGATTTCTGCCCAGGATTTCATGCTTTTATGACACATTTTCTAGATGCTTATATTAGTAGCCTATAGTTGTGTAAAAAGTGACTTATATGATAGTGTTGCCCATACGTTGCTGTTTAATCCGGTAAAACAACTGTACAAATCCACAATACTGGCGAACAATAAGGCAATTTTTCGAACAATATTTTCAGAGGGGCTGAGCCCGAGAGCCCCCGAATTCGGGGGCATTGTCCAAAACAAGCTAAAGGAATAACACACTAAATGACCGAATTAAGCCCAGACACCAGATAAACTCTTACTATGAGAATGTTTCTTTTAGTCGGATGGTCCTTCGAGTGGGGAACTCCACTTGGTTGCGCGGCTCCAAGCGTGGCGCAATTCAGCCTCAGTCTCTGCAGAGAGGAGGGCTCTTCAGTCAAGAAAAAGGGAATTGTCATCCTTTGGCCATCCTTTCTCTCACTGCAGGATCCAAAAACAAAAATATAAAAACACAGTCTATGTTCGTCCAGTGAATTTGACTTGAGGCCAAATAGGATTTTTTGAGAGGCAAACGTTTCCTTGTGGACCTCCTGGCACCAAGCGAGCTTGCACGGAAAGGGAATTGTTTGAAACTCGCGCTTGGTTTTATCAGATGCCTGTCCTCAGGTCATAAAACCGGTGGGGGGTCCCTTTTGGCCAATGAGGGGCCAGCATTTAAGTTTGGCTAGAGCTGGAGCCTGGGCTTATCAGCACCCAGACCAGGCCCTTTGTTGAAAGAAGGCCAGCATATGCTCCTTTGTTTAAAAGCACATGTGAGGGCCCTAGTCAGCCATGAGGTCAGAGTCAGACCCCAACATTATTTTGTTGCACTGTTGCGTTGGTGTTAACTGGGCTGATATCATTTGAAGCGGTTCCTTGAGCAACCAAAATAGTAGCTTTTTCTCCTGTTAGGGGCCAGTGCTTGTCAACTACCTCTCATACCAAAAAATCCATGAAAAATATGAATACAAAATTCCTTAACAACATAATTTTCTCATCCAGGGCTCAGATTTGTTACCAAGCTAATAGGCACTATGCCAGTGAGGATTGGCTCACCGCTCTGATTTCCCTGTCAGGCACTTCACTGTATTGCACTCACCCACATATAAACATGAGCAGACAGAACACTCACAGCTTGTTGGAGTGTAATGGCTTTTTACAAACCAGTACCTGGAGTTTCACACTCTAATAAGTTTGAGTTCAGTTAATTGTATTTTTTGTCTCTGAGTGCGTTAGTGTGCGTAGCTCAGTGTGTATCTGAGTCATGAGGATAAAGACAAAGCTGCTCTATCCCTTGTGAGTGTGAGATACCTTGCTTATTTACATGGAGCAGTCTTTGCCTGAATTCTCACCTTGTATGTAAATGAGTGGAGGAGAGGAGAGGGCAGTTCAGACCAGGTACTGTACCAGCCAACTGCTCCCTGCTCTGCTACAGACAGACAGCATGAGGCTCTTCACTCATGTTTTACTTTTTAAATGCATAGTATGTCAATGCATGGGACATTTCCTAATTGTCATTGACTTGTTTTAGATATGATCTGAAGTAGTAGTCTTTAGAATTACTATATGAGGTATTGTTTAGACTTAACTGGTGGCAATAATATATCACCCTTATCAAATCCTAAATGTTAGAAGGCCACCAAACATCATTAAACTATGATGCCACTTGGATCTGTCACTAGCCTCTGCAATGCTACCACTGCCTGTCCAAATAATTGTTCCCCTAGTTATGCCTCCACACGGCTCTTAACATGGCGGTGGCTCACAGCTACTAGTACTAACAGCATGAACAGCGTGAACAACAGCAACAGCGTTGACAGAGCCAACAGTTTTTACACAGGGGGAATCGGAGGGTGGGCGCTGCAACTCCGCAACACCGCTGTCGGTAACCACCGTATGAGCGCAGTGAAGGGCGGCGACTGTGAGCTAGCCAGTGGGGCACGCACACGAGCAGCTTCATTCTCTGATCAGGACTCCACTAAGCTGTATACCTTACATCTTAACCATTACGGTTCAGTCAAAGTGTGTCAATGGTAGACTCAGTGATATAGGTCATTCTAAATGAAGACATGTCTACGTGGTTCAGAGAAGATACTTCACAGCTGATGGAACATGTGGATTCACTGCTTTCAAAACTAGTCCTCAAAGGACAGGTCTAGATAGTTGGAAGTATATTGACCATATACTCACTCCCACTCAGCTTATTCTGTCTCTCTACTTGTTTCTCCTCACCATATGGCTCTATAGCATCCACTACTCAGTGAGAGGGCAACAAGGGCCAAAATCCACAAATCTCGCCCCATGCAAAAATGCATTGGGACGTTGAGCTGAAGCTAATTTAATGAAAGCTTACAGTCCAGTCTATCATATAACATCTCTCTGTATGTTTGCCAGGACTATGTTGACTGGTCTGTTGAGAGGTGGCAGAGGGTAGCGACATAACCACAGTGCTCCCACACACACACAAACCTTTGCTCCACACAGAAGTGCTTCCACTAATTTCTACTGGCTGATTAGCCAGCATGATGTCCTGATTAAAAATGTGATAGTCCTGAATATCAAGCTTCTGTCCTTGTCACCATCATAAGACTGATTCAAAGTGTTTTTGGGGTCAGGAAATGTCCTTTTAAATGTGATGGCTGTATATTTTGCATAATGAATAAGTGAGGTTGTACAGGGACCTTAGAGAGGTTTGACAGCTTTGATCAGTAACTTCAACATCTCTGTCTCTCTTTGTGTCCCTCAGATGTTGTAAAGTAAAAGAACAGTTGCAGACTTTCAAAGAACAGGCAGTGACAGAAAGGTATAATTCAGCCTTTTCATGTCTTTGTGTTTGTGTGAGACTCTGACGACATACACTTATTTTCTCACATACCTCTAGTATCCCCTGGGGGTGCGCGAGCTGCCTCTAGGGGGTGCGCAAGAGGAAAAGTGTAATGACGGTCTGATGGTGTAATAATATTAAATATTAAAAAAAAATGTAATTTTAATTTAAAAACTGTCAGGTGGGACATCTGAAGCTATCAGTCGTAAAAAAGAGGAGAGGGACAGAGAGAGAGAGAGGAATCGGAGGCGAGGGGAACGGAGAGGTGCGTTGGGGAGAGACCGGGAGAAGAAATCGAGCCAGAGTCAGAGGAAGATGAGACGGAGGAGACCGAAAAGGAGGAAGGGATAGCACAGACAAATCGGGAGCACATCGGCCCATCGCGGAGTCAAGGTGAAAAAAGAGGAAACGAGAGTGAGCATCAGACTGGGAAAAAAAGAGGAAATATGATGAAAAGTATGTGTGTCTGGGCTTCACTTGGATTGGCAACGCAGATTGCCCAAAGCCACAGTGCGTGGTGTGCAGTGAGGTTCTGGCTAACAGTCTGAAGCTCTTATTTACGTCGCCACCTGAACACCAAGCATGCCAGTGCAAGTCAAAAGCCCCTTACATTGTTTATATCGAAATTGGAGGAGTTACAAAACAGCCAAAAACAACTGGAGTCTCATTCATGTGTTGGGTCTATAAATGACGCACTACGGGCTTCATATCTGGTTACAGAATAGCGAGAAAGGGGCTACCGCACACAATCGCCGAAGACGTGAGCTTGCCAGCTGCCAGAGAGATGGTGGAATGTATGATTGGGGAGAAAGAAGCAAAAAAGTTGGACATGATCCCGGTGTCCAACAACACTGTGTCGCGCCGCATCGATGCTTTGTCCGAAGACATCCTGGCTACATTAGTCGGTCATTAATTGTAAATGAAATGTGATAATCTGCCTCTGAGCCTGTGCGTGTGTGCTTGCATCCGTATTGCTCTTTAAAAGTGACGCCTTGTGTCACTGAAAGTTATTGAAACTTTGTTGCAGTGTTTCAGGGCGTTTTCACACCTTCAGTTCGTTTGCTTTGTTGCCGTTGCACCTTTGTTCGGTTTGTGTTCACACTGCAACATTTAACAGCGGACTAAATCTTGTAAACAAATGCCACGTGCGAGCAAACTGTTCTCTCATTGGTCCGATTCTTATGCGGCTATGAAGGCTTAAAAGGCTCTGTTGCTTCTTTTTTTTATTTTTATTAAGGGCGGGGGGGGTGCGCGAACCCGGTCGGGATGTAGAAGGGGGTGCGCGGCCTAAAAAGTTTGGGAACCGCTGCTCTAGTGAACTATAACCATGCAGATAGTTTTGGTTTGATCTGAACCAAGTTTTCTGATGATTCTCTCTGAAATGTTCTGCCTTCACCCCAACACAATGGAGAGGAATTTCATTTTTTAAAGCTAAAAGCATTGCAAAAACTTCTCTGTCCCAAAACAGTCCTTTTTACTCTGGAAAATCCCCAGCCACATCATCTACAGGTTTTATAGGAAGTATTTCTGTCATAGAAAGCATCCATCCATTTTCCTCCGCTTATCCGGGGTCGGGTCGCGGTGGCAGCAGGCCAAGCAGGCTGACCCAGACTTCCCTCTCACCGGCAACATGTTCCAGCTCATTCTGGGGGATCCCGAGGCGGGCCAGCTGGGAGATGTAATCCCTCCAGTGTGTTCTGGGTCTTCCCCGGGGTCTCTTCCCAGTTGGGAGCAATCCACCGGTTTCCGGCGGAGCACCATGGCCTCAGATTTGGAGGTGCTAACTCTCATCCCCGCCGCTTCACACTCGGCTGCAAACAGCCCCAGTGAATGCTGGAGGTCACGATCCGAGGAGGCTAACAGGACCACATCATCTGCAAACAGCAGAGAGGCGATCCCGAGACCCCCGAACCTGAGGTTCTCCACCCCCAGGCTGCGCCTAGATATCCTGTCCATGAAAGTCACGAACAGGACCGGTGACAAAGGGCAGCCCTGGCGGAGGCCAACACCCACCGGGAATGTGTCTGACTTATTGCCGAGAATGCGGACACAGCTCCTACTGCAGTCGTACAGAGACCGGATCGCCCGTTGTAATGGTTCCGGCACCCCGTACTCCCGCAGCACCCCCCACAAGAACCCCCGAGGGACCCAGTCGAAAGCCTTCTCCAAGTCCACAAAGCACATGTAGACTGGTTGGGCAAACCCCTCCAGTAGTCTTGCGAGGGTGTGCTGGATGAGAAGACATACGCGACTTTCCTCCTGTGATAGTAGTTACATTTTTTGGCTTTTACTGGGAAATTTCTGTCTCTCTTCTCAGGGCTTTGAAGAATTTAACACCCAGTCAAGACCATGGCCCAGAAATAGCTGTTTAATGTATGATTTGATGTCCTTGAGTTTGACATCTTATTTCCACACGTATGTGATGTGCTCATCCCTGCAGTGGATTTATCATTGCTCATGGGATGCATCTGTGACTTACAACATGGTCTGATTCACCAGGTTGCGTTTTATGAAACATGCTTTCCTGCACATGCTTACACACTTCAGAGGAAGTCTTTCTACAACATGAGGTTAACGTTCTTTTAACTGGGTCAAGTGACTGAAGAAAGATTTACAGTGGAAGCTCTAGAGGTAAAGAGTAATCATACAGTATTCAACTGTGCAGTCTAGCAATCATCTTGAGTCATGTGAATGTGCTATAATATTCATTTCAAGGCACATGCAGCAGTATTGATTCCACCTACACAAAAGCTTTTTTGTATCATCTTTAGATATTTTGTGACTTTGCCTCACACCAAAGATTTTGATGAAGTTGTACAAAGATCCTGGATCAGCAACAAACCTAGGATGTCTTTTTTTAACATCATACATACTTAAGCCCATTAAGCCTGGCAGAACGGACAGCATTTTGCAATAGGTCTCACACATCTGAAATTGGGCTTCAAATCCAGGACCAATTTGAGTAATATTAATGTTTTTTTTAGATCAAGAATCTTTGGTTGTCCCACAGTTAAATTGTCCACTCTAAATCACCTGTTGCTCTTTATCAAGAATCTTTGGTTGTCCCACAGTTAAATTGTCCACTCTAAATCAGCTGTTGCTCTTTATTCGTCAGCCCAGCTCTGGGATCGGCTACTGGGATATTCTAAGGACCCATGCGGTCTAGCCCGGCACAGATATAAAATATGGATGTGTAAGTCATTCAACCTTATCTTCTTATAAAGCAGATTTATTTTGTGCATCATAGTTATAGAAGCCTTCAATATCCTGCAGGAATATCTATTCACTTGAAAGGGCTTGTGTCAGAAATAAATAAAAATGAATGAAAATAATAAGTTTATTATTTAGATGACTAATCAAGCAGCACCCTTATGACAAGGTGTCCTGATAAAAACAGGATACATAATCGCTTCAGGATTTGTATTTCGCCAGACCCACTCCAAATCCAGATTTCATACTAAATATAAGTTTGATTGTTGTAAAATGTATCACAGCGCTTCAGTAAGACTTCATCATGGTCATAGATATGAAGTGAAGATCATAATTCAATAAATCACTACCTGACTGAAGGCCTCTGGAAAGTGATTCTGCATAGAAATGAAGAAGTGTTTTTAACCATGCCCTGTGATCACGTGTGTGTGTGAAAATGTTAGCCTACTCTTACTATGTGAGTATTTGCATGCGTGTGTGTGTTTGACAGACAGAAAGGTTTTGTTGAAGGTCAAAAGCCATGGCTGACCCAAACAATCTGCAGCAGGGCTGCGGTGCATCTGTGACATGTGTCATATCCTATTTATTATTATAATGTCAGGTTGAAGGAGCATCAATCCAGTCACAAAGGTCAATAGTTCACAATCCACTTTCAATTTAAAGTTTAAAGAGGCTGCACACTATGAAAACTCTTTCAAGAAAGACATAGTGACCTGAACAGAGCAGAGACAAACATTATCACCAAAATTAATTATAGCCAGTGACCACGATATGACATAGTGATGGTCTTATATTGTATATGAAAACAATCTACTGTATTGTAGTGATATGGGCTGGGTAGTGCCATGAAATTAGTTTTCATCTTGTTGTTCAGGAATCAAGCCAGTTAGAGGTATAGTTAATGTTGTATTACCATACAGGGCTCAGTATATTTTTTTTGTGGAACTGGAAATGGTGCATGCAACTTTTAAGACGACATGTATCAAAAACCTTCACCAAATTAAAATAATCTTTATGCAGCATTTGGTGCCACGGCCGGATCCAACTGAAAGAAATCAAACATTGATTTGCTGTGATATTTCAATATGGGGGAATCATCAATGTGTTATAATGTAATTCAAGCTGACTTTCCAACATTTACATCGTCATGGCCAGGATCAACGTGAATAGGATTTCATTTAACATTTGACCAAACTAATTAAAAGATGAGGACATATTCAGTGTGTTACAATGTAATTTGGGCTGACTTTTCCTGTGCAGAAATGTGAAGTCAATCTAGGCGACTTCAAATTGTATACAATCAATGGAACATTTTGAGCAGAATATCACTGCGCTTCTCAGCAAACTTAACCTGGAAACATTTGTCAGTTTCCGCAACATTATCAGTTATAAATGAGTTTTTCACAGCATGAGAAAGTGAGCTTCAGAGCATGTGAAAAGTCATTCGCATGAGTTCCAACGGTCATAGCGAGAGAGTTGACAGTCATGCACAAAATATTTTCTGTACCACGTTATGAGCTGGTCAGAATTACAAGCCACGTGGCTACGTTGTTACTTTCCTGGATTAGGGAAACAGAGTCAAGGGCAACGGATGAATACCCACATTAAGGAATAATAATTCAATAATAATTAAAGGAAGATCTATTATTACTAATTAAATGAAAAGATCACGATGAAACCAACTGAAAACTACTTTCTATAAGGAAGGCAGCACTGAATAACAAAAGTTACAACTTAAGTCCCAAATGAAAAGGACCACAAGCTGTGTACACAGCTTGTCTGTCTGCCTCTGCTGGCCTCTTAACCACAAGGTCCTATTGAGTGATTGAGCCAAGCGGCGTCTTTCACTCACTGCAGCTGCTGGGCAGGGAAAGGGTGGCACCTGAAGAGACACAGGAGAGAGAGCGCGGCAACAACCCACAACACGGCACGTGACAAATGTAACAAACTAATTATTTGAACCCAAACCACAATCTTTTCCAAAACCTGAAGTATTTTTGTTGCCTAAACCTAACCAGGAAATCCTGCGTTGGACGTTTATTTTCAAAAGACATTGTTTGCATTTAACAAATGGAAAACATTTCCTGTGAACTCTGAAGTTTATTTTGAACACTTTGCTTGCAGAAACTCGACACGCCGTCCCTGACACGTCTAAATCTAACGCTAGAGGAGAACATAGAGCGTCATAGTGTGAAGTTTAGGACCACTGACCAAGCGTTGGTATTTTAATGAGTGGAGGGTGAGAATGTGTTGAAATTGAAGAACATTTCACAGTAAGCTCCCAATTGTCTACGCAACAAAGAAAGAGATTAAATTGCTGAATTTCGAACCGATTCATTCATGCTGGCAAAAGCCCAAACAAAGCATGCATATTTTTGAAAGAGATGGAAAATAAAGGGAATTTAAATAGAGCCCTTCTAATGTCATGTTTAGCATCTGAGCTAAGTCTGTTGCTAATAATGCGGCAATAGAGAGCACACACAATGCAGTAATGCAGACATCAAATGTAATACCCCCACTGCTTCAGACAAGCTTTGTGTGTGCATCTGGGGATGGAGTTAGTAGTTTGTAGTGAGTGTCTGGTCTGTTTTCAGTTCAATTCCCCCTCTCTGACCGTGGAATGTTTAATTCAAGAATGCTGTCTCTGTTCATGCTGCTTTACTCAAGGCATCACATCCCATTTTGCTACTTGTCTAACACCCAACATCCATCATTTCTTAAACTGCTGTGCTAAGAGACGACAAGACAGACAAATGTCAATGTTGAGTGAGTGGATGGGAGGGGGTTGTGTTTGTTGCTGAGATGTGACAAGACAGTCAGACATCAACTAAAAGGTTACACGCCAATCAGCCTCGAACGCAGCTGAGAGCTGCACGACAACAAATCAGCAGTATTGATGAGGGCTGGTGCTGGAGGCGCTTGTCGGCTTGTCTGTGTGTGTGTGTCATTTACTATCAGAACAGATGTCTCTGTCAGATGTGTCTGCCTGTCATTTTGATTCAGACCTACATCAAACCATCTGCCTTGATGGCTGGTGACGATAGCTTGACACATTCCCACTAAATGCTGAGCCGCTGTTGGGCAGGCGCACGTTCTGCTGCCGGCTGTGGTTGTTGATTTGCTGTAGAAGAAAGTGGGTCCAAAGTTTCAGAGTCATTTGTCTTCTTTTTTTTCCTTTTAGAAAGCATTTGGAGTTTCCCAAGCGTAAATTCTGCCCCCACACGCTCACAGAGCATAAATAAATAAAAAGTCGGCACAGTCACTTTGCACAGCTCAGTGCCAATTACAGTGGAAAGCCATTTATTTGGAGCCAGTGGGAATAGAGGCTGTTAAGATGGCTGAGGTTCGAGTAGATTGCATACCATTTGATGAACACTTGAGTTTACACAGTTGGAGTGTGTGAGCTCCAATGGGAAGTCATCTTGCCCTTGCAATTGTTTGACCATATAAACAGAATGTAACAACATTGTCTTTTAAGTTCAATTTGATAGAATCTATCAGCTCAGCAATAATGTTACCATGAATAAAACCCATGACATAAACAGTTCCCATAAGTAATACAAATACTTGTGCAAGTATACTGTCTTGTTATCGGGTCATCTATGTTGTAAATCAACAAGCATGATGTAAAATATGTTTACATATCTATGAATGTCTTTTGCATCCTAATTCATCAGAACATATTTGCACAACAGTATTTATTTATTTTTCAGGTTGGCTGTGTGACATTCAGATAAATGACTTTCTGCTGTTTCTCTGTATTCCTTGTCAGGATTATACCTATAAGGCATTAATCAAGGAATCCCTTAACCAGTATGCATCTAACTCCTTCACTTTCCCCCCATACGTTTTCACCTCCTCAGACTCCCCAGCTGGGTAATTACCTTATAATAAGTTGGGGACTGAGACATTAATGTACTTTAGTTCTTTGGTAGAACATTGTGCTTACGTGCATATACCTTCTGACACGATTAGCACGCACGCACTCACACACACATACAGTATACTTACCTCTTCGGAGTGTGAAGCCTACAGGTAATTACTTTTTAGCCACTGTGCTGTCTTCCACAACGATCAATACTGGTATTAGCAGCCGGCGCTAGCAGCTCTATACAGTGCAGCTAACTTCCCAAGGGGATCGTGTTGGAGCTGTACAGTAGATTGGCCTCTTACTGACTCGTGGAATAAAGAAAATTGCTGCAAACAAATCCGTAACAATTTTTTTAGAGGAGGGTGGTGGTTCTTAAAACTCCAATGGAAAAACATAAGCTCTTGGTTACTAGTGTATGGTAATTGAATATAATGGATTTATGTAAAAAAAAAAAATCATCTAACCATGTTGGTAATTTATAAGGTCCACAAAGCTGGAGTGAAGGTAGTTATTTCATAAACTTATTGTTATGTTTTGATTGAACAGATGATTTAAGTTGCAGCTATTCCAAAAGTTCTTTGCTTCCGATGTCGTACTTCTGAACCAAGCAGTGGTGGGCCGTCAGGGCGAGCAAGGCCTTCTCTGCTGGCCGAGACAGAATCACAAAGTTATAGTGAAATACACTACATGTATTCTAAATATTTTTTCCAAATAGCTTATTATCTCATTGCACAGCTACTGTCTTCCTCAGTTGCTCTGCTTCCAGCCTGCAGCGCTGCTTCCAGTGCATCTTGTTTTAAGTAGAGCTTTTATCCAATCAGATTTCACCTCTATGTTGTCTCTAGGTAAAAAAAAATCTGCCTGGAGGCCTTCAGAATTACAAATGAATCCCTTTTGCAGTTTAAGTGAATGGAGACGATATTGTTGATTGTCATAGTCTTCAACCAATCAGATCTTTAGTTTGACATGTTGGGCGTATTCTTTGACGTGTCAGAGCCTTCCAGTTGGCCTAGCCATACGTGATTGGTCAGTGGGCTAGCGTGACATGTTGGGCGGTGACAATCCCAATATCTGCTGCCTCTGTCGAGCGGACATTTTCAGCCCTCAAACGCATTAAAACGTATTCAAGAAATACAACTCGGGAGGCTCGACTGTTATCACTGGCGTCCATGAATCGAGAAGGACTTCTTACTGGAACTGAACCGCACGGATGTACTGAACAACCGTGGGATTAAACTCTTTGTTAACAAAGAAAGGAGAATGGACTTTGTCTTTAAATAGGGAACAGCAGCTCTGGTAAGTGAACTGCTTTTGTTTTTACATCTGCAGTAGCTTTAACTGCCATGAATATTATTTATGTCATTATTATTATTTGTACAACTTGTTTTTATGAATATGGATTTTTGTGTGGTTTTATTTGTGATAGGAACTATTGTTACGTCCTATGTTGTGATGGGACACATTTAGTCGTGACACAGCAACAAGAAGACACGGCAGAACTCTATATACGCCCCGCAAAGTGTTAAAGTTAAAGTGTTATGGTTAAGTTTATGTTCCAGTGTTTAAGTGATCATCTTTGAAGATTCATGTGTCCCATAGCTGTGGCGTCATAATGAGGTTATTAGGAGGTGGTTCAACTGTAGTAGGACAGCGCTGAAGGCCCAGGTATAAAATACACAGCCCGCCACTGGAACCAAGTGAGTGATTGAAACCAGGGTATTATTCTTGAAAATGTGTTTCAGATGTATGACACCTTCATCGGACCATGTGTGGAGATTTAGTGGTGAGTTTCCATTCATTGAGTGATTTCTCTAAACCCCTTTGGAGAATAATTGCAACCCCTTCGTGATGCTGGCCATTGTCTCGGCCAGAGTAAAGGACTGTTTCTCCAGTGTTTGTTTTGATTGATCCTGACTCAGTCCATCTACATTCCCTTATCTTGAGGTTGTAACAAATAATTTCTTTGGTGATCTATGCACATTTTCCAGCTTTAAACATGGTTCAGACATTGCAGAAGCCAAGCCGTAGTTTAATTTTGATATTCAGAGCCTACTTTTTCCCATCACCAACATCCTGATACATTTCATTGGCAGCCGGCATACAAGTTGTTGAGGCCTTCAAATCCAGATGTTGAGGTTTCTTTTTTTGTATATTCCAAAGCATATAGCAGTTTTTATTTACAGAATGGGGTTGCTAGCCCCATGTTTAACAACTGACCATTACTGGCTATTGGAGGGGGGGGGGAGTTGATTTTCACGTATTGTTTACAGCCTTTTTTATAGATATAAATGAAGTTTCAAACAGAATTGCTGTTGAAATATTTTTCCTTTGCTTAAGTAGGGGGCTTCTGTAGCTTATTGACGGGCAGCTATTAAAATGCAGACTCGATGGTATTGGGATGTCAAAGCTTGCATTATAGATGTAACTTGAATGTACAATATTTTATGGATGATCTTTTGTACTGTATTCATTTGCACAATTACCTGCACAGGATGAACCCAATCAAAGAAATGACTAGAATAGAATGACCAGAGTATCCCCCTTTTCAGAAACATTTTTCTCTCTGGACCAATTGGGCTGGTTCAGTCAGGAACTCTCTCGTCATAGATTTTTAACCATTTATTGCAACAAATGGAAACAGTTAAAGAAGGCGCTGGTGGCTCCGCTCTTAAAATGCTCCCTGGATTTAGCCAAATAGCTAGTAAGCCAAAACAGGGAGCACCATGCATAAACCCCCCGGGTATACAGGAATGAGCCTGAAGTCAACTTTGAATACATTTCAACCATTTGCTATGCAAGATGAACTCTGAACTAGAAAGGGTGGAGGAGGCAAAGCTTTGCCAGCAGTACGGTCTGTAACAGCATAGGTGTAGAAAGGATCAGTGAGGAGGGAGTCCTATTTAAATGAACCTCCTTGAGGTGAGAGTGGGCTGTGATTGGTTTGTGGCCATTAGAAGCTATGATTCATTCGGCTGGCTGTCAGCTGCTTACAGCTGGGGGCGTGTGACCTCCGTGTCCTGCATGAACTAACACGATGATTCATTAGTTATGGACCAACTACAGTATCAAAATCCTTATATGTTAAAAAGTACTGTTGTTGCAACATTAAACAGCCAGTGTGGTATGAATATAGTATGATGTTATTTCAGAATAGAGACAGGTAGACGATCTCTGGAGATAAACGATTACAAAGTATGTTGGATATTTTTGCCTTTTCAGGAATCTAAAGCACAGAAGGAGGTCTAGATGTGGAATGAGACAAACAGCAGGGCCCCATTCTCCCTCTCGCTGTCTCTTCTTGAAACTTGAAAGACGAGGAGGAAGGAGGGAGAGAAGAAAGGAATATGTGTGATGAATACACCAGAAAAAAAGCCAGTGTGAGGATGGAGAGAAATGGAGGAGGTGAACACAAACCAGAGGAGAGAAAGCAGGAGAGACACAGATGTAAATGGGCCTCAGGAGAGTATCTGAGAGTGACAGGCTGCTGCCACGACTGTACTGCTGGTAAACTGTCAAAACATTGACTGGTCCACCTGGCAGCCCTCCCCTTCCTCTTTCTTTTTCAACTTTTATTCTTTCTCTTTGTTGCTGCTCCCCCAAAAAAGAAACTTCCAACATTGAAGCTAGAAGGAGACAACAATAAGAATGCAGGAGTGAAGCTGCATATCGTATTTCCATTTGAAACATTCCAATTCATTTAGATCTTTCTAATACCAGTCAGTCAGCTGCAGCCAATAATGAAGTATTAATAACTTCATTGATTAGTGGGTGTACATGCATGCTTTATTCTGTTTTTTTAGAGTATACCGGTTTAGTGATGCACTTATATGCAGGGGTAGGAGTGGTGCAATGTTAAAGAAAATTGTATTGAAGTAAAAGTTAAAGTAGGCCTACTTAACCCTAACCCACATTTTGTGAGGATGTAAAAATAAAGTGTTATGGTACAACTGTTAAAGTAAATAAACACATTTTGACGACAATATAAATTAACTGAAAGGAAATGTAATTCATATTTTTTTGTTGTGTGTTTTTTCAATTTGTTGCCATGTATTAAAATCACCACTTTAAGCAGACTGAGTGACTAGAAGCAAATTATTTAATCAGAATGTGTTTAGGAATGATTCTGTCCCAAGTTTCTTTATCCATATTGGCAGTTGATCACTGTAACCATGAGTTACTGCAGTGGTGGGCCGTCAGGGCCTGCAAGGCCTTCTCTGCTGGCCTAAACAGAATCACAAAGCTATATCTATTTTATAATTTAATATTTTTTCTTAAATACACTACATGTATTGTAATTTATAAAAATATTTTTACCATTATTGTAAATAAAATATATTCATTCACTGTTAAATAATATGCGCTATACTTGTAAAGCTTATATTGCGGAGTTGTGAGGTCACTGTAAGTAGGTCAAAAACGCAGAATGGGGCATTCCGTCACCCGTTCGTACGATAGAAACAGATACAGTGGCCCTGAAAGTAACACTTGCTTAAACCACCAGATTAGGGCGGAAAACTGCCATCCTAGAGTAGGAGAAGAGCTCTTTTTATCTATTCACACAGAGACTTCGAAATAGTTTAGAACTGCACCCTTTTTCTGCACCTTAAGTGTTAACAATATGCTGTACATCAACATTTCACACACACTGACGTTCCAGAGAAGGCGGGTTCCGGACGTGAGCCATTGTGGGTGACGTTGCCCAGTGCTCCATCAGGCCATTTGAATGCTAGAAACAAATCCGCCTCTGCTTTGATTTTGACCAATGGCTCCACAAGGAGAACCAGATGACACGCCTGCTTACTCTGTATAAGCGCTCTTAGGTTTCACTTTTGCACCTTTTGGTCCGTGCACGTTTAACTGCTGGACATAATACTTCTGTCACAAATAAATGTTATTGCTTGAATTGAGCTAAACGCCTCGATCTCAGTCTGTTCACTCGATCTTCATTCATAACATTATCTTATTTTCTCATTGCACAGCTACTGTCTTCCTCAGTTGCTCTGCTTCCAGTGCAGCTTGTTTTAAGTAGAGCTTTTATCCAATCAGATTTCACCTCTGTGTCTCTAGGTTAGAAGAGGCCTGAGGCCTGCAGACTCACAAGTGCATCCATGTGCAGTTTAAGTGAATGGGGACGATATTGTTGATTGTCATATTCTTCAACCAATCAGATCTTTAGTTTGACATGTTGGGCGTATTCTTTGACGTGTCAGCGCCTGCTAGCCGGCCTATAATGACGTCAGCATTACGTGCAGCTCAGTGTCCATGTTACAGCTCTACCGCAAGGTGCAGAGTGTGCTGTGATTGGTCAGTGGGCGAGCGCGTGACTATCGTGAAACGAAACTTAACAGCAGAGGCTTAGTCGGGTAGTGAATCAAATATGGGCATTCTGACTGAGTGAGATGTACCACACACAATGACACAGTGGGCTGAGACGAGGAAAGACATTGCAGAGCAGTACGTACAATGTTCAAGTTGTGAAAGTAAAATCATAAGACGATCTCTTTGGGCTGCGACTTGTCATTAAGGAGTGATGGTCGGTCCCACAGCCAGACCAGCGTCCTCCATGAGCGCAGAAAAGATGATATTTTCCTGAATATAAGCTTCTGCATTTTCCAGATGCTCTAGTACAGGGGTGTCCAATACGTCGATCGCGATCGACCGGTCGATCGCGGAGGTAGTGCGGGTAGATCGCATGCCATTCAAAAAAAATTAGATGTCCGCATGGCATTTTCCACTTGATTTTCTAACACATGGGTCACCACCTAGGCGCAGTCAACCGCGCGAGCTACTGCAAAACTCCGGCGAGCTAATTAGTTAGCCTTCCAATTTATTTCTACTAAAGAAGCTAAAGCTGTAGCGCCATGATTTGGGAAACTTCCAAAAACCTTGCGTCAGAACTGGAGACTCAGCGGAAGGCGTGTGTGTAACTTGACAGTGCGCGCTACACAGAGCAGATTGACAAGTGTTTGTCAGAGTTTGACAAACGCTTTCGAGACTTTGCTTTACTCGAGCCAGTTGTTACACTTATGTGCTGCACATTTCGGGAAGATATTGAGGTTGATTTACTCACATCAAAAATTGCAACGCTGTTTCACCTGAACTCGTCTGGAGTGGAGGATGAGATTTTGACGCTGACATTCAGCTGAAGTCCAGGGCTCATGGACAGTTTTCTCACAGAGGAAAAGTACCCAAACATGAGGAAATGTGAAACCTTCTTGACTGCATTATTCGGCTCTACTCATTTATGTGAGTCAACCTTTTCCCACATGAAGAACATTAAGTCCTAATACCGTTCCACCATGACTGATGATCATTTGAAGTCTGCTTGAGGCGGATACCAGCAGCTACTGTCCGGACTATGCAACTCTGGCCAATTCCATTCAGTGCAAGTCATCAGAGTAAGGCAATGACCAAAAATGTACAGAATTGTATTGTGCCATACAGGTTCATGCAGTTATGCAAGGTACGCCAACATATATTGTAAATATAAAGTATACTCAGTATATATATATATATATATATATATATATATTCAGCATTTGTAATGTAGGTAGATAATTTTGACTTGGTCATTTTAAAAGTAGCTCGCAAGCTGAAAAAGTGTGGGCACCCCTGCTCTAGTACTATTCAAACGTATTACAAGTCTCGTACCGAACATTACGTACATAGGTACGTACATAGTTACAGCCTTAGAAACTGATAATAACTGTGGTGCCATCATGTGGTTATAAGGTGGTATTTCAGCTGCAGGACAACAGTGAAGGCCTAGGTATAAAATCCACGGCCCGCCACTGAATTACTGTTTACACAAGTGGAACAACATCAGCAACACAAGCCCTTATATCCAAATTGAAAGTTCCATTCCAATAGATGCCAATTTGCAGCGTGTGTATACAACTGATTATTGAGTATACAAATATTTTCCAACAAATACATAACAAGTCTACAGACAAGACCGCACAGTTTTTACACACCGCAAAGCTCACACTCCCAACATGCTCCATTGCTGAGCAATGCAGTGGTTGTTGAGATCCTTTTCTGTACAGGGAGTACAGATCCATCAGGAGAAAACCAAAGTTGTTTTGAGCAGGATTACTATTGCAACAACACATCATCAGTAGGGTAAAACTAACCTGTGTCACGACGGTCTGAGTGCACTCGGCCGAGGGGCCACCCTGACCCCGGCCGCTCCTACCAGTCGCGTCGGTTATGGCAGCTTCCCTCTTCTGGATCCGTGCTCTTGGTAAATGCCAGGTTAGGTTTTAACGGCTAGGATTACTTCTAAAACCGTAAGGGATTGTTAAGTGGATTCGGTCTCTAGGATAACCTTACAGAACTCAGTTGTTAGACAAACAATGGATTTAACTTTTCACTGCCACGAGGAACTTTTACTACTTGAGCAAATAAATGCACTTGTGAAATTTACTTTAAATGCAGATTAGATATTTATTGCAGGTTATATTTAGTTAGTTAGCAAGGGTTAAGCTACAGCTCACATAAAATGTTACTACACTTGATTCGTTACTTTAATTTTCTTCTTAGATTATACTCATTGGTTTTAGATGCCGAGACGGCTCGGTTGGAGCTGGATTTCCAAAGGTGCGATGAGTTGTTTTGGAGTTGTTAGGAGCGAAGGTCTGGCCAGACCCTCGGATTCCTCCTGCTCTCGCAGCGAACAGTCCTCAAGGCTCAGTACAAAGTCTTTCTAGGGCTGCTGTGTTCCTCCATTGTTCAGTTGTTAAAGTCGAGCAGTGGGGAGAGGAAAATCTCCGTCTTTCAATTCTTTGTCCACGAACAGCGGTCGTCTTTCCGCGAACCGAGACGAAGTCCTCGAATACTTCAGTTGCAATCGTCCATATCTTCTTCTCAGAGCGTCTGGACGGCCCGTGCAGAAATCCCGTCTTGCTGTTTGCAAGTTACTTCTTTTATAACACTTTTGGGCTGCCTCTCTCGTCTCTCCCCCCTCTTCCTCAACACGGCCTGCCTCAGCCCATGATTAACATGACATCATTGATTTGGTGCATGTGCTTCGAAAAGTACCTACATTTTGTGTGTGTGTGTATGACGAAATCACCCCAACTTATCTGTCTGGGCACTTACTTAATCAAGCTCTGCGCGTGTCTGGGTGTTCAACATCTGTTGCACTTCCCCTTTTCCTACACTCACACATTTCTAACACAGATTAGTTATCATAATCACAGTTAGTTGTTATAATCAGTTACAGTTATTATAATCAGTTACAGTTGTTAATCGCTTTATTCAGCACGCGCTTGCTTTTAAAACACTTTTCTCTCCTCTCTGCAGCCGTTATTTTCTTAAGGCCTGCACTCAGCTCACTTCCTCTTTCTCCGTACTTTCTACACACACACTGCACTATACTCAGATACACATATTATTATTATTATCAGGTTTACATTTGTTAAATCACTCTATGTATTAAACATTCGTTATGTAACGATCATACACTTTATCTTTCGATTACACTTTAACTATTGATTTCTGAGTATATGCTTTATGCTTTTTATATCCTGACCTTCCCCTGAACGTGTATGCATTTATCCAAGGCGGCTTTCTCTGTGAGCTCAACTATTCTCGACAATATATATATAATACATAATATACAATATTCACTTTTTGGGCCTTGCCAAATAAAATACATATGCCCTTAAAACTGGAAAAAAAACTCATCTTGAAAATTAAAGAAAAACAAAATACTATCTTAGCTGGGTCTTCAGTTCAGCTCAGTAGTTCAGCTTCAGCTGAGTTAACTAGGATCAGCAGGGTTTTTGGGAAGATGGAAAGTGGGCTGAAAACCTTTACATTACTAATGTGATTCCTTATTTCAGCTTAAAGGCCTTGCATCCCCACACATATGTTTTCAATTTCTCTTTTATCAGACTTCTGCTCAGGTTGAAGCTAAGCTGTAAGTTGCACCTGAGCTGTCTGAGTTCTAGAAGGACACAGCACTCCATTCCAGAACCTAAGAGAGCCTGAAATGAAATGCACTGTCTATTACCTGCTAGCTAGCTGCTTCCAAAAGACACAGAACAGCCACAATAGCAGCTCCGTTAGGCTGTACTGGGAACAGCAGTGCCTTGTTTGTGCCCCTTCCATCTGGTAGGAGGCTGAGGTCCATCAAGACCAAGACCTCACGACACATGAACAGTTTCTTCCCGTCGGCAGTCGGGCTCATTAACAGAGCCCGGGACCCCCACTGACTCTGTCATCCCCAGGACAAATTCCCACCGGTCACTCCCCCTACACATCCCTTCTATCACACTCGACACTTTCACACTACACTCATGGTCTATAGTCCGGTTATCTGTTCGTTTGTGCACTCTACTTTACTTTATTTTATATTCCACTTTATTTTATATTTTACTTTATCTTATATTTTCTGTAAATTTAATTTGTTTCTACTTTGCATTGTTGATTGTTGTTGATTGTTGTTAAATGTTACGCACCTCCCGTCATGTCAAATTCCTTGTATGTTCAACATACAATGGCAATAAATGGTTCTGATTCTGATTGAGCTAAATGCTGACATCAGCATGCAGCATGCTTAAAAAACATTTACCAAGTGTACCATATCAATGCTGTCGCTTGCTTACATTTGCAAATGAGCACAAAACCAAAAGGTACACCTGAGTGGAATATAGTTTTGCATATATCTTATAAATCAAAGTATTTAGTATGGATTAAAGTATTTGACAATGTCAAATTTGGATGTGATAATGGTGCCACGGCAAAATTCTATTGATCACCAAGGTTATTACTGTTGGTCCTGTGGGGAACACAAATATCTGTGTCACATGTCATGCCAATCCTTGAAAAACATGTTTCAGTCAGAACCAAAATGCTGACCTGCTGGCAGCGGCAGATAAAAAATCAGAGGTCCATCAAATTGTTAGGATTAATTTCCTGCTAGCATCACTAAAAATAAATCTTCCACTGGCTAACAACAGGAAAAAGGAGCATCAGCAAAATTAACAACTTAAACTTTATAAAGGTCAATTTTATTTTTTACTTTTCTCTGTGTATATAATTTATTGACCCTACGGTCACATTGTGGTTTTTATGCTTTTAAATGTCTGCTCTGTTAAGCACTTTGTGATACTATTGTCTGTGAAAAGCGCTATACAAATAAAATTCATTCATTCATTCATTTCACACGGCAATACAATGAGAATGCCTCAGTTCATGGAGAAGCTTGCATTTCTATAGAGCAAGAAATGGACAAGACAGATGCCAGTGAAATATCTGAGGAATGTATTGTGTTGTAGATGTACAGGTTAAGTCTGTTTTCAGTGTCAAATGTTGTCATTTTCACTTTGTAATACTGTGTTAACACCAAACACGAACCTCAATACGCACCGGAGTGAAAGTGCTTCTCTCTATCTAGATGCCAACAATGCTTCATCAGCCATGGCCGAAATAAACACAGCACCTGCTTTGTACATGTTTATGCCCCAGATACTTCGGAAAACCAAATGCCGTCCTGTCGGGGTTTATGAGATTGCCCAGAGCAGAATACAGAGCTGTATTCAAGTCACACATCGGCTGAATTAATGGGAATTACTATTCCAGACTTTGCAGTGATTTAATTGCAATAAATGGATCAAAAGGATGCAGATATATCTAGGTGCTGATTTTAATTTGTAAATCAGGCTTTGTCTGTAGGACGACACGCTGACAGCTTGTTTTCTGCATAGAGTTCAGATTGATTAATTATAGAATATTCTTACATTGTAGCTGCTTCATCAACATCATCTGGTCATGAATATGGCAACAACCTTTATGGTTTATACACATAGATTTTCATCTCCAGAGTCTCTTTGTCCCGATACAAATATGAGGTACTATCGTAAAACTCTGGGTGCCCACAGACGACTGCAATAATGTTTTCCTCCATTTCTGATACAACGTCAGGACATCGGTGACTACAGGAGAATATCAATGCTGAAAGTCTCCTTTGACACATCGTAGGAAAAATGTCTCGTATTGCCTTGTCTTTGCATTGAATTGCGCCACGCGGAAAGTTTGCTTTGCATTTGGATTGAACACATCCTAAATGAGAGTTGTACATCAATTCCTGTGGGAAAATGCACTTAGAGCTGAAATTGTATTTGCAGTTATGGAGGATGTGCAATTGTTCATTTTCAGTATTCTTATTCTCTTGACAAGCTTTCCTTTCTTTTACCATTTTTAGTTTATGATCACAAATGCTTGGGTCAACAACCAATTTCTAGAGATGTTTCCTAACTGTATTTGATTTCCAAACTTCTCTGCTCTAGATCTGATATTTAGCAGGTTAGCAGCAGCTGAGCTAACATCCTGCATTTTAAATATTAAAGAGCTGCATTGCTATCAGTCTCTCCAATGCCCACAGCTAGAATGACTTCAAAAAGCATTTGCATATCGGTGCATGCATACACATGTGCACAGGTTTCATCACATTGCCGAATGTTTTCTATGACCCTGGGATGCAGTGACTTCAAACAGAGCCAGGTGAGCAGTGACTACAGTCTATCAGTGGGAAGCACGGTAGAAGTTTAAGTGTGGCATGGGAAGCGAGTGCATTTTCCCCAGCAAAAACTGAAATCATATACTACATTCATCCATACATACAACATCCAGCCCCCCCCCCCCCACACACACACACATGCATAAACTCAAAAACATGTTTTCTGTTTCATCATGTGCATCTGTGAACTTGTCCTGCCTGTCAGAGTGAATGAATTTGTTAATGAACAGGTTTAGGGGGTGGGGGTGGGGGGGACGGGACCAAATGGAGTTATTTCCAATTTATTTAGATTAGGTCAGGAAATTGCATAAGTAATGGCTTCGGAACAGAGTTTTGTGCCAAAGGAAGCTGTGTGTGTGTGTGTGTGTCAGGGATTGTATTCATCAGGAAATATGATTTTTATTTTTCACAGCAAACTGCAGTATGTGTTTTCAATATCTGAATAAAATAATTAGCCGGTGGTGTCAAAATACTGCTTTCTGCACACACTACAAGAATACGTTTTCGGAAAGCTTTTCCGTGGCGGACAGTGGAAGTGCTGATACAAAAGGTCACGTTATGTCGGCCAGATAGCTGGCAGAGAATGTGTCACGGTCGGCCATTTAGCCGGCAGCCTGCGCTTCTGCACGCTGACGAATACCTTGTTTTTTGTTTGTATCTGATAATCAATAATTGTATCACAACAATGCAATCCTAGTGTTATTATACAGTTTTCAAATAAGCTGTTTTAGTATTATTTTGTCTGCTGTCCATAGAATTGAAAGGTGCACTCAGAGCTGAAATAATTGTCCCCCATCCTGATTAAAAAGCCCATGGCCCATACATAAGCGCATACATGGGCACCTGCATTGATGTGCACCTGTATTAATGTGCAAGGCGGTTTGGTCTCGGTTTAGGGGTTTGGATATATGGTCACCTTGGTCCAGCTAAAACGTGATCTTACTGTGCATGACCACTTTTTGGCAACTGAGACCTAAAAATATCAAATCATATCGGCTAGATAGACATCAATTATAGAAGTGACATTGAATGAATGATGTGTTCGAGGCTTTAGGATTTAAAGTCAACAAACAGGACTTCTGAATATCTACAGCAGGGTTGCCCAATACGTCGATCGCGATCGACCGGTCGATCGCGGAGGTAGTGCGAGTAGATCGCATGCCATTCAAAAAAAAAAAGATGTCCTCATGGCATTTGCCACTTGATTTTCGAACACACGGGTCACCACGTATGCGCGGTCAACCGCGCGAGCTACTGCAAAACTCCGGCGAGCTAATTAGTCAGCCTTCCAATTTATTTCCACTAAAGAAGCTAAATCTGCAGCGCCATGATTTGGGAAACGTCTTAGATCCCAAAGGTATTATTGGTAGATCGCGTGACATTAAAAAAATTGACGTCAACCTATCATCCATCCCGTCTTTTGATTGATATACAGGGCAGCCAGTCAGATGACATCTGAATTTTGTCTGACACTTAGGTCACTGCGCATGAGCAAACAACTGCGCTAAGTGCTAACTAACTAGCAAGCTTGTCAGCGAGTTACGGCCAGTTTTCAGCCTTTGTTTTTTTCTCTCAAACCTATGAAAGGGTATAAAAATGAGTGAGGTAGCTGGACCAAGTAAGAAGAAAAAAACGTATAACTTTCATACGGAATGGGAGGACTTTTTTTTTTTCACGATGACATTTTCCAAGTGCGTTTGCCTCATCTGCCAGTCTACCATAGCAATACCAAAGAAGGGGAATGTGGAGCGGCATTTTCGGACTGTTCATGGAAAATACGACACCGACTTCCCGCCGAAAAGCGAGCTGAGAAAGAGAAAAGTGAAGGAACTGAAATCCCAGTTGTCCGGACAGCAGTCATTTTTCACGCAACAAACTTCAAAAGCGAAAGCCGCCACCGAAGCATCGTTCCGGGTGAGTCACATCATCGTCAATAACAAGAAGTCCTTCCAAGACGGAGAGATGGTAAAAGAGGCATTCGTTGAAGCAGCTGACTCATTGTTCCGAGACTTTAAAAATAAGGCAGAAATATTATCTTCGATCAAAGCTCTCCAGCTGTCAAGAAGCACAGTTACACGGCGCTGTGAAGCCATGGCTGAGGATTTAACCCAGCAACTTTGGAAGGACATTGGAGATTGCGAGTGTTTCTCACTGCAGTTGGACGAATCAACGGACGTGAGTGACACAGCCCAGATGTGCATTTTCATTCGTATGGTGTTTAGTGATATCACTACAAAAGAAGAGCTATTAACAGTACTGCCCATGAAAGAACAGACGCGAGGAGAGGACATATTTCAGTCGTTTAAAAACTTTATCGCGAAAACTCAGCTCCCAGTGTACAAATTGATGTCTATCACCACGGATGGAGCACCCGCAATGGTTGGCCGCTTGAATGGATTTATTGCAAAGTGCAGGCAGGACGATGCTTTCCCGGACTTCCTAAATTACCATTGCATAATCCACCAACAAGCGTTATGCGCTAAAATGCTCAACATGAAAGAGATCATGGATGTTGCAACGAAGATCGCCTGTTCTATTCGCGCCAGATCTCTTCAAAGAAGGCTATTCCGTGCACATCTGGAGAATGCTGACTGCGACCACTCTGAGTTGTTGCTACACACTGACGTGAGATGGCTTAGTCGAGGGAAATTCCTGCAAAGATTTCGAGAGCTCTGTCCGGAGATTAAGGAGTTTTTCCGTGTAGCTGGACATGCAGAATACACGCAACTAAATGACGGTCAGTGGCTGTTAGACTTGGCATTTTTAACCGATCTGACCAACATGTTGAATGACCTTAATCTACAGCTGCAAGGAAAAGACAAAACAGTGATCAATATGATCAGCTCGGTTAATGCTTTCAAACGAAAGATGCAACATCTCTCCTCAAAGCTGCAGCGCCATGATTTGGCAAACTTCCAGAACCTGGCGTCAGAGCTGGAGATGCAAAGGAAGGCCTGTGTGCAACTTGACACTGCACGCTACACAGAGCAGATTGACAAATGTCTGTCAGAGTTTGACAAACGCTTTCAAGACTTTTCTTTGCTCGAGCCAGTCGCTACATTCATGTGCTATCCTTTTCGGGAAGATGCTGAGGTTGATTCACTCGCATCAAAAATTGCAACACTGTTTCACCTGAACTCTTCTGTAGTGGAAGATGAGATTTTGACACTACAAGCTGACATTGAGCTGAAGTCCAGAGCTCATGGACAGTTCTGGAACTTACTCACAGAGGTAAAGTACCCCAACATGAGGAAATGTGCTACCTCCTTGACAGCATTATTCGGCTCCACATATTTATGTGAGTCAGCCTTTTCCCACATGAAGATCATCAAGTCCAAGTACCGTTCCACCATGACTGATGAACATTTGGAAGTGTGCTTGAGGCTGGCTGTCAGCAGTTACCGTCCGGACTATGCATCCCTGGCTGATTCAATTCAGTGCAAGTCATCAGCGTAAACTCGGGTAATGACAAAAAATGTACATAGTTAATTGTGTTGTGTTGTGCAATATTGGCTCATGCGATATAAAGAATCCTCAATATATTTATAAATAAATATATGTTTTGCATTTTTTGTAGTAGGTAGATCATTTTGACTTGATCATTTTATAAGTAGCTCTCATGCTGAAAAAGTGTGAGCACCCCTGATCTACAGAGTCTTTCCAGTTTTCTGCTTTTCCTCTCATAAAATACCTCAGGTGAAACTAGTACTCTACAAAAAGTAGCGATTGTACACACTGTGGACATAGGCTTCGTATTTGTTTTTTCTGTAAAACATCACAGTAGAGACAAAGATCAGAGCTAAGACTTTACTTTAGACCAGTTACCTACTGTCAAGTTTAGAAGTGCTTATGACTTAGTGTTATTTTCTTGAGACGTGACACGTTTGAAAAGTGTCTTTTGTTTTAGAGACTTTTCTATTTTAAGATACATACGTATATGCATGTTGATAACTCGCTGATGAAGTTATTAAAGTGAGGTGTCAGTGCTGTCGGAAAATGAGCTAATATGTTATAACCTTTTAATGTTGCATTGTGTTCACATGATTCAGATACTATTGCAGAGATCTGCTGTTAACCGAGGCTTGTTATTAATTCAAATAATCTGTATATATATATATATATATATATATATATATATTAGAATTGATTGTTTAGTTGGCAGCATGCAGTACATACAGAGAAAGGTTGTAGTATGCACTACTACTCGTTTATTAAATTTCAGCCGTGTGTATCACTAGTTGTCTCTAAGAAGAAGTTTGTGGTTGTGTTGTGTGCTACTTACAGCACGTTTCTACGACGCCCGAGAGTGGAGAAAAACTATCAAGGTCACTATTTACTAATTTGTATGCAAGTGTGTCTTTCAATTGCTGTTACCTCAATTTAATTCAATCTTTCTCAACAATAACAACAAATAACTCAAATCATTTCAGCAGTGCACAAGGCCATTCATCCCAGCTGCTACCTGCTTGTGGCACTTGTCCCTGGTTGTAAATAGCATTGTATAGAGACTCTTTAATTAAGCTCTACTTTAGCTTGGGGATGAGTTATCAAGACCTGTTGGCAGCACTTGCTTTGCAAGGGATTATTGTTCGTGAAAAGCAATTAACAGTAATATTGAGAGCTTGTGCATTAGATCGTCGACAACACGCTGACTTGACGAATGCTACCCACTTCATGTTTGGCCACTTGGAAGGCCCTGAAAAACGTCATGCTGATTGGTGGATGTATGTCCTCAACGCAGGTGCACTGCACTTCATGCTTCGGGGAGAAAGGCTGGTCTGTTGTGGTGGCTCTCTAACCAAGACGTGGGAAGGATTTTAATACAATTGTGGCCTTGGTTTGTTTATTTTTTGGCCACTCCAATGCTGGGTACATTTTTGTATTTGGTTGTGCTTTCTATATTTGCAGTTTTTATAAATGTGGTGCATGTATTGTTAAATTGTCGAAGATGTTTATTTTTTTGTTTTCTTGTGTTTTGGTTGTTTGCATGTTTTTTCTTTTGTTGTAATTTGCAGTTCTCAGGGCTACAGCATAATTCAACCGATCATGAACCAAAACACCACTTTTATTTGATTATATATTTAAAGACAAATTCTTGCTGGTTCTCATACTATCTTCTACATTTTGATGGCGTAAAATAACACTGGTCAACCTTTGGACAATTAGTTATGATATTAATATATCAGGGGCCTGTACCAAGAAGCAGGTTTGCTCATTCAGTCAAATAGCACCGTGTAGTATTAACTTTCTGGTAAGTAAGGGGCTGCACGGTGGTGTAGTGGCTAGTACTGTCACCTCACAGCAAGAAGGGACCCGGGTTCGATCCCCGATCCCGGGTGGTCCTTCTGTGTGGAGTTTGCATGTTCTCCCCGTTGCAGCGTGGGTTCCCTCCGGGTTCTCCGGCTTCCTCCCACAGTCCAAAGACGTGCAGCTTAGGTTATTTTGAGACTCGAAATTGCCCGTAGGTGTGAATGTTTGTCTGTCTCTATATGTACCCTGCGATGAACTGGGGTGAACCCTGCCTTCGCCCAACGTCAGCTGGGATCGGCTCCAGCGACCCTGAACAGGATAAGCGGTTTGAATAATGGATGGAATAATAAACAAATTGTCAATATTTGTGTTTTTGAAATATGGAATCACTCAGTAATATGTGTAAAATATGATATCTGCGGTAAATATATGCTTTTCCTGCAGGTCCTCTCTGCATGTCTCAGCAGCTCTGGGGCGCTGGCGAAACTGCCCAAAAGAGGCGGGTCTATGAAGCAGTTTAGCCAATTGCTGATTAAAGATATAAATGTGTGACATACAATTTAGCCAATCAGCGTCCTCAAATAGATTCAGCTTGGGGCAGAATCGATTCTGGAAACGAATAAAAATCTGAAAAGAGGCGCAATGAGTGGACAAGTGAGGAAAACATCCATGTTTTATAAAATAAAACACAGAAAATTAGAAGGGAACTGGGGGAGTGCAGATCTCTGCCAAGGTTGTTTCCATAAGTGAAAACAATTGTGTGTATCTGCTCCAAAATGAGTTTTTTTGGTGGAAGGGTGCACCCTTCCACCAATACACAATATATAATATATAGTCGGGGGTCCCTGCTCCATCTCTATCAGTTTGGGGGTCCTTGGCCTGAAAAATGTTGAAGGCCCCTGCTTTAGGCCCAATGAAATCATCACAGGTATCAAACCTGTTTTTGACAAATCTGTTGTAGCCCTAGTTGTAAGGATGAGAGTGCTCTACTGAGCTCAGGGCCTGACCAAATTTAATAATTTGCAGGGGCTGGCTTGGCCACATTAGCAACATCAAACAAACTCAAATTGGTGCCGAAGGGAGTTGCTGGGTAACACGATTCGAAAGCTCTGATTTTGCACATGTAACCAGGGTTACAAAGTGTAACTTTTGTTCGAGTTCACATCGCTATAGCCACTGTTTGAGGGAAAAAGTTGTTACAGAACTGCATCATGGCCGGGCAGTCAGGTGATCAGAGCAGATTTAGAGGAGTGGGTCACTGTAATATTTCTAATTTATGTCGTCTGAAATAAATCTTTGGAACTGATTTGCTGACAGACATGTAATGTATCTCAGCTTGGACATTTGGGAACATGGTGGTGAAGAGTTTTGCTCCACTGCCAGGTATAAAGTTCTGCTGGCTGTGTCGGCAGAAACTTTCCTCCTAGCTATGTGATCAGAAACTCTCCAGCCTAGTCGAACTGAACCACGTGGAACATGGCACCATCTGAAGATAATGATGAAGCAGTCCAAACATGCCCCCACATAGCAGGGGCTCCAGCACAACACAGCATTTATTGGAGAACTGATATTTAACCGCCTGTGAATGCACAGTTTAAGTGTCCAGCTAAATCAACTCAACAACATGTCATTGCTATAAGCTCTGTGAAGGGCCAAGCAGAAATCACCAGTGCTGAAAATAGAGGGCAACTCTATTGGGTGATCAAGAGGTCGAAGCCTGTGTGAAACACAGCAAAAGTGTTTGTTACAGACGGAACAAGACCACAACCCTGGTAGTAACTGCCTTGCTCACTCACTCAAATCAGATAAATATACCCTTTACCATGGCCTTTGTGGTGTGCACTACTTCTTTAGCTACAATGGTAGAAAAAAGAAACAAAGACTGGTAATGTTAGTGCTGGATACCTGTGAGCTCCATTAGAAACCCACAAAAAGTGTCAACATTAGCCAGCACAACAAACAAAATTTGAAACAAGAAAAGGAAAAATCCCAACAAACTCCAACTGATATTGTTGTAAATTTACCTGTCACACTTTATCCAGTTTACATAGTGATGAGGAGAAAAAGAACAAGTAGAAATTTATGTGGGAGAATATGTTCTCTGTAGTCATTTTGAAGAGTTTTGATGATAACCCCAGAGATGTCCGTGGTATCTGCAAATGAGCCAGGGGACTTGGAAGACACATTAGGAGAGGCAGATAGGAGACAGGATGAGTGACATTTGGTGCTCCACCCCACTATGGACCCCGTAAGCCAGTTAATGGTCGGGTTGTGTTTCTGTAACCAGGGATAACCGAGAATGATGGGTAACTGAGCTGAGTCGATGACGTGGAAGATAAGAGTTTCAGAGTGGTTACCTGACATGAGAAGGCCTAGAGGTGGGGTGCGATGAGTCACACGACAGAGCAGGCGACCGTCCAAGGTGTTGGCATGAAGAGGAACCTCAAGGGGCTCCAACAGTAGCTGGAGTTGCTCTGCCAACCCCCGATCAATGAAGCTCTCATCTGCTCCAGAGTCAATAAATGCTGCCAGTTCCAGGAAAGTAACAGGTTAAGATAGGAGAGCGTGCGTCAGGGGTCTGGGAGGAAGTGAAGAGGAAAGAGTTCGGCTCACTAGTAATCCTCTTCTTACTGGTGAGCCTGGTCTTTTGACGGGCATCTGGCCAGGAAGTGTCCCAGCTGCCCGCAGTACATGCACCTCCCCTACCTTAGTCGGCGCTGGCACTCCTCTGAAGAGAGACGAGTGCGGCCTAATTGCATGGGCTCCTCCCCTCTACCAGAGGGCACTGTAGGTCCGGCGTGGCGATTCCACCCGGAGCTAGGGCGTAGGTCTGACTGACGTGGTGGTGAAGACTGCCCCCAGGGACCGGGAGGTCTCCTCTCGGCCTGGCGTCTCTCCATCCTTCTCCCATGAAGCCGGTTATCAATCTTGACAACCAGAGCCACCAAGGCCTCAAGGTCTGTGGGTAAATCAAGAGGTGCTAATTGATCCTTAATCTCCTCAGAGTCCAAACCAGAAGGCGTCCACCAGAGATGGAAAGTTCCACTGGCTGCCCACTGCTAGTGTGTGCAAGCAAATAGCATAATCCACTGTCAGACTGCTCCCCTGTCGGAGAGAAAAAAGTCCTCGGGCCGACTCTCTACCCGGGACCCCGTGGTCAAACACCCTTCTTAGGGCCCCGGAAAAATCCAAAACAGAGCGGCAAATGTCAGATTGATTGTCCCACTCTGCTGTAGCCCATTCCCGTGCCCTCCCTGAGAGATTGGTAATGATGAATGCCACCCTGGACCGTTCGGTGGGGTAGGACACGGGCTGGAGATCGAAGGTAAGTGAAGAGTGATAGAAAAGAGCGACATGTTGCAGCGTCGCCGTCGTACCTCTCAATGTGTGGCACTCTGGGATCGTGGTGCGAGTCGGGAGGAATCACCGGGACCACTGGAGCCGGTGGACCTGGCAGTGCCGTGTCCGCCGGCGGCTGAGGGTTGACACGGGCGAGCACCTGCTGCGTCTGGAGGCTGAGATCCCGCAGCTGGTGAGTCATGGCGGTTTGAACTGCATTCTGGCAATCGTGAAGCTCCTGGACTCCTGTGACCAACATGGAGAGCAATTGTTCGTGGTCGTACAGTCTCTTTCCTTGCGTCTGAAGAGCGGAACGCACGGTGCTGTCCTCTGCTGAGTCCGTCATGGTCAGATCGTTCCATCAAGCCGAGGGGCAGATCCGGGACTCAATCGCAGATACAGACACAAGAGACGATGTGAAGTTTAAACTTAGGGATCTTTCCTGAAAAAAGGTCAAAAACAAATTTAAAGCAACTCCAACGGAGCGGGCAAAAATATCCACAAAACAAAAGAAAGGCAAAGGTACAAATCAGGAGTAACTCTGGAGCACCGTGAAAACACAAGGGTGACACAATAAAGGAACAGACAGGGAACGAACAAGGACGATCTGACAACCAGAACAGGGAAAGCAGGGGAGTATATATGTGTGGGGTGATGAGGAGATTGAAGGCAGCTGGGTGGACTGGGCAGGTGAGTGGGATGAGTGTAATCAGGGGAAACACACACACAGACATGAGGAAGCTAACGGGATGTTACAGATCCCTGGCTCTACCAGTCTATGTCGATGTGTCCTTGGGCAAGACACTTGACCCCACCCCAAATGGGTATCAATGTTAGATAGTTCTGGTGGGCAGGTGTCACCTTGCATGTGTAGCAGGTTGGAAATGAAATGCTACATGTTAGTTTTTATTAAAACAGACTCCCCACACTTTCTTTGTTAAGTATTGAACCATTCTAACACTCTTCAGACTGTATATCGAGGTAATACATGATCACGTCAGTAGATGGCGCTTTGGATCCATTAGAGAGAACGTAGCTTCAGGCTCCGCTCATGCGCAGCTCAGAATAAAACCAGCTCTGGCCTGAGCATGACGCTAACAGTTGTCCTCTCCCTGTATTAATCCACAGGTATGCAAAACGTGTTTTCTGTCCGTAACTTGAGTTATGATTGAATGCAAATGCAGTTAAATGTTTTGTAATGTTGTAACATGATTGGAGATGTGTGATAAATGTAGTTGGCTATATTTTGTAGCTAGTTGTTCTGACGAACGTTGTAATGCTATCTAGCTAGTTCTGTCCGTGAACTTCAGTGTTACACCGTAGCTGTTAAATGTTAGTAGAACTGGATGTGGAATATATTTGAAGTCAGGTGAATTTGTTCACACCATGTTGATGTGAAATGTTATGATCTGCAATGCAGCTCGGAATAAAACCAGCTCTGGCCTGAGCATGACGCTAACAGTTGTCCTCTCCCTGTATTAATCCACAGTGAGATCAGTTGGCTACACAGTGCTTCCTAGCCTGTGTAACCTTTGCTGCCGGTCCAGATTTCCCCGAGGTCTGGTGCCGGTAACACATGGTAGCCCTGTATGAGTGTATGAACGGGTGTGAATTAGGGGTGGGAGAAAAAATCGACACAGCATAGTATCGCGATATTTTGCGTGGCGATATTGTATCGATACACGGACGCCAAGTATCGCTCTTTTATTATATAAACTATAAAAAAAATAAAATCTTTTTTTTTTTGAAAAATCAAATCAATTACTTTTTCAGTCCACTAGATGGTGCTGAGTTATTTTCTGGTGAGGTCAGCAAAGGTCCCGGGTCAGCGTGATTGGTAGGAAGTTGGTCAAAACAAAGAGAGACATCTGGCCTCACAACGGGGTTAAATCTGCCAACAGTCGCCAGGCTCATGGGGAGAGTGCAGCACATAACTGTCTCTCTGCCCTTGACGTCCACGCATCGCAAGTTATACTGAGTTATATAACTCTTATATCCTACTTATATAAGTTATAGTTCATATACTGAGTCCACACGTTTGCATTTAGTAAAGTTGGACTATGTAGTAATACAAATAGTTCAGTTTGTCAGGTTCATGCAACATTTATGACATTGTTGGTCAGTCTGTCTGCTTGACAATCATATTCTGTTGCAATAAAAGTGAATGAAGTGAGATGAACAGACTGAAAACTTTATCTTATTAGATAAAACATGTTGACACAGTTTTCCATTGGGGACATCATTGAAATAAGTAATAAATCGCAATATAGGCCTATGTTATTGCAATACTCAGAATATCGCAGTATCATGATAATATTGCAGTATTGTGATAATATCGTAATGTGACCTAAGTATCGTGATAATATCGTATCGCGGGACCTCTGGTGATTCCCACCCCTAGTGTGAATGGGTGAAGGATGAGATGTAGTCTTGAAGCACTTTGAGTGGTCGGAAGACTAGAACAGACTATGCAAGTACAGTCCATCTACCAATATTTCCTCTGTTAGCTTCTACGATCCACAAACACTGAAGTGCAGTCATCAAACATTTCAAACCTTTTTTACAGAAGAGAAAAGAACGGGATATACTGGGGGAAAGTATTTCATTTCAATGGGTCTTTAACTGTTGTCTGAGTTAGTTCAAACTGTCATTGCCATATAAATGCTTGTACTGTATGTCTAATTTATTTAACCTGCACAGATTTTTTAAGAAAATTGTTTATTTATTATTTACCAAATTTAGGTTGAATCAGCTGTCACTTCTTTAATTGTGGCTTGGTGTACATCTTGTGAAACACAGCATCAAAATCATCAATGTCTGGGAAGCAGTGATTGAACTCAGATGATGTATCTTCCTTATTCCGCCTCTATATAGCACTGCATGGAGCACTCAGTGATGTGTTGAATCTTCTTTATTGGCAGCCTCCATCATCACTTAGATTCCACCTTAACACCAGCCTTGGCACCTGAATAAAGATTTCCTATCATTGAGCCTGAACACTGGCGCCATTCTCTTAAAATGTGACAAATGCAAATGGGACAAGAGAAATCAAATGTGACTAACGTGTATGGAAACAGAGAAAATCAATTGTCTCCTGAATCAATGGCTGAGCGATTAAAATGATTGTGTGCTACAGGAATATATTATCCTCAGCAGCTGCCAGCAGAGGCGACAGCGATTCATATTCCAAGTCTGCTTGGCCCAAGAATGCACACAGAGCTCCCACTAAGGCAATTATTTCCACACTCTGCATGAGCAGAACATGTGATTTATCTGCCTGCTCTCATGCTAATAGCCATTACACATTATCGTTATAACAAGCATAAAACACGTAATATAAACATGGCTACACAAAGAGAAACAAGTGGATTATTTCAAAAACAATTGTAGACCAGAAACATACTTTTCTAGAGGTTTTTTTTGTGTGTTTGTCTTTCAAAGGAGATGGTGCTGTTGGGAACTAAAGGAGCGTGTTTGGGTTATCAGCATTTAAGAAACTGAATTCTTGACATCAATAGAATTATTAATGTATGTAACAATTAATGATTATTAATAAAAACGGGGCACCACCCTGCGAACAGGGACCAATAACCAAATGATAAAACTATGTCTCATAATTAGTAGTCACTCATAATGTCAATAGTCTGCGTATGACTATACATTCAGTGACAGTGAAGGTTTTAAGTTCGAGCACAGGCTACTACATAGTCTTATCAAATACATATGCACAAGTAATCACAGACGACTGCGCCTTAAAGTATAACAGAGTTTATTAAATCAAAATAATAAATGATCAAATCAATTAATATTGCAACCAACAAACGCTATCATACAATTTTATATGCCTAAACTAAAGAATGAATAAAATGGATGAGGGTGTATGTCTGTGTTTGTGTATGTGTGTGTGTGGGTCTGTGGGTGAAAAGGAAGGAGAGTCTTACAGCTACCGCTAAAGACTACAAAGATGGCGGCGTCGAGTGATGCGGGCCAAAAGGGGAGGGGCCTTAAGATACTACAGCTAAACTACCACCAGATGGCGGAGTCGAGTGACTCGGACGAAATGGCGGTGAGACTGCTGTACGTAATCACGTGTGCCTGGGCAGCACGTGATGTGAGGCGATCGTTTGAACGGGGTTTCCCCAGGGGTAGAGCTAGGAGCTGTGTGTGCGTGTTGCGTGAGAGGAGGAAGAAAGGGAAAAAAAGGTGGGGGTCATGAATCAAACTTCTGCGTGCGGTCCGCGTTGTAGTGAGCCTGAGTTTGCTGGTTCTATCACGCATAAGTATACCGCTGTCGTCTTTGAACTGCCGGTAACATATGCCGTGATAAGCCACGCACCTCAGCTCACTCACAGAGTCGAGTTAATGAAAAGAGGTCTCCAACACGGAGTGGAAGACAATGAATGAAAATAATCCCAAATAAACAGTCATAGCAGTTAATACACGAATACAGCGGAGCTTCTCTCGTCCGCGAGGAGTTGCGCAATATCTCGGTATCACGCGACAGTAACTTAAACACACAAAAACACGGTAATATCAACATATAAATGAATGACCTGAATTAAATTTACGTTAATTTAAGCTAAGCTATGCCCAGATGCCAAGAATCGTACTTGTCGATGCTTCGTTGCAACGTAGAAGTGTTCGTGGCAAAGTTGTCCTTTTTCTTCGGCAGAAAGGGGGGGGGCAGGCTGCTTGCAGCGCGGCTTTGCAGCGGGCGCTGTGCCGTCGTGGCGTGAGCTCGCTCTGGAGCGAAACGCAGACGTGATCTATCCTCGCTGCAGGGAGGACAGTTTAACTTCGGCTGAGACGACGTGGTCTGTACGTCTCCCGGTAATCATCGGTCAGGAGAGGATTAGACGTCTTCCTGCCGGAGTATGCACAAAAAGAAAAAGAAGCAAAAAGCAGAGAACGGATCGCTGAAGCGGATTCGTTATCGCGGGCGGAGTGGGCCTTTACTCAGCGTGGAACACTGCTGTTTCGTCCAGCGAAATGGCTCGTGACCTGACAGGGTTTGAGGAGGGGAGAAGGGCCGTGGCTTCCTCGTGGCCAGCGTCGCGCTGGCGGGGAAGCTGGATCTTCTGTGGCCTGGACGGGGGTCCGAGGCGAAGAGAGCATTGTGTGTGCCTCCTGCTACCCCGGAGGGAATGTTGGAAAAAGCATTGAGGTGGGGGCTGCAGGTAGTTTTGTAGAACAGGGGTCGAACCACAGGGGTCCTGGGGCCTCTTGGCCTTCGGCCAATGAGATTGCAGCGGTGCATTCAGGTTACCATGGTTTTTTTGGGGGGGGGGGGGGGAATTCACACCCGAGTGTGAAATTCCTTTGCTCTCCTCAAACTACGAATCAGGATGAAACCTTTGCTTGACAAAGTGAAGGCCTGATTCTCTTTGTCCACAGCACATTTTTAAGCCATATGGTCAGACCCCAACAGTGCCATGAAGCTAAAGACTTTGCTTTGAAGCAGCATTGCCATTTTCCACTTCCAACAGTAATTCAAAAGCTTTTAACTTCCACAGAAATGTAAGCTTGGAAGTTCGGCACCAGACTTTGAACTGTTGTTTAAAAAAATGATGAAGAGATGTTTTTCTTTTCTTCACCCCATTCGTCAGTGATATTGAGTAGGCTATAAAGAATTAAATCAAGCTTAGATGCCAAAGAGACAGGATATTAAACATTAAAAAAGGCTTTTATGAAACCATTGCAGCTGGCTCAAGTTTGGATAAACAGTTTTTCATCTTCCTCTGTGGGGTAGAGAGGCTTCAGATGAGAGGATTCAATTCACTCATCAGATAAAGACAATCTCAGGGCTTCAAATGCAGCACTTCAAAATAATCAGAGCATCTCTGAAGGACTGGGAAAGGTTACACAGCATGGAAAGAGCACAGATTCTCTGTGTTTTTTCAAGTTTCTGAACTGCTTTTCTAAATATTTCCTCCCACCTAATTACAGATGATGTACATGATGTCGATGCTCAAACCAATTAGCTGGAGGAAAATGTCAAGAGGGAGAGCCTTCTACCTCAAAACAGGAGACATCTCTAGATGGTACTAACAGTAACCTTCTGAAATGGAGTCTGAAAGGCGACTCCATTACAGTTTTAATAAACTAAATCACAAAATGGCACTGTGGACCCACATTGTCCTTAAGAGGAATTCTCCCTGTTTGTCCCATGGATGTATAGAGAAAGAGACTGGATAATGCATTAGAGGCGGGGACTGTTCATTGCTATGAATGTTACTCAGTGGGGCATAAAGCAAACAAAGTTAGACGAGTAACACATAAACCGGATCTTCCAGCAATCTTCCAAATTCTTTAGCCCAAGCGCACTAGTGTTTCCTTTAACCCAGCCGTTGTAAGAAATTTGAGTGCAGAACTGTGTGTTCAGAAGTTATAATAAGTGTTTAATGATTCATATTTAAGAAATCATAATTTGTCATAATCATAAGTGTTTTGGAAATGCATAATTAAGATAAGCATAAAGGTGTTTTAGGATTAGTAGCTAGAAGTAGAATTTGAGACATGAAGCTTTTGCCAAAAGTTGCAACGTCTTATCTTTTATGTGTTATGATGTGGGGTGTTTCACGGACCCAAATGCAGACTCAGACAGCAAAGTTCTATTTCAAAACCAAGGTTCGTTTATTTCTCTGTCAAGGGAAAAAACAGGAAATGGACAAAGTCAATAGGAGGCGTCTTCACGCCTCCGGCCGGTTCCAAGCCGAAAAGTGGCTAATCCTGCGGAGCGGCAGACGAAGCCGACAGGAAAACTGTCAACGTCAATACGGCGGCGCGTCCTCGCGCTCCGCTCGGATCTTAGCCGGGAAGTGGCCGGTCCGCGTCCGCGGCTGGCAGACAGGCTGGATCGTCTGTGTGACACCCGAGGCTCGACACAGGAACGCCAAGACTAAACAGTTGATCTCCGAGGAACGAACTGGAAGGCTTCCTCGTACAGGTGAAAACCCGAGGCTCGACACTGTACGGCAGGCAGGTCGAAAAACCGAGAGGCAACGTTAGTTTCAGATCTTCAGAGAGTAACAAATGGACTACTCACGGGTCGGAATACCAGGTAGGTAAACGGACGGACTGACAACTGGGTTGAGAGTGACAGGAGTATTTATGTCAGCTGGAGGCGATCACCGGAGATGAGGCACAGCTGTGCCTACGGAGAGAGGCGCGGCAGTGGGCGGGACTCTTAGGAGGACACGACTGGGGGAAACTTGTTTAAAAATTGTTTAATATTCCATAGAAGTAGTGTACTTCACTGTATAATTGTATTTGCTTCAGTAGGATGAAATGTAAACCAGTTTTGGTAGATTTATTATCGCAGCGTCTCTACGGTAAACAGTAGCTGGACCACGCGCTCTGGCCTCCTCTCTGTGGGGTGAAATCCTGCCCCCCACACCATCCGTCCAGCTGTGTTCTCATTCACATGAACTGAGGTGTTCGTATTGGGAAGTATGATTGATTTAACAAAAAAAAATGTCCAAGGCTAACTCGCTGCCCTTCAGCCTAAAGGTGTTCCTTTGTTCCAAGTCTAATACATGGCAAATCAACTGGTAACTTTTTGAAACTTAACTGAAAGCTTTACTCTGTCTCACTGTGTTTGAAACTACACATCACTGGGTTAGCGTGATACAATCAAATTCATATTTAAGAACCTTTGTTCCAGTTTCTCAATTTCATAGCAGTCATCTGGAAACATTAAAAAGTTAGCCAAAGTGTTCAACCTACTCACAGACTTTATAAAATCTTCTCCAATAGAAGCAGCAACAGTTTGTCATTTAGGATGGTAAAATCAATGGTCATTTACTTTCCACAGCTGGCTCCTTAAGATACATGATACAAAAAAAGAATAACAATAAAGGCTGTGAGTATTATAAATAGAAGCAAAACAATGAGGGAAAGTTATTAATCACATTTATTCAAGAATCGTAGAGAAAGTCCTAACACAGACATGACCCACACACAGGTGTTTTCACATGTGGTTACTTATTAGACCTTATGACTAGTTGTGTCACAGTTCAGCTTCCATTCTCTCCTGTCACTCTATCTCTCACTCACCTAATCAGCTCATTCAGTGCACCCGTTAAGCCATGTCCACACTACTCCGCTTTCATTTTAAAACAAAAACGATCTCCGTCCAGACAGCGTTTCAGCATCATTTCGTAATGATCTCCGTCCAGACTAAAACACCTGAAAACGGATATCACGTGACTATTCACGACCACTGGGCATGCGGGTGAGTGCAGATGTAAACAGGAAGTAGATTGGTTGCTTAGTTTAAAGAAAATACGACAGCGTAATAAAGTAGTCTTTAATAATGAAAGTTAGTGCTTGATACTTAAGATCTTCTCTAAAATCTTCCTCCATGAACTCAAACAAAAACATTTCGTGGAAAGTTTTAGAAGTTTTATTTTTCAGACTTAACGTTAGTTACAGCGCTGCGGGTCTTGCTGTATCGCACACATCAAATTTACTTTCAAATCAACACTTACACATAACAGTTTACTAGATTATGGGTACATAAATGTAGTCAACACACGTCTCTCACTCGTTCCCTCTCGGTTTCATTGTTGTTGTTCTCACTTGTAGCTCTGCTGGTGTCTGAAGTCTATGTCCTACTGGAGAGCAATTACTGCTTTTGTTCCTTTACATTTTATCTGCGGACATCACAATAGTTGTAAAGGAAAGTCCTCCGTTTTGTGTCCGTCCTCCACAAAGCCGCTAACCGTGACTTCAGACGTCCGCTCCGTAGGAATGATAACGCCGCTGGACACACCTCATTAATCGCTGCCTCTCACAGCTGCTTCCTCCGCAATAATGCAGATACAAATATTCGAATGGTGCATGTGATTGGTCTGTGTGTTTTTGCGCCGATTAAAAAATAAGCACCCGTCAAAATGGTATCATTCTAAACCCGGTTTATGTCTGGGTCCAAACCTGGACCTTGGTCCTTCTATAAGTGACCCATGCTATAGACTGTTTTGACACCATCTGTACCCAGCTAGGTGCTATATTATTGTAGCTCTCAGACACTATGATCAGTTAGTGGGATACTAGGCAGTCTTAGCTAGTAATGCTAATTCATGAGCTTGTTTAGCCAACAAGTCAAAGTAGGCAGCCAAAACTACTGTGTACTGCTGTATAATGTAGTTCAGCCTCCCTCATGGAAAACAATTGCCTGACACATTGACGCAGAAAACTGCTTACAATTTAACGGCAATAAGACGGAGGTTCTAGTTATTGCACCAGATGAGTTTGTCCCTATGATCAGGCAGAGTATTGGTCCACTCTCCTCTGCTGCCCATTGCAACCTGCGCAATCTAGGGATTTTCTTTCATCGATCCATGTTGTTTGACCCCCACGTTAAGCAGCTGTCCAGATCATGTTTCTTCCACCTAAGAAATATCAGTAAACTGAGATCTGTAGTATCAACAGCTGAACTAGAGATGATCATACACGCATTTATCTCGTCACGCATTGAATACTGTAACACACTTTTCACATCACTCAGTGTATCTGCTCTTAACCGTCTGCAGGTCATCCAAAACGCTGCCGCCAGATTACTCACCAGGACAAATCGACGGTCTCACATCATCCCCGTACTCAGATCTCTTCACTGGCTCCCTGTAGCTTTTAGGATACACTTTAATATTCTCACTCTCATTTACAGAGCACTACACGGTCAGGCTCCTACATATGTAGCTGATCTACTTCGCCCCTATTCACCCTCCCGCACTCTCAGGTCAGACGTTTTAGGTCTTCTGTCTGTCCCACGCACACGCCTTAAGACCCATGGTGACCCAGCTTTTGAGGCAGTAGCACCAAGGCTGTGGAATGCTCTGCCTGCACCTCTACGCCGCACAGATTCTGTGAACGCATTCAGAAATCAGCTCAAGACTCACCTCTTTAGACTGGCGTTTGGGTAAAACCCATGTCCTAGACCTGCTTTTAAACCATGTTTTAATTTTGTATTCTCTGTGGCTGTAAATTATTGGCCCTATGGTCACATTGTGTTTGTAATTCTGCCCTGTTAAGCACTTTGTAACTACCTCAGTCAATCCTCCTGACACACACAGACAACTCTATCTCTCTCTTTCCACTCACACAGTAGATGCTCAAGTGGAGCTATCTCACTCTGACTGAATCTGTTTAAGACTGAAGTATTGATGTTTGACCGATTCCCCTCAAAATGTTTGTCAGATTCAGAGTTTTGTATCAATGTATCTAAGACTCTTGTATACATTTTCAGACACATATCAGTTAATCTTTACACCGCCAGTGAATGCCACCACTATTGGAGGGACAGACATGTACTTTGAGGAAAAGGGAGGGAGTAGGGGACAGGAAGTCTTCACATACTGCTCGTTATCAGGGTTTCAGTTTTGTCAAAAAACACATGCACATAAACACTCAGTTGTGTAGATCATCACACTCATGCAAACACGGACACTTGAGACGTGATGCGTCGTCAGGATTGGGCATGTGTCCCAAACCACAGGGAATCGTTCCAACAGCTTGACTTATAGATGAAGGTCTCTTCAAGCACAGGCATATGGTAACGCACACACTGGTGAAAACGAAACAGCACACACACCGCCTCCTGCTGCTGCTCCTGGCGAGCTATGAAACGTGGCCTGCTGACTAGAGAATAGCAGAATTGTGTGTTTGGGCCATCTGCTGCTAAGACTGATATAGATGTCTCACACACTCACTCACTCACTCACTCACTCACACACACACACACACACACACACACACACACACACACACACACACACACACACACACACACACACACACACACACACATTTTGTCTCGACACTTGCAGATAGACATAAATGATCGTGGACCCCAGGAAGATTAGCGGCAGCCAAGGCGTCAGCTAATGGGGATCCAGGTAATATACATAAACAATAAACAATGGTGAGAATGACCCATTTATACCCCATCTATACTTATCCGGGACTTTTCAGGACAGTTGAAAAGAATAGTCTAACATTTTGGGATACATATTCATGTTCTATGTTTCTGAGTCTTTAGACTGCAATTACAAGTAGCTGGGTCAGACATAGTTGAGTTAGCAATGTGATGCTTAACAATGCAGTGAATTGACAATATAGCATCATATACATTGAAGCTGAGTTCTATTACATTCTGACTCACATGAGGCGTCTATGTTTGTTTGGTATCCAGTTACTTCTGTATTATAAAGCGACAAACCGTCTATATTGGAGCTTTCAGAACAGTTCCCATGTCGTAATTAATGCAGCATTCCATTTACCTTGGATATCGGAATTAGGAGCAAGGAATGACGTCACAGCCGAGTTAACTGCGTTCCAGTACAACAACTCGGAAACTTAATGGGGTTTTCTCCAGCCAGTTAGCTATTATTAGCATTACCAGTTAATAACAGAACAGAGTACATTTGTGCATACAAACACATTATAAACATATTCACAGAGTTGGATGTTCCTGTATGTACGACTGATTTAATGACACACAAGAGACACAGAAGTGCTAATGACCAGCATATTACTACAGCTTTTTTACTGTTGATGCAGCCATGTTAGATTTTGAGGTCAGGGTTGGTGAGGGTTGTCCGACTTTCAGAGTCGCAAATTCAACTTTGGCAGGCGGCGTTCCAGTTTAAATTTACATCGGGGAACTCCTTCCATCCAGTTCATATGAAATGCACAATATGACTTGGATGCCGACATGAACGCCATTTATTGGTCGCAAAAGTGTGTCACACTACATCTAAATTAAAATCCAGTACTAATACCAATACAATCAACTCAGCTAATTTATTAAGACATACATAATATGTTGATCTAGTTTCATAAAGTCCTTAAAATGAGTAACGCAGCAAAATTAGCCAATTTAAGCCATTTGAATGACGTGACTACAAGGCTAGCAGTCAGGGCAACCGTCTTTGAATAAACATGCACCGCCAAGTTTCAATCACTGGAGTTTTGTTTTTTTCTCCTTCTGGCAACATTGCGTGAATGCAGCAGAAGTACAGGCCACGATGTGTTTAGTTTAATTTAGCATTGACCGGAGGCAGGGGGGAAATAATCTAGCCTGAAACTCTCCAAGTCCCCCATAAACCATAAATTGTCTTGTTTTTACAGTACTGTCAATGCTGTTAAGATGATATTTCTTCACTTTGGCCAGACCCAAGCCCCTGATTCTAGTCTTTGTCACTAAGATAGACAAACCATACCCTGACTCCATATACACAGACATGAGATTGATATAAATCCTCTCATCTCACTCTATGAAAGTGTATAAAGTGTATTTTCAGTATTGTCAAACTATTTCTTTTTAAAATGAAAACCTAGCCACAGAGATGGACAGACTATGCATACATGGAAATGGAGAATTAAAAAAAACGAATTGCAAATACTAAGACCTTTAATGATTAAAAAAAGTAACTCCTACATCTGTAATGAAACTCATTAGATAATAATGGTGACATTCAGACAAAAAATATTTTCATGAAAAAAATGGTGTAATTTCATTGTTTTGTATTAACTGCATATTCGAGCCCATATCTTTTATTGAGATATCTTCACTTCTCAAACTCAGGTGTTGTTCAGTGCTGGATGGCATATTTGTTCCTCACCAAAAGGCTGAAATACCAGCCATTGCATGGAAACATTTTTATTGCTGAACTTCTGAGTCCAGTCCTCTCAGAGTTAGAGCAATAAAGAGAGTAAACATCAAGCACCAAACAAACCAACAGAGGAGACTCCAATAAGGCCTGGATCAAATTGTATTGGCATGCCCTTCATGTAATTAGGGAAACAGGATTGACAGAGACTGACAGCTGCTTCCTGTGTCTGCGAAAGAAAAAGAGGTTCATGCTGAACACTCCACAAAGCTCAAGCAAAACTGAAAGAAGAAGAAAAAAAAAGAAAGTAAAGTTATTTTCACTGAAGACCAATTAGCAAAAGCATTGCCAATATTGTCCTCAATTTTTTAAAGTGTTAAATGGATTTCTCTTCATATCAGTATTTGAAGGATTCTTTTCAAAAACATTTTCCATTTTTAAGAACATCATTTTCCGAGAATGCTGTCATGTGGTTTTTTAATACAAGTTTTGAGAGGTGAATAAAGATGTCATGGTTATGAACTTCAGAGGGCGTAGAATTGCAATCCCGTCTCCTGTGCCAGTACTTTGCCCTCCAACACACAATATACACATTTTCTCTGTATGCTCTCCTGCTTAAACATCCAGTCCATCAGATGATGTGCAAGTGTTTAAAAATAATACATTTTATTTGTTAGCTTCCTTTGCTGTGCAGAAATTGGTTGTCTTATCGTGAGATAGTTAACATTTGTACTGGAGGTTTGTGCCCTTATTTAGGATTGCGAGGTGATCGAGGTGAATACTTATTCAATTTTCTATCTACCTTGTTATTGACAGGTCTCTACCACGACATTAGCCTCCTTCAAGATGAACTGCGCCTTGCCTGGAAAGTGGACGAGAGCAGGCGGTAGCAGCAGGGGGCGTTGTCAAGTCGGACAGTTTTCAGCCGCCTTCAAAGAATAAAGAAGAAGTCACAGAAGTTACTTTCTGTTAGATCTGATCTGTAGGCTACTTGTAGTTTAAAGACCTCATTTGGATTTATTCATGTGTTTGTAAATATATATTTATGTGGAAACTTGTGGAACACTTTGATGCTCATTTTGATATGTTTGCTATAAATAAGCTGTATTATTGTCAACCACACAAGATATGTTTTTAGATTAAACCTTCGTCGCAACAACATGAGACTAATAGCCAACAATCGAGTGTTAAATATTACAATCACACAGAAAATAGGATTTCCTACCAAACATGGTGTTTTTTGTCAAATCAAAGAGCCAATCAGCTCTTTGATCCGGGCATTTTCCATCATGCCCTGGGTCATGCAGTCGGTGGAGAGCAACAGCGGCGCCTGGCTCTAAAATCTGCTGTCGTGAGGTTATCGTTGACCCCGTGTTCATGATGTCAGAGCAAGTTGGACACAAATCTAACCAGCATGCATTGTGCGCTGATCACCGGTGATCGAATCTGAGCAGGACTGGCTCATCTCAAAGGAGCCCACTGTTCGGTTTAGGTGTATTTGAACTTTAACCATTTTACAGTGTTCATGAAAGTTTAACATTTGGTTGTTTGTTTCTTCATATCAAATAGATTATGTGGTAATATGTCTAATTATTTACTTTTGGAAGTGCAAAGAAACACAATACCAGATGGAGAATAATGTTTATGTTCCAGTGTTTATATGGGAAAGTGTGGCCATCGATCATTGTATAATATAATGAGCACTACTGTCTGTCTGCTGATCCAGATCTTTCTCCAGCCTATCAGATGACAGCGAGGAAACCATAGCCAGGTACCTCTACAGGCAGTGGGTGGGACTTGCTTTGACAGACGTCCATCTGTCCAATCACACAGTTCTGCTCAGCCTGCCTGGTTCCACACCGAGCACCATCATTGACAAGTCTAGTCACCAGTGTTTCCTGCCAAACGGGATCCCCTGTGACCAGCGTGGACCGAATGACCTTCCGAGGCAGCAGTTCTCCTACGCAGCCTACTCTACTGTTGGAAGTATGCAGGTACTGTACCATCACCCTATATTGGCATTTTCTAAACCAAAGGTTGCTTCCTCCTCCTGGCTGCTGCGTTTTTTTCTCAAAATGTTATTTGTATTTTCTGGTAGAATGTCAAACTGATATGTAGCATAAAGACAAGTCCTTAAAAGTCATGTTTGTCTGCAACTTGGTTGTAAAACATGTTAACACCAAATTACAAACGAGATCTCATCCCTACTCGCTACATTTTGCTGCTTGGGTTAATGGGTTAAAATTCATGGTTAACGTTCTAACATGCAGTCAACATAGTAAATAAGGAAAATGTTTGCGGTTAGCGGTTTCAGCTTAGCCACCTCCATATTTGCTTGTGACGTCAGTCAGAGGTGAGAGCTTTGTAGAAGCCATCCCAGCCGTGACTGAATGTCCTGTATATCCCCTTCAACATTTCTTGTTGATGTTATGGTAGAAATTATACCTCATAACAAAGAGAAGGCCGGAGCCATGTGGCCGGCTTGTGCCATCGACACGCTGCAATAATAACGCTACCAAAACTGGTTTACAATTATAAGGAATTTAATTCCACTGACGTAAGCACGATTACAGTTATACATTGGAGTATATACTCCTATGACATATTAAAACAATAAAACCCCATTTGCAAAAAACTCTACTCAGCTCCTCAGATATAAAAAACACGTCTGTCCTCTGCGAGCATCCAGGTGAGAGAGAAAAAGGCTTTAAATTAAACCTCCCACATCTGTTCGAAAACACCTCCTCCTCCGTTTATCCCGATTCCTATTGGCTAACTTCCAGGAGCGTATTCACTTGTCTGGCTCTGAGTTTATTATCACATTCAATGACTGTCAGTTACGTTTTAAACCCTTCTATAATAATCCTTCAAAATGAAAGTTGTACTTCTGCAACTTGGCAAAAGTTTCATGCTTCTGCATGTTTATGTTTATGTTTATCTTAATTATGCATTCTCAAAACCCTTATGATTATGACTAACTATGAATTATTAATTATGAATTATTAAACACTTTTATTATATCTACTAACTACAGTTTTTTACTCAAATTTCTTACAATTCCCCCCTAACTCACAGTTCACTGTGAGTTAGCTACTCAAATGTAGTTAGTTATTCAAATGTAGTTGGTTATTCAAATGTAGTTATTTACTCAATGTCCCTGGAGACCTCCCCCCTACTCAATCCAGGGAGAGGCTTCCTATCTATCTAAACAGAGGCAAACAATTCATGCACACAGATATCATTTCAAGTATTTCTGTTCAGTTCGTTTCAAGATAGAGTGCGTTGAAAATCACTGCCTTCCATGTCTTGGGGCTGGCAGGATCAGGATACAGCCTGTAGGCTAGAGAACACATACTGAGAAGCCTTGACTGTTCTTTTACACTTGACTAAATTACATTTCTTAATCTTTACACCCTAAAATCCCCTTATAACCCAATTAAACAAAAAATAAAATCTCGAGATACTCATCCAAAACAATCCATCTATTTCCCAAACTTCCAACATCTCACTGGATGTGTTAGAAGTCCATCTGGGCCTTTAGCAGGTCCTTCAGGATCTCCGAGAGGATGGTCAGGAACCGCTTGTGAAGTTCTGCTATGGCACCGCTGGTGGCCTCATCTAGACTGTGGCCATCAGAAGCTCCAATTCGTCCTCATCCTCGTCACATAACTGGTTGCCTGGACTGGTGTCTGGCTCATCGGTGGAGCAATAAACCCCTGTAGAGGTCCACGGATGCAGGGGAACCCCCATCCACAGACAACTCGGAGGCTTATGACGACAGCACACAGAATAATTACGATTGCCAAAAATGTATGTTTTCACTGGCCAAGCATACTTCCCAACCAGTCGGTGAACGGATTCGTGACACCAGAGTTGTCTGCTAGCTCTTGGCTGAGTGCTGTCAGTCCCTCCAGAGCCCTGGTCACCGATCCATCAGGAGCTGTGTTATTTGGAATGAAAGTACAGCACGCAGACCCAAACATCTGGCACACGCCACTTTTCTCTGCTAAATCATATCTAATGCCATTCTGTTCTGCAAGGTCATTAAACTAGTCTTCGCCAGCTGTGCATGCAGTCCTGATATGGCGTCACTGGTGAAGTTTACAAAACGCTGTTGGTTATAGTAAATGTAGTTGATCCAATCGACATTTTTATTAATCATCACCCTCTGAGAGAAAACAGATTCTAAATCTGCTGCTATTGGATTTCTGGCTTGAAAGTCATTAGACACCCCCCTTGGCAGTCTTATGACATCTTATGTACACTTGGTCATCAAAGGCCCCCTTCGGGCCACCGGCATCTCTTTTGGATCTTCTGTTAGCATGTGGGCGTGGAGAGATGAGTTCTCCATAAGGTGCATCAGTGACAGGCAGGATATAGAATGACAATATAAGTTGCATCAACGCACATCTACCGGTCCAATCTTTAGGCTGGATTGGATATATGGTTCTTCCTCCACACCACCATCATAAATCAGCTCTAGGTGCTGTCTGTCTTAACACACTGTTATATAGATAGTTGCTAGCATTGTGACTGTTGCTACAATTTGCATTAATTTGCAATAATACTACCTACATTGGGCCCTTAGCGGTATCTGAGACTATACAATCAAATGGACCCTCTGTAACCTTGAACAGAGGTGGGGTATTATATTATACAGGTGGGTAATCTCAGTGTAGCCTCTGACAAGTGTGATGGAGAGGCAAAGTGTCATCAGTAAACAGAGTTAAAATACAACTAAATTCAGGACTTATGAGTCTGAATCTTGAAGGAACTGGTGTTGCTAGGGGTTGCTAGGTCCTGAACACACAATACAATCTGTACTACTGACTCTTAAAGGATTACATCTACCCACCCCCTTTGTACACATCACAGGCATAATATGATAACAGCTTCCCATACTTATGTGTGGCAGGCCCACACTCGTCAGTTTATGATGCACAAGGTTTTGGACATCCACCCGTAGGTGTGTTCATACTTGGGACAGGAGACTACTTCACAGAAGTCGAACTGGACCGTTGATGTTGTACCTTCTTTGAACATAAGAGTGAGAGTTACATTTTCATAGGTGAGTGTCGTCAGAGAAGCCTCTCTACGTGGTCTGAGATCGGTTTGATTAGCTACTGAAGCTAAATGTCGAATCCTGATGTAGTCATGCATGTGATCTGGTTCCTGTCTGTGGTTAATTCCACATACTAAGAGGGAAACTACTGAACTCAGGAATAAAATAATTACAGACTTCCATAACCCACTGAACCTAGAGTCTCCTACAGGACGCCCTCGCTTAAACTGTGGGGAAAACGTCATCTTCAGTACTGTCTAAACCCTCTTTTGAGGTGTCTTTGGCTTCAAATTTTCCTGTTTGATGTTCAATCCTGTCTCTGCGAGTGTCTTACTCGTTACCTTCGCTGCTGCACAGTGAGTGAGGTGGTGCCAAGTTGCTCCCATTTTATCTTTTCTGCATGTGAGGTTGCCAATACTACCTCCCATGGACTGTCCACCTTGGTTCACTCCACCTGCGCTCGTGGACTTTTATCCACACCAGACTGCCTGGTGACACGTCAGCCTGCTTCCTTTCGTCAGCTGCTGCTTCTGCGTTTGTCACCTGAGAAAACAACACTCGGCTCATGTTAGTTAGAGCTCCCGTATATTTCTCAATTTCTAGAGTTAGCAAGTCTAGTTGTGGTTTATCATGACGTCATTAAATCTCAAAAATTGTGAGTAGCACCTTTACTGAAAACTATTCTAAATGTGGATCTACAAAAAATGTTTGACACCTTACCATAAATGTTTGACACCTTACCATATCCCCCCTTCACCTCGATATCTCTGCTGTAAGGGATCACATGGCAACCATCTATGTATCTTGGCTATACACTGAACCTCCCCATGGTCCTGGTGACAGCATGGGCATCTGTTGATGTCTCATGGGAGGAGGTCCAGCTGGACCTGGTCGTAGGTGCTGCTGATGTTGTGGTGGGAACGGAGCATGTTGTGGTGCTGCACTGATCGGTCCTCCTGCTCTTTTATGAGGGCAATCTCTCACCCAATGACCTTCTCTCCCACATACGTAGCACACTCCTTTACATACAAGACCCCCATGCCCCCCTTTATCGTTACCTCTCCCTCTGTTGGATGCACCACTTCTGCATCGTGGTGGGGGCTGATTGTACACCACCGTGGGGGCTGGTACTGCTGGATTTTGTTGCTGCTGGGCTTCTGCTGCTATCATCTGTTTCTTGGCCTGAACTTTTCTATTTAATTCTCTGTCGACCTCTGCTACTTGCAGTTTCAGCAGTCGCCGCTGCATTCTCTTTATATCCTCGTCTTCTTTACTTTCTGCTCGTCTTTCCTCTATCTGCTGTTGCAAATCTTTTCTGATGCATTCTACTTCTCTTACTTCACATTTTAGTCTTCCCACCAGTTCTCCTACTTCCCTTACTCCACATCTTAGTTTTCTTACCAGTTCTCCTGCTTCCTTCCTCTGCTTCTTTAATGTGAACATTATGCAGCCTAGGAGTATTCAAATGTGTGTATTAAATGTGCATGCTTGTCATCACATGAATCAAAATCAACTCACCCTCTGTGCTGTATGGCGTGTGGCCGTTGACTCCAAAACTGGGATCCACTGCTTCACTTCCCAGATCTGGACCCACTCAACCACGCACCTTGACTAAAACAAACACAAAGCTGCCAAAAGTTCAGCAGTAAATGTTAGCATACGTCTGTAGTGTAAGAGAGGTCAACGATCTCTCAAATATGTTTGCGCCGTCCGTGTCAAAATTGATTCTTAGGAACGATGTAAAATAGTAAATGTACCAAAATTAGTCAATACTGGATATGTGAAGGAATCTCGAATCCAAAATTGAAGCTAGAATTCCGAAATCAAACTCAACATCTAAATCAGAATCACAATCACAATCCAGTTCCAAATCAGAATTCGAAAGGTTTAAAATTGGAAGTAAAATGAAATTAAAAAACAATGAATAATTAATCAATTAAATATTAAATTCAACTTTAAAATCAATAACTGTGTTCAAAGATATTCAATCAGAAATACCAATGCAAGTCAAACTGTTGAACTGCACTTACACTCTGGTCTGCACAATAATGAGTCACAATTAAGTTCAAGAATTGAAGAAACACAACTGAAACCATTAATCTTTGTTAAAATGCTGAATTAAAACCAAAGTCAACGACTAAAGTTATAATGCTTAATTAAAACTAAGGTCAGGATATAAGCTCACAGCTCTTAGACAATGAATCTCTGAAAAATTCAGATTCTAAACACTTCTTTACGGTTATCTGCAGTTACTCCTTCTTCTGTTTAATTGTTTTTAAATCTCCTTTTCTTTTGCCTTATGTTTTGATGCTTTTAATGGTTTTATGTGAAGCACTTTGAATTACCTTGTTGTTGAAATGTGCTATACAAATAAACTTGCCTTGCATTGCCTTCTGCGCCGAACCGGAAGTTGTTCTGCGCCGAACCGGAAGTTGTCCTGAAACCGGCTTTTTTGTAACGGATATGCTAACCGCAATGCTAACGACAAAAACGGAGCTTCTAATAAAGCATACGCACACACAAGTATCACCAAAATCCCACACTTTAATTCCACTGGTACGCCCTCTGTCTCCTCTCACACTCTACTGGTTATTTTATTTTATAAGCACTTATTTTACATACAGAGTACCGCAACACCGGAGCTACACGTAGCTAGCGTTAGCTCCCCACAGCGCGGTTACAGGTCATGCAATGTTAATCATTTTAAACGTATTTCCACGCTGCTAAAACACAGACTAGTCACACGTATTATTGGACTTATTGTCCGGTTTTATTATACCTTAAATCCTCCGGTTAACAGGCTAATGGCTCCTCCAGACCTGAGTTCATCGTTACGTATATGAAACGCGAGTTATTCACTGCCAGCGCCACAACCACTCACCCAGTCTGCCTAGCACCACCAAAAGCCCATTATTCTCCGTCTTCTGAATCACCCACACGACCCTATATTTATCCATTCACAGCCAAAACAAGCGAGAATGTCATTCCTGAAGCCGCAGCCTCAGAAGCTAACTCCCGCTAGCCTAGCTCTCTAAGCAGCGTATATTTCAAGACCCGAAACTCGTGGGCTAAACCCGCAAAGACTTGCACCCCTGAGCCGGAATGCCACGAAATCTCAGTCCGCCAAGTTACATACCTGCTTTAAACTAGCTATCTGCAGGCCTAACAATACTTATGTTGGGCCGAAGGAGGCTCCCAGCATGAGCAAAGCAGTTCGCCCGTTCCACAGCTTGTTTGGTTCCAATGTGGTGATTTAATTACACAGCGCTGTCTGCCTTTAATTGATTCTTAGGATCCTTATACTCTGGACTAATCCCTTAGTTCATCATGCTTCAGAAAGTAAATCGTAGCTTACCTCAGTGGAACGTGGCCTCCTCCATGGAACGTAGCCACCAGCAACGCCGCGCTAGCCGTTAGCACGCTTAGCCAAGCAGACATTCCCCTAAGATCCTAGAAACTAACTCACAGATTTCATGAAACGGCTCTGCCTACCGATATTGTGGGCCCAGGATGTCTGCTTGACCAACGCCGCCTTCAGCACACACAGCGAGGCCGGTAAGCATGTCCCTTCGTGGTCGCCAAATTTGTTATGGTAGAAATTATACCTCATAACAAAGAGAAGGCCGGAGCCATGTGGCCGGCTTGTGCCGTCGACACGCTGCAATAATAACGCTACCAAAACTGGTTTACAATTATAAGGAATTTAATTCCACTGACGTAAGCACGATTACAGTTATACATTGGAGTATATACTCCTATGACATATTAAAACAATAAAACCCCATTTGCAAAAAACTCTACTCAGCTCCTCAGATATAAAAAACACGTCTGTCCTCTGCGAGCATCCAGGTGAGAGAGAAAAAGGCTTTAAATTAAACCTCCCACATCTGTTCGAAAACACCTCCTCCTCCGTTTATCCCGATTCCTATTGGCTAACTTCCAGGAGCGTATTCACTTGTCTGGCTCTGAGTTTATTATCACATTCAATGACTGTCAGTTACGTTTTAAACCCTTCTATAATAATCCTTCAAAATGAAAGTTATACTTCTGCAACTTGGCAGAAGTTTCATGCTTCTGCATGTTTATGTTTATGTTTATCTTAATTATGCATTCTCAAAACCCTTATGATTATGACTAACTATGAATTATTAATTATGAATTATTAAACACTTTTATTATATCTACTAACTACAGTTTTTTACTCAAATTTCTTACATTGACAATCCTTTTAAACAGTGGCGGCTGGTCAATAGAGGGCCATGGGGCATGGCCCCACCATGAGCCACAAAAAAAATAAAAAATAAATAAAATTTAAATTATAATAATCATAAATTATACAAATTGTCAATATTTGTGTTTTTGAACTATGGAATGTACCCAGTAATGTGTGTAAAATATGATATCTGCGCAAAATATATGCTTTTCCTGCTCGTCCTCTCCGCCTGTGTGCTCGTGCTCTCTGCCTGTGTGCACGACACTCTGAGAACGCGCAGCTAGGGGGCCTGATCGTTTTGGCCCAAAAGAGACGGGTCTATGAAGCAGTTTAGCCAATTGCTGATTCAAGATATAAATGAGTGACATACAATTTCGCCAATCAGCACCCTCAAATAGATTCAGCTATGGGCCAGAACGATCAGGCCCCCCTCGCTGCGCGTTCTCGTCAGGAGAAGTCTCTACAGGCGAGCACTCCTCCTCCAAGACCCGTTTGAGAGGAGAACTTTGCCAGAGATTCTGCAGCCAAAGAGCTGATATCAGATCAGCCTGACCTCACAATCAGACAGCAGACTCGCGGGAAAGGGAAGCAGTACATGCGAAGCTTCTGTACTAGCTGTACACCAGACAGGTTTGGCTAGCTGGATGACGTCATGCTAATCATTTATTTAGCTTTTTAAAACAACGGGGACGGATCCAGCACAGACAGTTACGGGAGTGAGGGATGAGGAGGTAAGGAAACATGAGAACACCAGGACACACATGAGAACTCTGTCGAGCTACATATTAGACAAAGTGAACATCTTTTCTTCTACATAGCCTCAGTCTCATCTGCTTAACTTGGTCATGGAGGCATCAACATGTAATAGAGATGTTAGATTAACAGTGAAAACTCATCATAGCTTAATTTAACATCAGTATTCATAATTACACTTCATGTTTACTTCTCCTGATCTTTACCTCCTATAACAAGGTCCATAGGGGCATCTCAATAAATGAACATGTTATATTATATTATATAAGTGTTATTTACTGATTGTTTTCGTGTTGGAATACATGTTAAATATTTAACTGCCAAGTAATAATGCGTGTTTGATACTTACATTTTTTTGCATTAAATCATACTGGGATGTTTGCTGAAATTGATAGGATGGCCCTACCTAGAAAATTTTACACCAGCCGCCACTGCTTTTAAAGTTTGGAATGCTTTGCTGTTCAACCCAACCTTCATGGCTTTCCTACTTTTGTACCTCCAAACCCATGTCAAAGAGGTAAATTGCTTTTTTGAATGACTGCTTTCATACAACCTTTCCAAGACATCAATTACTGTGGTGAGTATGATGTAATCATAACCAACACAACCGCTGTACTACAAAAACTAAAAACTGTAGTTTACCCTTCAAATTGTCTTACTGACAATGTCAAGATTAGACTCATCAACTACCACACACTGTATTGTTTTATTATTTATTTATTGTTTTTACAATAAACTTTATTCATTTTAAACCAAAAGTGTATACAAGTCTTACAGTGGCATGTCATGTTTTAGCATCCATCAGAAACAAACCATTACTGTAACTACAATAGACATAAAAGAGAGAAAGTAATAACATAATAATAATAAACATAATAATAAAACAAAATAAATAACAACAATTAAAAATAACTACAATAAAAATGAAAGGTCTCTGAACTTTGGTTCAGAGTCTTGGAGTTAAGTGTAAGAGGTCAGCGACAACACCATGTATTCGTAACCCAGTGGCGGGCCGTGCATTTTATACCTAGGCCTTCACTGTTGTGCTGCAGCTGAAATACCTCTTTAAAACCACATGATGGCACCACAGTTATTATCAGTTTCTAAGGCTGTAACTATGTACGTCGTAAATGTACGTATGTACATTCGGTACGAGACTTACAATACGTTTGAAAAGTACTAGAGCGTTTGGAAAATGCAGAAGCTCATATTCAGGAAAATATAATGTTTTCTGCGCTCATGGAGGACAGTGGTTCTCAGCTGGTCTGGCTGTGGGACCCACCATCACTCCTTAATGACAAGCCCAAAGAGATTGTCTTAGGATTTTACTTTCACAACTTGAATATTGTACATACTGCTCTGCAATGTCTTTCCTCGTCTCAGTCTCCTGTGTCATGGTGTGTGGTACATATCGCTCAGTCAGAATGCCCATATTTGATTGGTTGAGCTGCATCACGTGATGTGATTCACTTCCCATCAGCCTCTGCTGGCTGTTAAGTTTTGTTTCACAATAGTCACGTGCTCGCCCACTGACCAATCACAGCACACTCTGCACTCGCGGCAAAGCTGCACATGGACACTGAGCGGCATGTAATGCTGACGTCATTATAGGCCAGCGCGCAGTCTCTGATAGTCAAAGAATACGCCCAACATGTCAAACTAAAGATCTGATTGGTTGAACACTATGACAACCAACAATATCGTCCCCATGTACTTTAATCTGCACTGGCTGCAGGTGAGAGTGTGCAGGCCTCTGGCTCTGTTCTTACATAGAGACACAGAGGTGAGATCTGATTGGATAAAAGCTCTACTTAAAACAAGCTGCACTGGAAGCAGAGCAACTGAGGAAGACAGTAGCTGTGCAATGAGAAAATAAGATAATGGGAAAAATATTTTTATAAATTATAATACATGTAGTGTACTTAAGAAAAATTATTAAATTATAAAATAGATATAGCTTTGTGATTCTGTTTAGGCCAGCAGAGAAGGCCTTGCAGGCCCTGACGGCCCGCCACTGTCGTAACCACATGGGAGCCCTGTATGTCAGGAAGGACCGACGTGGATGTTCTCAAGCGGCAGGCAGGACATATTGTTATCAAGCCATTGAGAACATGTGGGGGTGGCAGCTTCTTTTCATCTCAACTAAACTGCATGTCTAGCTCGAAGAGTGCCAAAAGCCAGAGCATTATGTTTAGTGACATTCAGATGTGCATTTTCATTGGCATCTCCAAATAAGGCTGCTGGGGGGTTGGGTTCAATTGCACAGTTTAGAGTCTGAGAGAGTCGTTGAAATATGTATCAGTGATGCATTCGCACCTTTACATTTATTACAGCTGGTGTTGACTTTGGAATATATTTTAGATAATTGCTCTTTGTAAATGTGTGCTCTGTAAACTATTTTAAATTTACCGGTAATTATAGAGTGACATATAGAAGACGGTTGCACCTTCTTGAGAATCCTATATGTCGTCAGACAGGGGTCGGCCTATTTATAGAAAGAAAACAACTTTCCGGTCCTAAGTCCCTCCATATACAGCTTTTTATCGCCCTCTATGTACCAACGTACATTTATAACAAATACCACACATATTACACGGTAATCAGCGTTGCATATGTGTCTGACCAAAATACCAAAAAAAGCAAAAAAAAATGATTTATTTAAATTCTTTTTTTAAAGTTTTTAAAGTTGTTTTGTTTATAATAAAAGTGCACAATACACTACTTTTGAATTCATTATTGAATTTTGCCAAAACAATGCGATGAAAAATTTGAATCGTTGCCCAGCACTAATTTTTATAAATGGAGCAAAAGGAGATTTTTTCTTGATAAGGTGTCTAAGGCCATTTTTAACAGACAAGAGGTAGTTGACACACATTATACATTAGAACAACACCAGCAAAGTAAACTCAGAAACCGAAAAAATCTTGTGTCATGCTAGATGCTGTTGAGCATATTCCTTATATGAGTAGCAAAGCCATGTTGAGTGGCCTGTGCAGTGATGTCACGTGGGAGGATGTGTGCCTGTGTGCACTGGGGTGCTGTTGTGCAAAATAAACGGTCAGAGTGAGTTCCCAGACCAAAGAGACTATGGCGGTCTGCTCTTTTTCTCCCGTGAATACCAGCTACTAGGAGCTACTAGCTAACCACTTTGGTGACTGTAATAATGTAGATAGCTGCAGGAATGTCTAACGCTACAGATGCACTGTTAATCTTTTCTGCTATCCTTCTGTGGGTGAAGGTTAATGGAAGTCATTATGCATGTAGTCCGCCCTCGCTAGCCAGCAGACACACACACACACACACACAACGAAATACAGTCACACTATTTTTAGAGGGTTGTACTTCTCTGTATCCCAGGGAACAGAGAAAGGGGTTGAAGGAGACACTTGGTATTCCCTTGAGCCCCTGCCGGCCTGGGGGCAGATGAAAAGTTGAAGTGATTCTCTGAATACCAAGTTTCCCTCCTTTTCTCTCCCTCCCTCTCTTTTCTCTGCTTTGCTCGATCCATCCAGCTGTCCACTCGTCGGAGTCTACCCAAAGGAGGGTCACAGTCATCCATCACCACATTCTTTCCTAGCTCCGTTCCTGCACACTGCCTTGAATTAAGCGGCAGTTTGCCGGATCTAAACATGGCTTTCAGACAATTAAATATGGCGTTTGTGAAGGATGGATGGTGGCCCAGAGCAAGTATACTAGGCTAATAAGTCCTACAGTTAGTGCCATTGTTTGGCTGGTGCGGCGGGAACTATGCTATGACAAACACACACAAAGACAGAAAGATTGAGTCAAAAAATAACATTTGATCAATGTTGGTCAGAGAAGAATAATGTTTGCTGCATGATTATAGTACATATTACACACTGTTAATGCACTGTTAATACAATGATAATAGTTATAGGAGCTGTTCACATTTTTGTCCTCACTATTGTGTGACCAATTCCTTCTGCAGCAATAATATTACCTTAATCGGGCCCTTATTTCTTTTCTGATTTGTGATGTTAAATTTGAATTGATGGGGTTTTAGTAAGGGGGTTGCATGCAGTGGTGGTATAATTGTGGAGATCAATTCACTTTGTAAAGAGAGGGGCAGTTATATTTTTTTCGAAAATTATTTTTCTTCACATTGAGGAGATTTAATATGTGTTGCAGAGAAATTCACCTTTTTTACAGATTTCTTTGTATAAATGTCAGTGTAGGGTTACTTTTTTCCAGAACCCAAAAAAGGAAGAGACCTTAGAGAGAGCAACAGAGGAGGGATCCTCTATCAGGATGGACAGAAGTGTGATAGATGTCATGTGTACAAAATGAACAACACATTCAATGCATATGACATAAATTATTCATATAATGAGAGTAGTAAGCATAATCATGATGGAAACATTACGACTACTAGTAATGACAGCAGAAGTGGATATAGTAATCAGGTTAATAAGGACAATTTGTATGTAAACTGTGTCCTTGGTGAACATGCTGTTTGTTTTTTGCTCTTTATACAACATAACCTGATTTACTGCTGTGCTGGTAAAAGCTAATGATTCGCTTAGTTGATTCAGTATAGTCAGTTCACTTTGAAAAGACGTTGGTCATTTTTGTTCACACATGTACTGAATACCTAAAGTAATGATATAAAACCCCCAGGCCACACTGCCTGGGTGTTCTTCCGAGTCAATCTAATGCCATAGTCTAAAAGCTACATGGTGTGAAACTTAAATAGATTCATAATGGCCCTATACAATAGCCCCATAAATCTTCTTTTACTGTAAATGTTACATATTTTATGATCGCGAAAAAAGCCATGGACATTATATAAAGAACCTCGGAAAGTTTCCTGAACAAGGGTTTGTCATTATGTACTCCTTTTGTAAAAAACTAGCAATGGAATTGTATTATACTGTGCATGCAGTAATGTATACAAAATATGCATTTCCTTCATCTACTTGTGAACTCTAATAAGCTGACCTATCCAACTCTCTATTCAGATACTGCATGTTTTGTTTTTTTAACTTTAAATGTAAATACCTTTTTTCTTTATCTCCACTACAGTACGTTTTAAATTTCATGATATTTGTTATTACATCTGTCAGTTCCAAGAGACTAAAACATGGCCAGAATTCTGTATTCTATGTAATTGTGTAAAGTGCTCTTTGGTTTTCTTGGTATATAATGGACCTTGGTGTCTTATAGGTTATACTGTCCACTTGTTGCTGTTCTTTTTCTCAGCAAAGTAGCAGTTTAAAAGGGCAAATTCAGTTGGTGGAAATGACAAAGGTAAAGGCTTCATTACAGGGCTCAACATCACTGCATCAAAACGCTCACTGATGCTTTTTAAATGCTTACTTTTAAGCCTTCCAAGTATAGACTGTTGGAAAAAGCCTCTGACTATGTCAACATGAACAACTACAGTGATTTGTTTTATACTTAACACATATAGGTATTGCCCAGAGTAACTGTAGATCTATAAATACATGTGCCCCTGATGAGTTTTGGTGATCCCTGTCAAGGTTCATCAGATCAGTGAATTCTCCGGCAGCACTGACATCGGCAAAGGCTCCCTGACCTCTGAACAAGGGGCAACCTGGGCATGCAGTCAAAAGGTGACGCAAAATACTCTTAGAACTGGCGTTACTGCAGCTCTGTGAGAGATGAGACTGTTTGTTGTTTGTAGATGCTCTTTCCTATAACAAGCTTCACAACTGGTAAAAGGGGGGGGGGGAAGGGCTGTAGGGAACATGCTTTACTTCCAGCTGGGTCCACAACATCCATCAGCCATCGGGAGTAAGAGAAAAAGGCGGCACAGAAGTTATCTATTGGGAGTCCGCTGATCGTATACACATTATTCGCAGTGCATCTGCTCTTAACCGTCTGCAGGTCATCCAAAATGCTGCCGCCAGATTACTCACCAGGACAAATCGACGGTCTCACATCACCCCCGTACTCCGATCTCTCCACTGGCTTCCTGTAGCATCTCGGATACACTTTAAAATTCTCACCATCACTTACAGAGCACTTCACGGTCAGGCTCCGGCTTATGTAGCTGATCTACTTCGCCCCTATTCACCCGCCCGCACTCTCAGGTCAAACGCTCTAGGTCTTCTGTCAGTCCCACGCACACGATTTAAGACCCGTGGTGACCGAGCCTTTGAGGCAGTGGCCCCGAGGCTCTGGAATGCTCTGCCTGCAACTCTGCGCCTCGCAAATACTGTGGATACTTTTAAAAGCCAGCTCAAAACCCACCTGTTTAGGCTGGCGTTTGTGTAAAAGTAAACCCATGTCCTAGACCTGCTCTTAAAATATGTTTTACATTTTTATTTTATTTTTCTCTATGTATATAATTTATTGACCCTAGGGTAACATTGTGTTTTTTTATGCTTTTAAATGTCTGCTCTGTTAAGCACTTTGTGATACTGTCTGTGAAAAGCGCGATATAAATAAAATTCATTCATTCATTCATTCATTATTCAAATGATGTACTCTTGTGAATTTCCCAGATTGTAAAATTATTCCATCACCACCTTTTTATCAAACGTAATCTATTCAACATAGTTATTATGGAAGAAGGTTGATCAACATTGCTGGAATCACAACAGCACCAGAAAGAGGCAGATGATTACCTAACCATCCATAACACGTGAAGTGGAAGCTGGCTCACACCCGGCTGTCTGGTAAAGTGGCGTGCGGACGCTTCGACAATTACGTAAGAAGAGAAGAAGAGACCCAGGACTTTGGCTAAATCCCAATCATTAGTTTTGTTTTAAATTAGAAAAGAATTACAACAAAATTCATCAACAACAGTTTACAAGCACTGTGTAAATGGTCTGTACTTGTATCTCTCTTCTAGTCTTCTGACCACTCAAAGTGCTTCAACACTACATGTCATCATTCACTCAATCACAGAAACAGCCTGCGGGAGCAATTTGGGGTTCTAAGTCTCCTCTGAGAGAAGGAAAACTCTGCTCTATCACTGAGCCACAGTCGCCCGTGGGAGTAAAGATGTAGACGCACACCATTATGCCAGCTCCGTTACAGAAATTGCAGCTTGTTTGACCCTTTGTCCGTGTTGTTGGAATAAAGCTGATCAATTTGATCATCATCATTTTACTTGGGAGATGTTTGCAAGAAATGATTGCCTGGCAAAAACCCACAGCACTTGAAACCAAACGGTCAGCTGGAGGAGAAATTGATGTTTGCCACCAGTATACCAACGAAATAGTTTTGGAAAGGCAACACTACTGAATCAGAACAATTTAGAAGCAAGGGGGGAAAAATGGCATTCGGCATTTTCCGAGTTGAGGATTAGTTTCGAAGACTTTGGTGTTCATGAGCTTTAAGTCATAAAGTAGAAACAACATTGTATTTTATTGCTTAACAACATGTAAACTGTTGTTGTTCTGACTTGTGGGTTGTTAAATTTTCCTGATTAGGGAACTCAATTTTCAGATTATTCCTATAGTACAGGCGTTGGCTAGAAAGACACAACAACAAACATAATCTTTTTAAATACATTCATCATCAAATTGACACACATGCTCCCACAAAAAACTCCTGATTTGTGTCGAGCAAATGCAGATTGTCTTCTGATCTGGGTTATTTTTCGGGGATCTCCAAAAATTTGGGGAGTGGAAAATGAGGGCTTAAATCATGAAGTGTGATCAAGGCAATAGCTGACTCTACTGTAGGTGCAAAAACAACAGCTGAAAGTTTGGTGCCAGCTGTATGCAAGTTAAAGATTCCAAGCAGCTTGCACATTGTTGAGAAGATCATCAACGGGGAGCAGCGATGAGAGGGCGCTTCTTCCTTACAGATCCAGGGTTGTCTTTGTCTTGATATCTTTGAATAATGTCATACCAGGAAAGTTGCTACGGCTTGGTTCTGTTCCCACTACTTATCCAAAGTATGTGAGCAAAACCCTTCTTATTGTATCTCATCCTCTACCTCCCTACATCCAGCCACACACCTCACTTTCCATACCCGTTCTCCACCACCCGCCTCTGCATGAATAAAAACACCCCCACATATGCATACACACACAAACAGCCCACACTACCATTACAAATCAACCATTATATATATATATATTTCATGTTTTACAGCAGGTTACTATCAAAATATGGCTATATAATATGGCTATATAATATGCATATGTCCTGGCATTTAACTTAGTTATCTTTCAAGAGTGACGATAAAATACAGAAACATTACATATTTCTGTTAAGGATGATAAATGAAATTTTACGATCGTATATTTCTTTAGCTTAGATTGAGTTGTCGGCAATTTACAGCCAAAGTATCCCTAAACTGTCTTCCCACAAAGCAGAAATATGTCAATTGCATTAACTAAACTGTTCTCCAGTTGAAATGTCTCAATAATAATAAGTTAATGTACAATTTTTAAATTAACAAGACACTTGAGTTGCCGAATCAGTGATCAACCACAATCATTTTACACAACAAGCTAACTAATAAGATCTTTAATTAGGTATATTAGCATTATTTAGAAATGAGTAATATGTCATCGTACTTATCTTCACATACATCATGGCTTCTGTTAATATGAAGTCTGCCACTTACAGCGTAATGGAGTTCTTGCTGTTTCAAGAAAAGGTTTTTCCTCATTAATATTCCAATGGAAGCACATGTGCTCTAGAATCTAATGAAATCATCTCCTCTCTAGGGCCTGCCTGCAGTGTGATTATGAATATTCTGCAGAATAATTAATTCACAGGATAGTGATTACAAACAGCATGATAGCATAAGGATCTTTTCATGCTTTAAAGTGGTGGAGGTCTTTTTTTCCTGTGTTAAACAACTCTGCCTCTTGAACAGGAGTTGAAAATTAAGCCATAGTTTAAAAATACAGCAAATTAGAATCATTTCTGTATGTGTAACTTATAGTATCATTTCTGATGCCATTTTGATGTGCAAAACTTGCATCCAGCAAAAACTTGTACATTACAAATACACAAAGACACACCTCTGCATATAAAAGTTACTTCAACAAGACATTGTGAAAAATAAAGCAATGAGATTTCTTTATTTACATCAAACTGTGTTAACAATAACACAAGTCCACCATTCTGTGCATATAACTCATAGACCAACAGAAAGCAATACATAATTTTTCAATTCATGCTTTTTGAAATAGTCCCTGTAGACCAGTGGTATTGTCATGATACAAACCGCGTTCTAAATACCAACTCGTCACCTATGCTGGGGCCAACCCCTTGGCACCACTTAGTTCTAGGCAACAAAACTATGGTGGAAACCTCTTGTCTTAATCACTGTCAGTCTGTCTGGGTCCAATTGATTGCTATATGCGAATGATTATTGTCAATTTTAATTTTTTTTTATTTCTCCTGCAGATAACCATGTAATAAACATTTGAATATTTATTACATGAATATTTAAAAAAATGAAATGAACAGCATCACTAGTTAATTCATTTTATTGATGAGGCTTCAGCTGTTTCAAAGACGACTTCACCCACAGGAGCTTTCTTCTCGAGCATTAGTTTTCTGTCTCAGTCTCTGGCGGCCTGTTTCTCGTTGTTTGTGTCGACTACACAGTCGCCTGAGGAACACCAAGTTTCACTGCATCATCTCGTTCGCTGGTTTTTGGCAGTTTGTCATAAGCCCAGAGGAGTATATGATTGTCATTCAGAGAAAATTTGTTTATTTTTCCCGTCATGATTTCAATGAGCACGCAGCACCAGCTATGGTAGCCAGCCAGTAAGCAGACAGGTCACCGTGAGGAAAAGTATCATGGGAGTAAAGTAAAATAAAAAAAAATAATATAATTACTAGGGGTGTAATGGTTCACAAAATTCACGGTTGGGTTCGGTACGATACAGTGGAGCCACGGTTCGGTACGTTTCGGTACAGTAGAAAACTATAAATGCCAGAGAAATGTACTTGATTTAAAAATATATTTATTCATTACAACTAACATCATGAAGTTATTCTTTGACTTTGAACAATGATGGAACTATACCTGAGTGACCCATCTTCTGGGGTGTCTTCTTAGCAACACATAAGCATAAAACACAAAAACTGCTCTTTAATGTTATGTAGTATTGTTACTTACATCTTGCAAAAGAGATTTTTAATCTCAGTGGGACTAAATAAAGGTTTTTTTCAAACGTATTCGGTTCGTCATGCGTACCGAACTGTGAGCCTCGTACCAAACGGTTCAATACAAATACGCGTACAGTTACACCCCTAATAATTACTGTACTTTTCTCGATGTTATATTGCTGCGGATGACTTTACATTACTGTTAGATGAAAGCTTGATGCGTCTCATACAGAGGCGAAAGGGTATCAGACGCCGAGGGCGATGATCAAATGTCAATATTTGGCGTCCTGAGAATGAGGCCGGCCTGCTGGATTCCATCACAATGCTTGCTTTTGCATACATATATCCATTCATAAGCAATCAACAGGTAACCAATATAAAACTAATACACATAAACTTTAATTTAATCCTAAGTGTATTTCCATTCACATTTATTTTCGAGTGCATGGTGGCAAAAGTCACCTCTTCATAATTTTGTATTTGCTATTTACAAGGCAGTTAGGCAGCACTTCATATTCATCATTTGTTTTAAGGTTTCACTATCTAATAATATCTCAGTACTGACAGCCAAATACATCAACAGTGACAGACCAACCAGCAGTCAGTGTCAGCGCTGTCTGTTTACAAAAATGTCCAACTTTCGTGTGAATGGCTCGCTGGGTTAAGAGGAAATATTCGTCATCTCAACAGGATGATGATGGTCACAGCTTCAGCCAGACAGAGGCCTCTTACATTGTTAATTTCATTACCGCGCCAAGATGAAACTAAAGAAAAAAAAAGGGAGAGCAGAAAGACTGATGGATCTAGTTTAGCAGCACCATCTGAGTGCGTATAGAGATTCTTCTATTTCAATTTGCTGCGTCTTGTATGGCTCCATGGTCTGCAGTTTAAATGGAGGACTTTTATGATGCAAATGCAGGCAGGAGTGATAAATCTCTCTCGCTCTCCTCTCCTGGGCTCTCCTGATGCAAAAGATGTGCTCTCTCTCTCCCTCGCTTTCTCTTCACTGCAGCATCGTGTTACACTTGCCCCCTGGCCACATGAAAAAATAATCAGGTCCAGGTAATGCAGTGAGGGTGAGAGAATCCGAGAGAGTCCCCAAAAAGTAATTTTTTGACTTTCCACAACAGCTTCTCGGTCACTTTAAAGATGAAGATGATAACTCAGTCAGCCGCTCAGACACACACACACACACACAGTAATTTCAGTGTGCTGTAAAGTAATCAAATTCTATGGTAATGGTTATTGATTTCAATGGCTACATTTGGAAGGATTGCAATTCTTCTTCAAATTATTTTATATAAAGAAAGGAACATCAATTTTTTTTTCTTTTAAAGGTGGTGTCATTATGATATCTTGCTTTTGGTAGAGATATTAAAATGATACCTTTACATAATTGTTTTGTAGCATAATATTTGTTTTTCTAAATATTTGTTTAAACACATTTATAAATGTGTTTAAAAAGGGAACTCCTGCACTTTGTATTGCTCTGTAATGAAATTGCAAGACTTATGAGACAAATTGTATAAGGAATGTTCAAATTCAAAGCAACAAGATATCCTGACTTGACCCTTTAGTATGGCTCAATCGCCAAAATGCTGGATCCCACAGTTCCCATAATGCAACCCCATAGTGCGTTTGTGTAATCTCCCCTACTACCTCCCCTTCAGATTTCACACCCCCAAGTTTCTGATGAGGCTTTTTGTTGTGTTTCATCTTTAACCTCAAGCAGCGATAACTCCTGTGATGTCACCCATGTTATTTTCTCAGCTTTTAAAAATCTCCTGCATTCATCCTGACTAGTACTGAAATGGTAAATGGACTGTACTTGTATCGCGGTTTTCTAGTCAACCAGCACTTAGTGTTAAAGTGCTTTGAGTCAGTTGACTAAAAAAACACAATACATGTCGTCATTCACCCATTCATACACTAATGGGAGGGGCTACAATGCAAGGTGCCACCCATCAGGACTCAACATTTACACAACGTAAGCACAGCTACAGGAGCAATTTGGCAAGTGTCCTGCCAAAGGACACAGACATTAACTAGTGGAGCCGGGGATCGAACCCCCGATCCTCTGATTGAGGGACAACTGCTCTACCACTGAGCCTCAGTCGCCAGCCCTACCTAAATAACTAGCAAACTGATCTTTGTCATGAAGAATACTTTATTGAAGACAGTTCTTCCTGCATGCCTCGACGTTGAACAGAGAATCCTCACTATTGAAAACACAACTTCACTACAGTCTCATGCACGGACTCGCAGCAGCATGCACAAGCCAGAGACAGTAGTAGCAGTTTAAAAAAAAAATTTAAAACGTAGTGTGTCTGAGAAGTCGTGAGCATACATCTGAATGAATGCGACTCGGATTACTGCGAAAGTTGTTTGAGAGTCTGTAAACAGATGTTTTGATGTAGTTTTGCTGTTATTAATAAGCAGCCCCCATTTATATAAATTCATCAAGGATTTTCTCACTTTTAATTCCATGTTTACTGTGAAGGCAAAGTTCTCTTCAAGAATTCAGAGTAACACGGCTCGAGTAATTGATACCGTTACGTCCCTTCTCTGTGGTCCAGGGACTAACACAAAACAACCCAAACGAAACAACAAATAGCTTGTGTGCCAAACAATATTTATTATGCTCCCGTAACAGTGATAAATGAGTGAGTCACAACAAGAGACTGGAAGAGGATGGGACAGGTGTGGTCGTGCCAAACAATTGAAACAAAGACAACAGAACTTGGCCTAACAAACTAACCTCTGAAATCAACAAACAAAATGGCTTCTCTAACTTATCTAAATGTGCTTGACCAAAACCCAAATACAGATGAGGCACCGACCAACACGCCTAGTGTATCTAGACACAGAAAATCCTACGTGTGTGCCAATGTACCCCAGACTCACCTACTGTCTGCAACCTCTCACCACAAACACTAACAAGTTCAGGTCTCAGAAGTGCCATTAGCCCAGTATGAAGTGAAGTCCTCCTGAGCTCAGAGGCTTCCTGTCTTTTGTCTGCGGCTCTCCCTCCACTGATTGGCCAGCCTGCCAGTGGTGCCAATCACCAATCAGGACAACCGGCCCCCACAAGAATCCAATCACCCGATTGACCTGCTAGTAGAACTGTGAGTTTGGAAAAGGGAGGGGCAGGAGGGGAGAAAACACAACACGTAACAATACACAGTCATTTTGTAGGTGAAGCATAGTTTAAAGAATTGGAGGAGCGTCTCTTTGATATTGTCTTAGCCAATGACAAACTTTGGCAAATAAAATATCAAAGTGGACTAAATACTCAAACTAAATGTAAACAAATCTGAAAAAGCTATGTTAAATCTCAGGACTCCACACATTTTGAGACACTATTTATGGTTTACCCTGCCCTGATGCAAAGTAAGGGCACACAGCTAACTGAAGCATACACATCTTGATAAAACATTTTATTAAAAGACAGTTAATGATTGCAGTAATAGCTGAGCCTCTGTGCTGTTTCTCCACACCAGGGGGACGTGGTGGATGTCCAGTACGCTATGGTGGACGACCTGAGGAGAGCCAAAGACAGCCTGAACCTCACCGACCAGATTGCTGTGGTCAAACTTGGCCCAGCACCTTTGCTGTACAAGGTAAGATTAAATCAAAAATCAAAAACATCGAAGTACTACCGCTCTGCTGTGCGGACAAGGGAATCATACATGTGACTTATTGTACTTGAAATCAACCTGATAACCGCACAGCAGCAGCAGCTGGAAAAAATATCACCCAGACTGATTAAAAAATCATTTTACTGCAACGAGTAGTATTAAAACTGAATTTCCAAAATTGGGTATTTAAATATACTTGCATCCAGATATAAAATAAAAATTGCTGTGGCTAATGTAAAGCTGGTGGGTGGAGGAAGATGAGTCGGGAGGAAGCTGGGGTTGGTAGCTGGTGGACCTGTGGAAAAAGGGGATGCATTTGAAGAGGGATGGTTAGTTACATATGGGTTATGGGGAGGGGGAGGGTAGGGAAGAGAGGGGGGAAAGCAGAGACGGGAGGAAATGCAAAGTTTTGGCTGTTGGCTCCGTCGTAGAATCCTGCTGTTGGAGCGTTCTGTGTGGCTACGGTAGCCGGTGTCGAGTTGGGAGGAAAGGCAGGAGTGAAGGAAGAGGAACAGATGCTGGGATGAAAGGAAGCATGTGCGTGGGTTGGAAGTACAGAAAGGAGAAAATAGACTGCGGGGTGAGATGATCCTGGTGCAGAGAGAGAATGGGGGGGGGGGGTGCGATACAACCTGGCCTTCTGGAGGGGCTGGTGTGAATGACTGGCCTTGTCTGTCCGCGTCATGACGTCATCGACGTAGCGCATGACGCTGCGCGGGAAACCCGGAAATGCTCTGGTGGCTCAGCGATCGAGGGAGATGTGGTGCTGAGCGTCCGTGAGACATTTGAGAAGTTTTGCTTTCTTGTCGGACTGGTGGAAATGGATATTGAGTTGGGTGAGTGCGTGCTTCAGGCGAGCGACTGTCCACTCGGAAAAGCGGGATGTATGGGGGCCATAGGGGTGTTGGCGTGAAGGACGAGGGTCGCTCTGGTTTTGGCCGTTGTTCGAGCGGCTGGATCTCGAGCGGGTGGAAGAGCAGCGTTGTGGAGGGACGATGTCCCTCGGACGCCGGAGTTGGGATCTCCCCCTGGGGTTGTTGGACGGCGAAGGACCGACGACTTCGGAATGGTCCGAGAATAGATGTCAGGAGCCGCGGGGGTCGTAGATGGTTGATCTCGGCCGAGTTTGCTGGTGGCGAGAGATCATGTGAGACGGTGCCGTCTCCGGGATTCCTGGTGTATCGTCTTCAAACAGGTCGTGATCGGAAGGAGTGAGGGAGAGCTCCAGGTCCATGTTGTGAAGTAAGTGGTATTCGGCTCGGGAATCGTATGTCATGAGAGAACTGAGTCTAAGAGGAAGTGAACGGGTTCATTTGAGCTGAAATATTTGTGCAGGGGAAATTAGCCGTGTTCTGGCCGTGGTCCCGTTCCTGAACTAAATTTATAAAACTACATATAATACAACTATCTGCTGGTATAACCAATTAATACTTTATGTCTTTATGCCTGTGCAATACGATGATATGACAAAGCTTTTCTGAGGTATATTATTGAAGGAGATTTTGTTCAATATCTTTTATTAATTAATATATATTAAAGCTGAACTAATCAGTATTTGTATATTAAAGGGACAACAGACGTGTTTTTGCTTGAACTTATCAGGAAGTAAATGTTTCATAGCTATAGAATAATGACACCATTAGTGTTTAGATTGGTTCTCTATAAGCCTCGCTTTCACTGTGCAATTCTGTCTTACAACAGGTCCTGGGAAAATTAAATCTCAATTTATGGCACAAATAAAGAGTGTCAGCCATTGCACAACCAAAACAGGAAGAGGATAGCACTTGTTTTCCACGGTAGCTATCCCCAGTTATCAAAGAGTATCAATGTAACTTCTTTGCAGTTACTATTGTAGAAATGGCAGATGGTGGAATCAGCAAAGTTAGTCTAGAAAACAACACTGCAGTGTGCCCTGTTGGGATCTGGCGACACCTCCTGGCTGGCTGAGTCCCTCACATGCGTTTTCAAACACAGGAGCATCCATGTTTTCCTTCCTTTCAACAGAGGCCTGATCGGGGGTCTGCCAGAAACCTAACGCCGGATGACCACACCCCCCCAGCTCCAGCAGAAACCTGATGCTGGTCCCTCATTGGCCAAGAAAGGCCCCCCCCACTGTTTGTGCCACCTGGTTTATAAGCCCCAGCGCTGCGAGAATCGCCCTCTTCACTCTGGACTCATCCTGGGACAAGAAGACCCACAAGGCTCTTCCTCCAGACATGCTGGTGTAAGGAGGTCCACGAGGCCTCTTCCCCCCCAGCATCACGCTGGCAACAGAAGACCCACGAGGAGCCTCATCAAATCCTGTCAGGTCACATGTTACATTCGCTGGTCGAAAACAGTTTTATTTTGAGTTCTGGATCCTAGTGCGAGAACGGATAGCTTCTATGCCCCGTACCTCCACCCTTTTTTGTGTACACAGCCGGCAGAAAGACGACTAACCCTCTTTCCTCGCCAAAGATTTCCGGGAGGAACGAACCGACCACGTGCCACAGCCGAAGTTAAATAGCCCTCTCTGCAGAGAGATCGAGTCTGCGTCCGCTCCAGAGAGCCACGCCACCAGGAGCTACCAACTCCTGAGGGCCGAGTTATCCCCCCCAGTCTGCGCCCACTACGATAGCCGCGCTGCTGAGTCAGCACTCGAGGACTGAGTGCTTCCCACCACGGAAAACAGGCCCCACCGAACGAAGCTTCTACAAGTAAGAGCAACTGGTATCTGGGCCTAGCTTAGCATTAGCTTAATCCCTGGCCCGTTATATTGTGTATTTCCTGCTGTAACTGTTTGCATTAGATCCGTCGCTGCGAGTGAATGTGGAGTTTGTGACTCTATCACTTTAAAGACTGAAACCACGGTGGCGGACCCTAGTCTCGTCGACCGAGTTTCGGGGTGATAAAGAAGCAATACGCTCACCTCACCACAGTGGTAAAGATCTGTTTGTTTTGGGGATTATTTTATTTCGTTTTGGTTTTATTCTCTCTTCCTTAAATCGGCTCTGTGAGTGAGGTGTGGAGCCGTGACTATCACTGTATAAGCGTGGTCAGTTCAGAACGACGACCACAGACTTGTTCAGGATAGATTAGCTGTTCTCACTCTCACTACGACGCAAGCCCAGCACTCAGAGTTTGATTTTCTCCCTCTCTCTCTCTCTCCGCTAACCCGCACACACATAGTTAGAGTCGCTGATTTTGGGTGAACCTCAGACTCGTGATTACGTAATCTCTGACCCCAACCCACATGGTACGCCATCCCACGTGGTTACATGTGGCCCCCTCACAGCCATTTTGTCGAAGGTCTCTAGACTCCGCCATCTTTGCTTGTAGGCTCACACGCCCCTTTTTAGATTACTCATCATCACTGTTTGAGTAGGTTTACAAACCCCCCCTTTTGTTTCCACACACACACACACCTACACATAGATACATATACATATATTTATATACATAGCCTTACCCCACTTTATTCATTTGACTTTAAGTATTAGACATAAAATGGTATGATATTGTTTGTTGATTGTGATATTACTCGATCTGATCATTTATTATTTTGATTTAATAAACTCTGTTGTATTTTAAAGAGCAGTCGTCTGTGATTACTTGTGCAAATGTGTGTAATAATAACTGGATGTAGTGGCCTGTGCTCGAACTTAAACCTTCACTTTCACTCTGAATGTGTAATAGTACTCAGACTATTCCATTATGAGTGAACACTAATTATGAGACTTAGTTTTATCGTTTGGTTGTTAGTCCCTGTTCGCAGGGTGGTGCCCCGTTATTATTAATGATCATTAATAATTGTTACTTACATTAATAATGAATAATTCTGTTGATGTCAAGAATTCAGTTTCTTAGATGCTGATAACCCAAACACGCTCCTCTACGTTCCCAACAGCCCTGTTGTTAGGTCTCATAATTGTAGTGCACTTATAAGATTGACTCTAATATGAAAGGCTAGAATACATTCTGTTTCATTTTACTGATGAGAGGGAAACAATGAGATAGCCTATTAACTCTGTCTAAATGCATGTATTTTGTCCCATTTATAAAGTTTTTCAACAACACATGCACACAACAATGCTCTGATTTATCAAAGGTATATCTCTTCAAAATGGCTAGTGTACCTCTTCAAGATAATATAAGGTAACAAAAAAAATGATTAAGTCCTTTTTGCACAAATCCACGCTTCTCATGAATATAATTAAAGCCTACTTTAAACTGAGTCGCAATGGTTTGTCATATATTTTTTGGGGAAGCAAGTGTCAAATGTTACTCATTGTATGTTTGTCTCCAGCTGTCCCTGCTGTCTGAGCTGGGTTTTGGAGGTGTTCTGCTTTACATTGACCCGTGTGATGGTCCCCCTGGCCGCCACACCTGGCATCAAGCCTTCAGAGTGACTCTTAACCCCGGAGGAAACCCTGCCATTGGTGAGTGCTTTTTTTTTGTAAAATCCATCTCACCTACATCTCTGTCAACCCTTTTGCAGTTGTTTGCAATGCTAGTGCTGTTACCACTGGCTGGCTCAGCCATCGCTCATTTGAGAGCCATGTAGAGACAATCCTACAATCATAGATATGCTGTGAATTTGGAATTTCATTTATTTAAGTAATAATAAATAAAGAAAACAAATATGTACTTCTTTTGCTTTTTGCTTTATTACTTTCACAAGTTGTTTTGCTTGCTGTGACAAAACAGCATTTAGAGAATGTGCTTGTTGCATGTCATAACCCTCTCTCCCCACCCTACTCCACTCTCTACACTCACATGTTGTCATATGTCAAATAAAATGCCAAAAACAACATGATTAAATGTTTGCACAGTAACACATGATAACGTAACCAAAAATCAAAAACTTTGATATTGTGTCATATTATCACGAACACAAAGGGGACAAGGAGCATTCCTGTTTCTGGCCCCAGCCCACAGCAAAGGGCCGTGACTTAATACCAAGACTTTTAACAGCTCTCATTGTGAGTTCAGCAGGACTACATGCCCTAACTATACACCACATCACACCACTCAGCATCTCCAAAACCTTGTTAATAAATATACAAAGCACGTGTAGACAAGATGAGCAAGTAATCTGTTAATCTGTCGATAAGAGACTATATTTACCCAGTCCTCTGCAGTTGTTCTGGTTATTTGTATACAGTTTTTTACACACAAACTGAGTATAACACTTATACAACACATAACAGTATAATGGTACTGGTGAAAACTGTTTTTTTTATACTTCAATCAAATATATTACAATCACTACAGTTTTACCACATTTCATAGACCTAAACCTCAAATAAAATGTTTCTTTTCATTATTATTTTACCAGCAGTTTAATCACCATTCTCTTTGGAATCTGGTTAATGCTCAAACGTTCTCACATTCCCTACCTTGGCCTCAGGCAAAGCACGTTATATATCTCTGTGACTCTGTTCTACTGTATTTAAATCACCCTCCCAGGATCGATGACCTCTCCGGCCCTCAGTCTTGTCCCCACTTCCTGTTTTTCTGCCCGGTCTGGCCAATAGGGACGTGTCATTACCGCTGAAGTATCTTTAGTCCTTGTAAGAGTCCCAGTACCACAGTGGCAAGACCCAGTAGAGCCCCAACAGATGTCTGGACTGCTGTGTGAGCATGTGTAAGAGTATGTGAATGTGTATATGAGAGAGAGCGAGAGAGAGAGAGAGAGAGAGAGAGAGAGAGAGAGAGGCTGGCATGAATGGAAATAGAAATAAGAGAAAAAAACAAGCCGATTTCTGTAGAGCCCCAAGTGTTGGTTGGATATCATCGGCAGGTGTTCACTGTCAGGTTTGCTCATCGTTGCTCCAGCGTTCATCTCGTCTGATATGCACCATGCTGCAGCATTCATTCATTCCTGACAGAGATGCCACAGCTTGGATATTCTATCTTGCCCTGTAACTGTCTTGACACTTGGTTTAAGGCCTTTCTGACAAAATTCGACAACAAAAAATTACTCAATTGATCCGCAGTTCACAAGTGATCGATCCGTGATCTGTTCGTATCACCCCTCACGGTTCAGATCACTTGTGATCACTCTGCTGTTAAGTTTCGTTTCACAATAGTCACGTGCTCGCCCACTGACCAATCACAGCGCACGCTGCACCTCACTGCAGAGCTGCACCTGAAAACTGAGCTGCACGTAATGCTGACATAGTTGTAGGCCAGCTAGCAGGCTCTGGCACATCAAAGAATACGCCCAACATGTCAAACTAAGATCTGATTGGTTGAACACTATGCCAATCAACAATATCGTCCCCATTCACTTAACTGCATAGGGATTCACTTGTGAGTCTGCAGGCCTGGGGCCACTGTTCTTACCTAGAGACACAGAGGTGAGATCTGATTGGATAAAAGCTCTACTTAAAACAAGCTGCACTGGAAGCAGAGCAACTGAGGAAGACAGTAGCTGTGCAATGAGAAAATAATATAATGGGAAAATATTTTTATAAATTACAATACATAGTGTACGTAGTGTATTTAAGAAAAATTATTAAATTATAAAATAGCTATAACTTTGTGATTCTGTTTAGGCCAGCAGAGAAGACCTTGCAGGCCCTGACGGCCCACCACTGACTCAAGATAACAACTGCAGTTAGTCCTCACATTTCTCAGCCTGCTCAAAGTAAAATGATCCAGTATAAAGTGAAACTATCACACAACGCCTGACCTCCAATCTTGTTTCAAGGTGAGAACAGACTTGAGTGAGTTCTTATCGGGATGTTTTCACGAGAAAATACTTTCTCTGTTCATTTTGCTGATAGTTGGACTTTGCTGGATTCGTTACAGTTAATTGGCTGTTTAGTGGGACACTACTGAACAGTTGCGTGTGGGAGCTGCAGCTGTAGCATTAGCATCAGAGCAGGCTGAATTATGTATGGAGGTTAAAGCTTCTGAAAACTTCTCCTTATGATTTATTTATGTCTGCTTGCAGATAGGGATGGATTAGGTCTGCGGCAGGAATACCAAACGATGACATATTCACAATGGTCATGGAGGAGTTCTGGTACAAAACCGGATGGAAATCAAAGCCTGACTATATTATTCCGTTGACTTCCAACATTTGTGCAACAGCGAGTGTTCACTGAACTAAAGTTTCATACATTTTGTATGTGTCAGACTCAAAAACTGTGGGAAAACAAATGCCTCGTCGTGAGCAGCTCTGTTGAGCTCGGCTAAAGCTAACTGCTTTATGGTCAGGCAGGGCTTGATCCAGTGGTGTGTCCAGACTTTTTTAACTGAAGTGACCCAAGTGGGGCAGTCTGTATTTCCACTATTCATGCAAATCAAAGGCTGCAACTACTGTTGTGTTACTACTCACAGGTGATGATCTATATAGAATATGTTACTGCTCAAACTAGGCCATAGTAGTAGTTATGGACCAGACATGATATGACTAGAATCTTATGAGGGCAAATAGGGAAAGAAATAATAATTCCAGGTTGTGGTATCTGTTTGAACAATCTGCATGCATACGCCGATAATTCGATTAAAAGCAGAACGAGTGGGATTCTCCTGACTGACGACTCACATGAGCCACGTGACTAACGACTCATGTGAGTCCTGTCACTAACGACTCACTTGAGTCACAGGACTCACGTGAGTCACAGGACTCAAAAATGTTTGTTCGTTTTTTTATTTTTTCATTACAAAAACAGTAATTTCACCACTCTATCGCTGCCTCCATCAGTTTGTCTGTGTTATTGTGCAACTTTGTGAAGCCCTTAAACACCTTACAGGTGTAAAGCAACAGTATGGGTATTTATTTATTATACTGTCCACAGCATATTTATTTATTCTGTGGACAGTATAAATTGGGCAGGTAGAAGTTCTTCTCTAAGCCAAAATAACCCTAGCGATGTCATCAGTATTATAGAGTCAAATTAAAAGTTTTACACCAAGTACATACTAAACTTCTATGAACTGTGTGAATATAAGAGAGTAAGTTCATTGTTTTTGAGGTCTTTTTAGCAGAGTATCCTGTGAAGCTGGAATGGAAGAGCAAGGCACCTGAGCTATAAACACACACTATAATCTGTGTTTTTAATCATGCTGCGAGTACACATCGTGGTGGCTCACTGAGCCCCTCACATCCTCAGACTCGGTGGTACAATCCTCCCATACTGTCACAACTAAATCTGCCACCTGTGTCGCACACAATCCTATTATCTTCCCTTTATTATCTAAACACCACTGGAGGTGTCTGGCATCGTGTTGGATTGACGGGTACATCCTGTTTGAAATTCCTGTCACACTGGCTTAGCTGAACTTTGCCTTCCAGCCTATTTCACGGCTGATCCAGCATGCATGTCAAGTGTGTCTATTTAACCCACTAAAGGACACAGTTGGCCTTCATTACACTACTTCCTGACTCCCAAAATGCTTTTCTCTCCAGTTTCTGCCATGATTCTGATGTGTTAGGGGGTTGTGTGGGTGTGGGTGGTTGGGGGATGTTGGATGTGCAGCAGAGCTTCAAATTGGCTTTGAGGTGATAGACATGCAAATAACACGGGGCGTGTGCTCATATTTCCAGGCGCCATTGCGTCCCGGCACTTGGTCAATAACATTATGGAAATGTGCCGTGGATTCTTTGGGTCTCACTGTTTGAGTTGGATAACAAGGCAGTCCAATGAGCCTGTTAGCACGGCGACAGTGACAGAATGAGGTGTTTGTATTGTCACACACTGTATCACAGCGTACAGCAGGAGGGAGAGGCGGAGAGAGGAAGATGTGCTGTAGAAGAAAGGCAGCGAGAAAGGTGATCAAAGTTCTACACTGCTTTTCCCTGTTTACTCCATTTACCTAAGGAAACATGTGCAAACACATCTCCACTCTCATTCTCTGTCGAGGTTTCCGTTTGCCAAGTGTAATTGCTTATCAAAATCACCATCATACTGAGGTTTGCATCCACTGCATGTTTGTTCTCCAGTTTATTTCTCGCCCATGCAAGCATGCAATTTGGCGCAGAACCTCAGGCTTACTTGAAGGGACGGTGTAAATGGTGTTTGCAGAGCCCAGGCTCGGCCCTGTTGATTTTCACATTCAGCCGGGTGACAAATTGAGACATGGCTTATGTGAAGCATGTTTGCTTAATTGTGTTGGCATAATTATTACCATTCTCAAGACAATTTCTCCGCCCCAAGAGGGGTTGTGTTGCGTTTCAGCATCGTTTTCTAAATGATCTCCGTCCAGACAAACGCCTGAAAACGAATATCACGTGACTATTCACGACCACTGGGCATGCGGGTGGGTGCCGATGTAAACAGGAAGTAGATTGGTTACTAAGGTAAAAAGTACGACAGAGTAATAAAGTAAAGTGAAAAAACGAAATGAATTGTAAGTGTGAAATAGTGTTTGATACTTAAATCGTCCTCTGTAAACTCAAACAGAAACATTTCGTGGAAAGAAGTTTTATTTTTCAGACTTAGTTACAACGCTGTGGGTCTTGCTCTATCTCTCTCACATCAGATATACATATATATATGAAATTAACAATTGTACGTCAAGGTTTACTAGATTATGGGTCCATAAATGTGGTCAAAACACGTCTCTCACTCGTTTCCTGTTTCGTTGTGTCTGTTCTGCTGGAGAGCAATTACTGCTTTTGTTCCTTTTACATTTTATCTGCAGACTTCACAATAGTTGTAAAGGAAAGTCCTTGGTTTTGTGTCCGCCCTCCTCAAAGCCGCTAACCGTGACTTCAGACGGCCGCTCCGTAGGGCTGATAACGCCGCTGGACACAAACATATGCATTTTCAAATGGAAACGTAGTAGTGTGGACTTGGCCTGAGGCTTTGACAAAAAATAACATGGAAATAAATAACGAATAACGGTTATTTTTATTTTATATTTTGCACAGTGGACAATCTTTCAAGGGGAACAGCTCTTATCTTGGAGTTTGAGGATATACTGTCACTCAAAATAGCAATAAAATGTCAAGAATTGTCTTTCAGTACGTGAATAGTCACGTGATATTCGTTTTCAGGCGTTTTAGTCTGGACGGAGATAATTTCGAAAACGATGCTGAAACGCCGTGTGGCCGTAGATCGTTTTTGTTTGTAACTCTGTTTTGAAACAAAAACGTATTAGTGTTGTTAGATCCTGGGGTACTTCTGGCCCGATACGGGGCTACTTACTGACTCAGCTCTCTATTAAAATATTGTCGAGCTGGTGTTCTTGCGAGGGAACTCGCCTGGCTCCGCTAACTGCTGTTACTCCCGACGTCTACCCTGCTTCCTCCGGTCTGAGCGCGCTCGGCCGAGAGACCAGTCCTGGCCCCGGGCGCTCCCACCAGTCGCGTCGGTTATGGCAGCTTCCCTCTTATGGATCCGTGCTCATGGTAAATGCCAGGTTAGGTTTTAACGGCTAGGATCTCTTCTTTCTAAAACCGTAAGGGATTGTTAAGTGGATTCGGTCTCTAGGATAACCTTACAGAACTCAGTTGTTAGACATACAATGGCTTTAACTTTTTACTGCCACGAGGAACTTTTTACTACCTGAGCAAATGAATGCACTTGAGAAATTTACTTTAAATGCAGATTAGATATTTATTGCAGGTTATATTTAGTTAGTTTGCAAGGGTTAAGCTACAGCTCACATAAAAAGTTACTACACTTGATTCGTTACTTTAATTTTCTTCTTCGATTATACTCATTAATTTTAGATGCCGAGACGGCTCGGTTGGAGCTGGATGTTCAATGCTGCGATGAAAAGGTTCTTTTGGAGTGGTTAGGAGCGAAGGTCCGGCCGGACCCTCAGTCGTCCTGCTCTCGCAGCGAAGTCCGTTCAACAGTCCTCAAAACTCAGTACAAAGTCTTTCTAGGGCTGCTGCGTCTTCTCCGTTGTCCAGTTGTTAAGAATCGAGCAGTGGGGAGAGGAAAACCTCCGTCTTTAAATCTTATTGTCCACGAACAGCGGTCTTCTTTCCGTGAACAGAGACGAAGTCCTCAATACATCAGTTACGATCGTCCGTATCTCCTCATCGGCGCACTTGGACGGCGCCCGTGTCGAAATCCCAGTGTGTTGCCTGCAAACGTCTCCTTTTATCCATCATTTGGGCTCTGTCGGCCCCCTCCTGTTCAATACATGATCTCATCTCCCCACCCACTTGAGTGGGCGTTGGGTCCTGAACATGTCCGGACAAGTCCAGGCTTTATCCCATATTATGCCTTTATGACTCATCTCTTGCAACAGTCTTTTCCTAACCCCACCCAATAACATCTGTTCCTATCCTTACTCTTTTTGCCAACTCATCCTGACAAAACACTTTTCTTACATCGCAGCTCCGGTCACACAGAACATTTGTTAATCACTTTTTACATTTGTTAAATCACTCTATGCATTAAACATTCGTTACATATTGATTCAACATTTTGTTATATAATGATCATACACTTTATTCTGAGTATATACTTTGTGCTTTTATATCCTGACTCTCCCTTGAATGTGCAAGCATGTTACCGAGGCAGCTCTGTGGGCTCAACTCTTCTTGACACAGAGTTACAACACATTCAATGCATATGACAGAAATGATTCATATGAGAGTAGTAAGCAGCATAATGACGGAAACATTACGACTAATAATAACAGCAGCAGTGGATGTAGTAGAATAACAAATTAATTCATGAATAATTGATTTGATTTTGTACTTGATATAATTTCTCTTTGGAGCCATTGTACTTTTTCTGGTTCAGCCTATAACAAGTCTGTTTTTTCCTTCATGGGATTTGGTCCTCTCACGAAGTAAACCAGATTGAATGGTAATAAGCATTGAGGCAGAATTCGTAACCAAACCCTCTATTTTAATTAATTTGCCTCTTCTGGCCAATTAATGTATTGTCACATAATGTCAACTAACGACAAATAAAGGCTAAACTACCGCGGAATCCGCACCAAAACGGTGGCGCTTGCAACAGGAAGTGCCTTTGAGCTTCCTCTGTCGCTTCCGCAAATTGCGTAACTCTAACGCCTGGCAGCCTCGTGGGGAGGGGGGGAGCTGCGCTCATGTGATTGGTTGAAAAAGAGAATGTTGAAAAAACGCATTTGTGAATCGAGGCACGTCTGGGGAGTCTCAATAATCCACAAATACGTTCTGTAGCGATTTGCAAAGAAATGCAGTGTGATCCACAAATAAATACATACAAATCCACAAACAAATATAAAGAATCCACACAGAAATACTTACAAATGCAGAAATATATTTGTTATTTTTTAAAATATTTATATAAATCATAATTTATTTATTTGTGCATTGGAATGTATTTGTGAATCGTTCTGCGTGCATTTGTGAGTCAAATTTATTTGTAAATCAATCTGTGTGCATTTGTAAATCGAATATATTTATGAATTGTTCTGTGCGCATTTGTGAATATTTATTTGTGCATTGGAATGTATTTGTAAATCCTTCTGTGTGCATTTGTGATTATTGAGACTGATCTGACCCCATAGACTACTGCTGTGGTAACGTCATAGTGTGTGGCAGACAAAAGTGACTGTAGCTGTCAGTTGCTCATGTTTTATAGCAGGCTGTCGTAAACTGGGCAGTTAAGACTGAATGTGTGGATGGTTGACTGACTGACTGACTCAAGCAACTCTTTACTGGGCTCACTAGCTGACTGACTGGCAAAGATATGATAATTTGTCCTCAAATCTGTCTTTCCGCAAACTGTACATACAGGTGCACATGCACAAGTGTCAAAAAATACTTCAAGCACTTCAATGTTTCTATCCATTGTCTTCAGAAATGTATGTAAATACTCCATGTGAATTGATTCATGTGAATAAAAAGCACGGTAGCACTTTATAATAACTACACACTATGAAGCATTAGTTAAGTATGAGTAAACACTTAATTCATCATGTATAAAGCATTGTTCCTACATTAATAATTCATTAGTATGCAGTTCATAACAACAGTTATACATGTTTCATTCTTGATTAATAAGCCCGTCTATTATGTGTTTCATTATTGTGTTTTCATACTTTATAAATGATGGATTTGTAGTATTATATATTTTACAAACCAATTATTAAGGAGTTGTAGATGATTAATACGATAATTTATAAAGTGTTAGTAAATGATTAATAACTTATTTAGATGTACATTATTCATGCATTGATATATATATAATGGTTAGGGACTATATTAATATATGCTTTATAAACGCATATTAATACTGCAATTCATGACTAATTCATGATTTATTAAGGTAGTTACTACTCGTTAGTAAAGTGTTTTATGTGAGCTCATCTAAAGTGAGGACTATTTATGCCTTTATAAAGCATTTATAAATGACATTGAAAGGCCAGCAGTACCTGAAAACATATAGCTTTTTAACAAAACAGGCAAATAGACAACACAAAGTGATCAAAAACATTAATATTTATTGCAAGATGCAAACAATATACTGTTAAATACAAACCTCTCAGCCATTAATTCATGAAAGAAAGAAACAAACAAAGACATTCTCCTTCAGGAGAACATGGCTGGATACAAAACATTTGTAAATATACGACTAGAGTTAACCAGGAGGTTTGTAGTTTGAGTCTTTTCTTTAAAAGTCCCTTGCTCGCAATAGTTGCTGGAATAAATCTTCAGCATGTTGGTGCATCACAGGTCGGGGCTGCATGGAACATTAGACAGCACAGGATTGCCAATGTGGACAGTTCAGAAACCCAAGGCCAGAGAAGAGGCAGGACCGTCAGAGCCACAAGGGAGAGATCTGGCATGCAAGATTCAAAGTTATCAATCATAGGGGGTGTGGCTCAGAGATATCACCCTCAGCGTCCCTCGCCCCTTCTGTTGTTCTGAGAGATGTGGATTATATCACAGTTTCAGGCAGACAGTTTGTTATCCCTAACTATGCATGACCTTTATAGACTCAGATGTTCAAATATATATATACACAATACAGGGACTTACTAAGAATAAGCATATCAAGGAAAAGTTTCTTTGTTTATTAGATGCTTCACAATGTCCTCAGGGAGGTGACTGATCGTAAACACATCAAAGATGGGGTCATAAAATAGGGTAGACTCAGCCTTCACTGTGTAAGTGTCAAGCGTGACCCCAAGTCCTATCTCGAGTTTGTCCAGGCACATGGTAAATTGTGAGTCTAACCATAGTGCCCTATGGGTCGAGAAAGCAGTTCCTGAAAGAAGTTTATTAGTTTAGATTGTGTCATCGACATTTCAGTTTCATAATCTCTCGGTGGATGTCCACTAAAACGTCACAAATGATTTGTGATGTTTTGATTTTGAGGCCTGTCCATTTTGAGTGTGCCTGAAAGGGTCATGGTATGGCCAAAAAGGTTTTCACATAGCCGCTGAAGCTTAGTCATAGGCTATCCTGTACCTGAGGTGTAGCTGACAGACAACACCAGGGAGACGGCAAGAACTGTGATTGGTCACCTTGTGTTTTCTCCAAGTGAAGATAACAGGAGGGAAGTTGAAGAAAGAAATTGTAATCTTCTTTACACGATATATCATTCACCCATTCACACACATTCACTGATTGCAGAATCACCTTGCAAGTTGCCACCCGGACCAGGACTAAATACATTTACATTCATACCCATGTGTTACACATTTCTACAATCTGTTTCTCTCAATACAAACTTCCTCTGAAGGCCTGAAACATGCACACACACACACAAAATCACACACTACATGGCCAAAGGTACGTGGACACCCATATGTTACAACTACCACTTTTTTGGAGGGTTTTCTCCAAGATAACAGCATTGTCAGGCAGTCAAACTGTATTAAAACAATGCAAAGTGCTGCATTGGAGGGGGCGTGTTGCTTCAGGTATCAGTGAGACCATGAAATACAATCCACTTCCACATTGGACAGTTTCACACCTCAATATTAACACTCAGTGGTCAAATTATCAGGTACATCTGTAGAAGCTAATGCAATCCAATACATCAGCTCTGTCATAAACTCTACCTTCACAAAGTTTATAATGTTCAGTTTTTATTCACATTGTTTTAAATGTAAATTGAATTATCAAATCAGAATCAGACGTCAGAACCGTTTATTGCCAAGTACGTTACATATATAAGGAATTTGACTCGGTGAATGGTGCATAACAATAAACAGTGTATTGAAAATAGAAAAATATTAAAACTTACAATAAAATAAGGTTAAACAAAAAAACAGTTATATTATAAAAGTGGCAAATGTATTTTAATATACTAAGGATGTGCAAGGGTGTGTAATGGTAGGAAATTGTCCTGGGGATTTAAGAGTCAGAGTCAGTGGGGGTCCCGGACTTTGTTGATGAACTCAACTGCAGAAGGGAAGAAACTGTTCTTGTAGCATGAGGTCTTGGTCCCGATGGACTGCAGCCTCCTGCCAGATGGAAGGGACTCAAATTGTCTCTGTCCAGGGTGAGAGGGGTCTGCTACAATCCTTCTTGCTCGCTTCAGGGTGCTGGAAGCGAACAAGTCTTGGAGGGACGGCAGATTGCAGCCAATCACACTCTCAGCAGAGCAAATGATGCGCAGACCGTGATGGAAGAGCAGAGGATGGACTCAATGATGGCTGTGTAGAAATGCACCATCATTGTCTTTGGCAGGTTGAATTTATTCAGCTGTCTCAGGAAGTACATCCTCTGCTGAGCCCTCTTGGTGATGGAGCTGATGTTCAGCTCCCACTTGAGGTCCTGGGTTATGATGGAGCCCAGGAAGCAGAAGGACTCCAAAGCGTTGACGGGGGAGTCACACAGGGAGATGGGGGCAGGTATATATGTTTATATTACTATAAAGTGTGGAAGATCTGGCCATAAGTTTAGGTTTAAACATAAAAACAATGAACTAATATTATCAACATAATATGAAGAGGTCTGTCCTGTCTTGTAGTACCACTTGTACCTTGAGAAGCATTAGTGAGTATTGTCCAGTCAGTCCTCAGTCCAACATTAGAGGACAAAGAAGTAGAGCTGGCCTGAAGGCTTGTCATCACATTGAAAGTAGGTTTGTTTATTGGATTATATCCAAATAGGCAGAAACGAGAAAACGTTTGTTTTCATGTCAATATTTTCATGTTGTCCTTTGCCAGGAAGACAAGAGGAGGCGGCGGCTCGGGGAGATGGACCTTCATTGGATTCAGCCAGCGGTGCAGACCACAGAGACAGGGGCTTGATCCCAAGGCATTGCCCCGACTTCACGCACGTTGGATCCTGGCGACGGGGGCCGCCGCCCTCTCTGGTCCCAGCTGGGTGGTCTCCTTGCCTTAGGGCGGATGTGACAGAGGTGTGTTGGATTTGATCCAATAAACAAACTATCAAAATGTAGATGGCTAACCTAAACTATAAGCCGGCGCCACACGTGAAGATCAATTTGGTTGATTTTTTGTATTCTTGCCCTGCTGTTTGCTAGTAGTTTTTTGGACCCAGTAGTATAAGTGGAATTCTGAGCACTATTTATTTGAGCCTGTGTACAGATCTTAGAGAGAGCTCCTTCAGAAGTTGTGTTGTACTGGACTACATTATATTGAGAGATGTTTCTATTTTTTTGTCCTTCCCATGAGTGCGGCAGAATATTCGTACACTTTTGAATATAATGCAGTCAAGTACAACACCATCACTAACTATGACTTCAATGCTAATTGAATTATAAACCATGAACATTAAAGGCATCATAAGAGTAGACTTAATGGCGGAGCAGTTGTAAAGGATTGCATCAGACTTTACAGGTGCACCTAAAGTGGACATTGAGTGTACATCCATTGCCAAGGTTCAGTGCCAATGCAGGAAGTAGTGTGCACATTATATAAAAAGGTAAGATAAGGTGCGTAGGTGTGGATTATTGTATTCTCTGTTGCATTGATTGCCAGGTAAACAGTTGAAATACAGTGTTCATGCGTGCACATACTTTGACATACATGACTCTTCCATTAAACATTACTATATTACATCTAAACCTGTGATAACTTGCACATTTCATTTCATATCATGGTAAATTGACTTTTACTTGCACCCTTCTAGTCCTGCGACCATTCAAAGTGCTTTAACGATTATTCACATCAATTCACACATCGCAGTCACGGCCTACGGGGACAAATTGGAGTTAAGTGCGAAGGACACATCGACATGGATTGGAGGGAATTGAACCAACCGATCTTCAGATTGAAGGACAACCCACTTTACACTGAGCCCCAGCTCAGACAATAGCTATGTCCCAATTCAGGGTCTGCATCCTTCGGAGGACCCAGCCTTCGCGGTCTACGTGGGCCGGGTCCTTTGAGGACCGCAAAGGCTAGACCATGCGGTCTCCGAAATGAGACGGCATACCCTACAGAGGACTTCCTGTTTGCGTCAACAGCTGTTCCCGCCCCGCCCCCTCTTGCTGCTCCCATCGCCTAGAATCCCTGCTCAGCAGGATTATAAATATATACACATAAATACAATAAAATATTTTCAGTATATACTTTGAAGTTTTTAGTTTAGTGTTTTTAATCATATATTCAAAAATTCATTCATAGTTTATTTTCATAATATTGTTTTTCTCAATTAATAATCAGTTAATCATTAGGGGCGGCCGTGGCTCACTGGGTAGAGAGGGGCAACCGCAAGGTCGGCGGTTCGATCCTTGGCTGCTACGTGTCCTATGCCGAAGTGTCCCTGAGCAAGACACTGAACCCCTAACTGCTCCCCGGGCGCTTCTCAGCTGCCCACTGCTCCCAATAAGCTAGGGATGGGTTAAATGCAGAGGACAAATTTCGTAAATGTATATGACAATAAACTTAAAACTTAACTTAACTTGATTAAATCAGTTACTATGTTAAATAACACATTTTAAGTTATAGTTACTTTACAAGGTTTACTACAGTCTGATGCAGGCAATATATGCAGGTAATAGCGCACCGGCACGCAATGCATCTTGGGATATGGTGGGCCGCGAAGGATACATCAGCTGTGTCCTCCAAATCTGGGACCAGAAGGCTGCATTCGTCGGCTGCATTGAAGGACTCTTCAACAAAAATGCGAAATGGGAGAGCACTATTTGCAGCACTGTGACGCAACCGGTCCGCGAATGCAGCCTCCGAAGGCTGCAGCCCCTGAATTGGGACATAGCTAATGTCAATAATCTCATTATAGTTCCTCTGCCTGATGTAACACACATTTAACTAACCTGGTAGGTTTGGCAGATCTTTCTGGCGAGAATTCTGTGTGGCACAGGAAGTGTTTGACATAATTTACATGAAGTGTGGTACAAATAGACGACAGAAAAGACTAAAAGCCAAAGGCTGAAAAATCCCTAACTCCGATCTCAAACCCTAAACCCAGTGACTAACCCCTCGAGGGGCTTTCTATTTCTGAGAGGACATTAGGTAAAAGAGCATGCTCACGTGCACACATGTACTGAGCTGCGTGCCAGTTCCTGATCCACTTCATCTCTGTTGCAGTTATTTGATTATACCCTTGGGCACCATATGAGCACGAGACAATGTGCGCACGCAAGGGAGAGAGGGAGGAGAAAAAAAATGGGACTAATTTGAATTTGACAGCGAGAGAGAGAAAGATGGAGAGACTGGGAGCGGGAGGTGGAAGGGCTGCGATAAAGAATAGTAGTGACAGTGTCTGGATCAATAGTGTGTGAGATATTCATTTGTACTCTGCTGGGGTTCCCAAAGTAAGCTCCCACTCTCTGTTTTCTCTATCTTGCTCTCTTCATACCCACATCTTGTACTCTCCCTCTCTGTCTCTCGTCTGTCCAGATAGTTCACCACTGGGTGTCACTGAGGGAACAAAAGAAGCTGCAACCTCTCTGCTATCCAAAGAATCTGGATGGCAAACTCAACTAGTAGCAGATCAAAGCTGGGGTGCATTCACTTTTTAATTAGGGCAATGTTGTAAATGGAGGCTGTACCATTAGCAAGCAATCGTCTGGTTCAATCTGCATTTGGAGTTGAGTGGGTGAGAAATAATGTGATCCCATCGATGGTAACAATGTACTTGTTGTCCAATCTCACTATTTAATACATTAATTGCACATCTGCAAATCCAGTCAGCATTGCTGCAGGATAGGAGCCCTCCCCATACTACCATGACTTTACCTCACCATGGTACATTATCCAGTGACTCAGAGTCAACGAAAAAAGAAAGACATCAGCACAATGGCATTAAACATTTTAAAAGAGGAAGAGTCTTTGTGGATTTGGGAGTCAGTCATGTTTGTGTCTGCACCTTGCAAAGGTACGTGTGTAACTGACAAAAATATATATTTCAACCTTCAACTTCTGTGTTGATTTTGTCAGCTATTTTTTCTTAGCTTGTCTTAGACCTGTGTTCAATTTCAATGTTAGTTTTTGTCATATTTAGTCAATGGTACAGCTAACAGCTCCATATACGCTAAATCACAGCCTACTGAATCTGTCCGAATTGCAGGAGGAAATGATCAAAACACACTGTAATATTTGAACAACTCACCACAGTCACAGATATCAAGATAACCAAAGCATCAACAAAGGAGCTAACCAACAGACAAATGAACATGGCCTCTGCAGAGGGAGTGGGCTCTCCATTTGCAAAATAAGTCTCCACATAAACAGCTGCATGCAACAGCAACTCCACTTTCACACTTGCTTTGCATGTGAATGTTATTTTGGACATTTTAATTTTAAATTTAAAATTTTTATTATACTATATTTATCCCGTTGAGGGGGAAATTTGTCTCTGCATTTGACCCATCCCTGTATATAGGGAGCAGTGGGCTGCCAATGACAGGCGCCCGAGGAGTGGTCCTTAAGCTTGAGCGAACAGACCTTGAAAACAAAGGCTTGATGGTGGGTGTGTGGAGTGTCTGTTTGAGCATCATGATTGTATCGCGAAACAGACTCAAAGGTGTTCAATGAATGAACCCAAACCCAAGACAGCTCATCAAAACATTTGCTTTGTGGTCAGCGACCATAGGGAGATATATAATCAGGAAATCTTGGCCTACAAACCTTGTAACTAACTTTAATTCCAGGTTGATTGCAGAACATGAGAACTGTCAAAAGATGAACCGCAAATTAGATTGATGGGGTGGGCTTTAAGATTTTAAAAGATTTTAAAAGATTTAAATTTTGTTAAAGTTAAAAGAATAATTCTTATAATCATTTTTCATAGTCAGTGTACCACCTACAGTAGATGGAGGTCTGTACTCCCCCCGTTTGGAGAAACAGACAGGAGTTCAGGGAGCAAAGCGATGTACTGAGTTGGATGAGGCAGATATCAATGTCAGTTTAAGTGTATGCTTTATGAAAACTATTTGCATCGATGTACCTTACATGCAGACAACCTTTCCCTAAGGAGAACTAAATGTTGGGATTTGGTGGTCGGTAACCCCCCCCCCCCCTTCAGAATGGGTTTTGTTTTGAGAAGACGGGTGTTAATTATGAAAACTTCATTTTCGTCCTCCTGACAATATAATTAATGAACATGCAAACCCCACCCCCATATCAATTTGGATTTTTCCTGGTAAGCGAGTTATTGTTAATGATGATATCAAAGTCACTGACTGAGGTCTCTAACCACGTCTCAGAAAAGCAAAACACCTCCCTGCAGAGGACATCCACACTCGGACAGAGAAATAGATGGGAAAGTACCTCATGCAACCCCATTTAGAATCCTAACTATCCCTTTCAGGAATTAGTTCAGTGTTAACCTTTTAAAAAGGTTTTTCAAAAGGGACATTGAGATAGGAAACATAACTGATTTCCATGCTTTTCAATGTGATCTACTCTTAGCTGGGAACAATAGTGTTCCATGCCCTTTGACTCTGTTATATATAATTTGAAAAATCATACACATTAAAATGGTCCTTTCTGGGTGACATGAATCAAAGGTATGCTGATATCCTGAATCTGAGTATTTTGTTTATTTACTCTTGATGTCAGCGGAGCACATCAAAGAGCACTTTCCGTTTTTTTCTGAAATGCTCTGCTGTTTTTTTTTCAACACCTTTGTTTATGTGATTTGTGTTCATTCAGTGCACCTTTTTGCCTATGCTCTGCTTCACACGGTTTGATACAGGTTCACCCAGAGAGAGTCAGATAGATAACAATTACTGAGACAACCGTTAGATAAAGTCATAGAAGCGGCTCATCAACGGGAAAAAAACCACAACACAAGAAAAAAACGAATGCACTAGCATAAGTTCAGTCAGGAAGACAATACTTTGCATGCTTAAGTCTGTAGTTTATTTGTCATACATTGCCATTCACGCCCTCATTATTTCCCATTGCTGTCATTGTTCGGGGCTGTCCAGTGTTTCCCCTTCCATTATATTAGGGGGGTACCCTGATCTGATTGGGTTTTTGTGCATGGTAGACCCCAAACGTAGGGAGATACCGGCACTCCTCATCTTCTCTCAGTGGCGGTGCTACCTCGGCATGTCCATTAGCAAAGATTATAATAATAATAATAACAATATATCAATTTTCTATAGCGCTTTTCAAGATACCCAAAGATGCTTTACAAGGCAGAGACAAACAGAACAAACAAGCAAAAAAAAAGAAAAGAAAAAAAAGAATGACTGGAGAAGCTGTGCTGAATGGGTCATGTAAAGGAGGGTAGGGTGTTAGCAGGTGAAGGCGAGTTTGAAGAGGTGGGTTTTGAGGGCTTGTTTGAATGTTGATAGGGAGGGAGCCTCACGAATGTGGATGGGGAGGGCGTTCCATAGGGGAGGTGCAGCAGCTGAGAAGGCCCTGTCACCCCAGGTCCGGCGCTTGGTCCTGATGGTCTTCAGAGTGTTTGCACCGGCGGACCTGAGGCAACGGGTTGGGGCGTGGAGGGGGAGGAGGTCTGAAAGGTAGGGAGGGGCCAGGTTGTTTAGGCCTTTGCAGGTGGTGAGTAGTATTTTGAAGTCTATTCTGTATTTGACCGGGAGCCAGTGGAGGTTGTGAAGGACCAGGGTGATGTGTTCATAGCGGCGGGTGGAAGTGAGCAGTCGAGCGGCAGAGTTCTGAACATATTGGAGTTTATTGAGGATTTTGTTGGGACAACCATAGAGGATGCTGTTGCAGTAGTCGAGTCTGGAGGTTATGAGGGCATGGATGAGAATTTCGGTGGTGGCAGAGGACAGGGAGGGTCGGAGGCATGCAATGTCCCTGATGTAGTTGGCATGAGATAGAACAGAGAGGGTGGTGTCGAGGATGATACCAAGGTTGCGGACCAGGGTGGAGGGGGTGACGATGGAGCCATCAATGTTGAGGGAGAAGGGCTGGGCTGACCGGGTGAGGGAGTTAGGGCCGATGATGAGTATTTCAGATTTGTTGCAGTTGAGTTTGAGAAAGTTCTGTTGCATCCATGATTTTATATCAGTGAGACAGGTGGTGAGAGTGGAGTGGGTGACGGAGGTGATGGTCTTGGTGGAGAAGTAGAGTTGGGTGTCGTCAGCGTAACAGTGGAAGTTGAGACCATGACGACGGATGATTTGTCCAAGGGGAACCTTGGGGGACACTGTGGGTGACTGGGGAGGTGGAGGATTTACAGTTCTTTATTGCAATGAATTGATGTCGGACTGAGAGATATGAGGTGAACCAGGTGAGGGCAGTGCCAGTTATGCCAAGGGAGTACTGGAGACGTGAGAGGAGGCTGGAGTGGTTGATAGTGTCGAAGGCGGCGCTGAGGTCAAGGAGGATGAGGATGGTGAGGAATCCAGAGTCAGCAGAGAGAAGTATATCATTTGTGATTTTCAGTAGGGCGGTTTCAGTGCTGTGTTTTGAACGGAAGCCGGATTGGAAGGGTTCGTAGAGATTATGGAGATTGAGGTGGGACTTGAGTTGTGATGCAACAGCTCTCTCAAGGACTTTGGACAGGTAGGGGAGGTTGGAGATGGGCCGGTAGTTGTTGGGGATGTCGAGGTCAAGACCAGGTTTTTTCAGCACGGGGGTGACAGCAGCGATCTTGAGTGTGGGGGGTATGCGACCTGAAGACAGTGAGGAGTTGATGATGTTGGTGATGAGAGGGGAGAGTGTGGGGAGGCAGGCTTTGACTAAAGAAGAGGGGAGGGGGTCAAGGGCACAGGTGGAGGTCTTCATGCTGGAGAGTATAGAGGAGAGGTCCATTTCAGTGATTGAACTGAAGGATGAGAGTGAGTGGCTTGGAAGTAGGTCATGTTGAGGGCTTGGGGGGGGTGGTGGGGGCTGCCAGCTAGTTGTGTATTGCAATGATTTTGTCATTGAAGAAGGATAGAAATGAGTTGCATTTGCTGGTGGTGAAGGAGGTGGAGATGGTGTCCATGGGCTTCAGGAGTTTGTTGATGGTGGAGAAAAGCGTTTTGGGGTTGTTGGAGCCAGATTTGATGATGGAGGAATAGTGAGAGGAGGGTGCGGTGTTCAGGGCATCTTTATATTGTTGGTGGAGTTTAAAGGCATCAAGGTGAACAGTAAGTCCAGTTTTTTTGGCAAGACGTTCCAGTTGACGGCCCTGTGCTTTGATGAGGCGAAGTTGGTCAGTGTACCAGGGGGTGGAGTGGGTGAAGGAGATGAGTTTGGATTTTTGGGGGTGATGATGTTGTTATGTTGATATGTTGTTATGATGTTATGGTGCGATTCTGCTTAACATGGGGGGTGGGGATGTCTATGTCCAAGGTGATAGCCAGGTCAGAGATGGTGAGGTCGATGCTGGTTAGATTGCTGATGGTAATGCCGGATGTGCAGACCAGGTCAAGTGTGTGTCCTTTTTTATGGGTGGGAAAGTCGACATGTTGGGTGATGTTGAAGTAGTTAAAGATGTCCAGGAGTTCTGTAGAAGTTGTGGAGTCCGATGAGTCAACGTGTATGTTAAAATCACTGAGCAGCAGAATGGATGGAGAGATGGCGCAAAGTTGTGTGAGAAATTCAGACAGGTCAGAAGGGAAAGCAGGTTTAGGTTTTGGGAGGCGGTAAATGACTGCAGTAACCAGGGGTTTGGGACCAGACAGTTTAAATACAAGGTGTTCAAATGAGGAGGGAGCCGGGATGGTTATTGCAGTTGTAGTGATGTCTTTGCGAAAAATTGTGGCTATTCCACCACCATGCCCATGGAGGCTGGAGGCGTGGCTTGTCCATGTATGAATATCCAGGGGGTGTGGTTTGGTTTAGTGAGAAGTAGTCCTGTTGGTTTTGCCATGTTTCAGTGAAACGGAAAGTCCAGATTATTGTCAGTTATGAATTCACTGAGTAAGAGGCCCTTGTTTTTTAGGGATCGGGTGTTAAACAGAGCAATTTTGAGATGTGGATGAATTTGGGCAGGCTGGGGTGCTCTGTTAAGTGGGCGGAGGTAGGCAACTCGCTCGTGCAGATTGTTGTGGTGATGACGTGCAGGAGTTGCGGCGATGCGCTCGGCTGACCAGAGGGAGGGGATGGAAAGAGTGGAGCGATCAGGCCAGGAGTAAACTAACTTTCTGCAGGAGGCTCTGTGGATGTACCGGGGCCAACGGAGGAGTCCAAGTGTTTTGATGGCTGAGATAAACGGAGCAGCAGAGAAGTTGTTGAGTTGGAGGAGTTGCGAGGTGGAGTATTGCAGAACCATGCCCGCCTGAGGTCTTTTGTCAGAAGCAACGGACTTGATGACCGGAGTTGGAGAAGTGACAGGCACTCGATCTCAAGAAACACTAATATGTAAATGTAACATCTGAAACACTTGAGGACTCCTCATGACCACATGCACACATCAGTCAAGTCAAAACCGTCTCTGCTTGTTGCCAGCTAGTTGTCCGGGGAGTAAACAGTAGCAGTGGAGAGCAGGTGCAACAGGTAAGTAAACAAATCCAAATCCAATCAATTATTATTAGTATTATACCAATTATCTCCATGAATGCCACATACTGTTCCTGCATGTGAGGTTTCCTTTTCAAGGTACGTTGTAGGGATGCGAACCGGTTTACTACCTACGCCCTGTTGTTCGGTACCAGCTGGCGTGGTTCTTTAAATGGCACTGGGGCGACCCAACTGTTAGTGTTCTTTAAGATAAGGTCTTCTTCTATTGATGGAGCCAGTTTGTTGTTGTGCTCATTTTGATTAAACAGTCTCACCCAGCATCCTCTTTGTTATCTTGTCAGGCCTGTTAATGTTCTGCTGTGTCTGTGACATGCATGACGTTTGTGCAGGGTTGAAGAATTGAATGACGCCCATTGTCCAGCACGTTGGTTTTGAACGTGTTGACTGTTGGCTTATGTGCATTACCCAGGCACACCTCTCCTATTACTACCCAACCCAGGTCCAGACGTTGAGCAAAGGGGGCGTTGTGTGGTTCGTTGACTTGTTGCCTGACCTTGTGTGCTCGAAGGACATCTCTTCCGAGTAGGAGGAGTATTTGTGCTTCTGGATCCAGTTGTGGTATGTGCTTGGCAATGTGATGAAGATGAGGCTGATGTAGGATGGCGTTTGGTGTTGGAATCTCGGACCGATTGTTCGGTATTTCATGGCACTCAATGAGTGGTGGGAGAGAGATGAGAACCTTTCCATCCAGCGACTCGATCTGGAATCCTTCTGCCTTCTTGCCAAATGTTTCGACAATGCCAGAGCAGGTTCTAAGCTAGTACGAGAATGGCTTGTTCTTCACACTGAAAAGTTCGAAAAACTGGTCTAGCTAGTGAGCGATTGCTCTGGTCGCCTAGAATTACATAGGTTTTCACAGCCATGTCCTTGGAACCCTTTGGATATATCTTTGCGAGGCAAGTCTTTGAACATGAGTGGCTCCACTGACCACAAACTTCTGTGCAGCTTGTTCTAATAACAGCGATGTTAGAATGATCTTCTCCCTCCCCGCCATCCTCTTGTGATGGTGAAGGAGCCCTGATGTTTTGAGGTGATGGATGCATGGCTGCATCATGATAGGGGCTGACACATTCAGAGCACTTTACAGAGAACTTGCAGTCTTTTGCAAGGTGTGAGACCGAAGAACAGCATTTTAAACATATTCCTTTCTTCTTAAGGAAAGTCTTCCTGTCGTAGAAGTTTGTTCTGCATTTTTTGAGCGGATAAGGCTTGTTGTGCAATGGAGAGCTCCTGTTAGGGTCATTATTGGTCGGAGAAACATCGGTTTTGTTCACTGAGATGGGGTTGTTGACATTAAAATTTGTTACAATGAATTTATCTGGTTTTGTTGATGTTATGATGCTACTTTTGATACATGAAGCTGGGGTCGTTGCGCTTCTTTGCCTCCTGGCACACAAAATTGCAAAAATACTCAAAGGGAGGGAACTGCCCATGGTTCTCTTCTTTGTACCATGACCCAGTGGACATCCACTTCTCCTGAAGTCCAAATGGAAGTTTGTCCACGATTGGTCCAACTCCACGTGAAGTGTCCAAATACGACAGACCTGTGAGGTAACCATCTTCTTTAGCGCCTTCGATTTCCATGAGCAAATCCCCAAATTCACATCATTTGGAGGGATCCTTGGCTGAAATCCTAGGGACTGCGTCCAATCGCTGAAAAACAGACCTCTCAATTATTTCGGGATCGGCATTGCACTCACGTAGTTTCTCCCATGCTTTGCGTAAAGCCAGATTGGGGTTGCTTACATGCACTGAGCGTATGCGTTTCATCTGTTCACTCGATTCCCTCCCCAGCAGTGGCGGGCCGTGCATTTTATACCTGGGCCTTCACTGCTGTCCTGCAGCTGAAACACAGCTACGGCTGTTATTTGTTTTGTGTAAAAATGAAGCCAACACCTATAAATACAAATCGGAAGCCAGTAAACTCTTGAGGGACCACGAAAACGTGGAAATCGTGGGACAGACACAGCTGGAAGCATCTGTAAGCTGCTTTCTCTATTAACCAAAGGCCTCTACTGTAGCTTTTATTTGGGCTTACTTGAAAACATGTTGCCTCTGCTTTTTCTTAGGAATGTGGCCAAATTGTCGAGGTTGCTTTTTCAACTGCGATATAGTCTTGAAAAAAGTATTCCGAGCCTTTATTTGAAACCAAAAAGTTGTCTTAGCAACACTTTTAAGCGCTGTCCTCTGGGACTTCTGTGTCATACTCCTTTTGAGTTGTTGTGCTTTTTAATTCCTAATGAAAATCAATCAAGTAAAAATACGCTGCTAAAGGTCACAGCCTGCATTCAAATCTCACATAAGTAAAAGAGCAGGTATTTGTAATACCGCCAAATGTACTTTACGCATCAGTAGGAAGTTGAAAGTGTTGTCCCCCTTCAGTTCCTGGTTTACAAAATACCAGCAGCTGGTGTCATGTTCTTCACAGATGACTCAAAAAGGAATCCCGCTTGCTCCAGTTCAGATTTTGGTTTGTGCCTATTCTGAACCAAAGGCCAAGAATTTGATGCCAATTTCTCTAAGCGGTTGCAAATGTGGAGAATTTCAGTATGAAACACATTATAAGTACGATTAAATAACCCCCCTATTGATGAGTAGAAGTGTCACAATAATAATATGTTAGTCACAATATGTTTACAATATTCTTACTTATAGAAGATATTATGTGTTACAGTATATTAACTAATTGAATGTATTAAATCATAAAAGTACAGTCACTAAAGGTATGAAAACACTGTAAGAATAGTTTGAGGGTCAGACAGGGATTCTGAATGGGACATGCAGCAAATGGAGGAGGGGCAGTGGGGATCGGTCAAAAGCCAAATCCGACCGCGACGGAGATGGGGAGTCAAGATGTTTTGCGAGGAGAGAAGATGTTTCGCTAAAAGATCGATAATGGGAGGGGACAGAATTCAAATGGAGCCAATCAATAATCGCCACGGAGGGTCATTCAGATGTTTTATGACTGTTTCGGACATTTCCAACTGTCGGGGCATATAAGAGACTGTTCTGGAGAGAATTCCTCAGACCACATCCGCTCTCGTTTTTCAGTACCTGAATTCAGACCTGTGAGTGAGATGCGTGCGTGTGGTCTCTGTTCTCAAGAACATTACCATTGATAGTTGGTTCAGTTTGTAAGTGAACTTTGTGTGGTACATTAAATATTGTTTAATTTTGAAACTGGATCCAGTTCCGTTTTTCTGATGCGCGTGTGCAGTAGGAAGCTTGAAGCAGAAATCTCCCTGCAGCCTGTTGAAACCTCGCATCCTTCTGTTTAAACCCTAACACATAGAAGGGTTAAGCCATAACAGACAGTCATTGAATGTATTAAGAGTAAGGCTTAGGGACAGAGAGATTTCTAGACAGGCAGTTATAGATCACACCCGTGCGAGGGTCCTGCGAGGAGGAGGAGAAGGTTGACGTTGGCCAATAGGAATTGAGATAGACAGAAGGGGAGGGGTTTCAAACTGGGTGTGGGAGGTTTTCTTTAAGACTTTTTTCTCTTCTTGCGGTTGCTCTCAGCGGACACACATGTTTACGGGCTGAGGAGCTAAAGAGGAGTTTTTTTGCGCGGGGTTTTTCTTTTGTTTTATATTCTGTTAGAAGTGTATAATTGTATTTGCTTCAGTAGGATTAAATTCCTTTTAATTGTAAACCAGTTTGGTAGATTCATTATCGCAGCGTCTCTACTGTAAACAGCAGTTGGATCATGCGCTCCGGCATCCTCTCTGTGGGGTGAACTCAAGCCCCCCACAAATGCCTGCATACAGTATTAACAAATATTAAATCAATGTGCAGTGAGCCTGTAAAAAGATATCAATTAATCAACTACGTCAACGTCATGACTCAACTACTCCTTTTAATTAATCTGCCTTTTATGCTTTTTAAAATGTATTTATCGTTTTTTAAAATTAAATTCCAGAGAAGCGCCAAAAATGCCTTTCAAAATATCAAGTCTAATGTGACACCTTCAAGAGTCATGGTTGTCTGAGCAACAGTCAAAAACCCAAAGATATTTAGTTTGCTTAGTATTCTTACTCGAAAAAGTTACAATTAATTGATAATAAGTAAATATAAAATATTTACATAATTATTTTTCTGTTGATCGTTTGATCGACTAATTGTTTACACTCTCTACTGAATCAAAGATAAGAGGGGCATCTTTAATTAAAACACAAAACAGTGACATGCCCTGGTACTGCACTCAACATGATTGAAAGAGGTCCCTACAAAGCGTGTAATTGGATTGCAGCAGCAGGGCATCTGTCAGACAGATGATGATATCATCAATACTGCTATTATGCCTTACACTTGTAAATGGCTGTTTAATAGTTCTAGAATGAACTCTACATACTTACAGAAATAGACACAGCTAGAATTACTCTCTGTTTCTGTCCAGAATGTGCTAAGACATTCTTCTCATTAGCTGCGCCCTCCAGTTCTTCCTGTTCCTTGCTTCAAATGTACAGATATGTATGCACATCGGCTCCATGTTGGACATTACTGGAATAAAAGAAAATCCTTTCAATGTGTACGAACACATTGTTTGTACAGTAGTTTTACTCCTAACTCCTCTGCTCATTAACTAAAGCCTTGAGCAATATCTTCAATATTAACTCCCTGTGTGGGTTTACTTAGTTTTTAGATTTACTTACAAAACAAAACGACATTCTTCGTCTTAGGAAACAAAAGTACTTCTTGGGCGTTAAGTACGTACGTTAGAATCTCGTAAGGCATTACTGCTTAATTTGACAGTCTTCCATAATAAAAACTCACAATAACATGTTTTGGTGTCATCTAGGCAGTGGTGTATAAAGTACCCAAAACCCATACTTAAGTAAAAGTAAAGATACCTTACTGGAAAATGACTCCAGTAAAAGTAAAAGTCACCTATTAGAATACTACTTGAGTAAAAGTCTTAAAGTATCTGATATTTATTGTACTTAAGTATCAAAAGTAATTTTCTGATATTAAATGTACTTAAGTATTGAAAGTAAAAGTACAAGTAAATGCTGTCAATAAAAAAGCAAAGGGTCAGAATTTTGAGAATTATGAAGTTTATTCTTTTAAGTTCTGTGGCCACCATGACACCAAGGACATGGAGCTGTGTTGAACATAATTGGGTTGGCTGTGATCCATTCAGGAGCAACAATGTTCAACATAATATGTTGTACATAACTATACATTTGCATCTACTATGAACTTATCATCATAATTCTCCGAAAAGCAATTTGACACTATGAAGGAGTTGTAACAGTGCGTTTATAAGTATGCTCATTCCGACTAGAGGATGTAGAGGGCAAATGCATAATATTGTGTTCAGCAAAACATATCCACTTGATGCATCAGTTCAGTGTTTTGAGAAAGGACACCTGCCTTGTAAACTCCTATGGGCCTGATTTGAACACAATAGGCAAAGGTTTTGCTCAAGCTGAATCTGCAATTGGGCGACTGCTACCATCATAACTCCATCTGATCATCCACAAAATTACTCAAATATCAAAACATGATCAATACTAAAGCAGCACCGAAAGTAACAACCCTGTCATTACTTGAAACTGAAAAATGTCCTGTTCATCTTCAAAAGACAATTCTATCAGAATGTAAAGAAGTTACATTGTATTAGAATGATTCTATTGAAGTTATTCCTTTTTTAAATGTTTTAGACGAGTCACTAATCACTTTAAAAGAGTGATTATAGCTGATTTAACTCACAGACATGAGATTGATCTTCTCATGTCACTCTCTTTATACAATGATATGTAGCTCAAGCGCAAGTTCAATCAGGAAGACACTCACTAGTAATCGCTGTCTTTCCTCTCCTTGTAAGTACTCTATCAGCTGATTGGGGGCGTGCACTTTTAAGTAACCAACCAGATGCGGCACACCGGGTCCTCAAGCCAATCATACCGTTGCTGTCAATCTTTAAATAGTGTTCTCCTCTCTGCTGCTGTCAGGTGTCATTTCAGCTGAGCAGATGCAAAGCGATACTATTTCCCTTACATTTTAAACAACTAGTTGTGCGTAACTGAGACAATGACGGATTCCGACTTTGATCGTGTCAGGAAGAGTCGGGTCTCAACATCGTGGTTAGCCGGAGCCAGCATTCAGCTCACCAGCTGGCCGGCGCAGGAGCACTCGCCCAGCGCGGCGCAGCGGCTCCCCTCAGACGAGCAAGAAGCCTCTTGGCTCAGCTAGTAGTTCGCGGTGGTGTCCTAGTAAGTCTAACAGTTACTCGCGATCAGTCGATCCATCGCGGGGCTCATCCGAGCTCCGCAGGCGGCGTCCCGTACTCTCTCCACCAGCACTCCTGGCCTCCATTGCAGACAAAGCCGTCATTTCCACCGGGTAGCTCCATCCTCTCCATCGATACTGGTCTTCAATCTCTGGTAAACGATGCAGCTTCTGTTATACTGTTAACAGCGGCGCCACCAGCCGCCATGGTAAATAAGCTCCACGGGACAGTTCAAGGCAACGCAAGGCAAGTTTATTTGTATAGCACATTTCAACAACAAGGTAATTCAAAGTGCTTCACAAAAAAACATTAAAAGCATCAAAACGCAAGGCAAAAGAAAAGGAGATTTCAAGAAAAAAAAAAAAAACTGTGTAAGAAATAAAATGCAGTAGTGAAATGCAGAAATGCAGGAAATTGATTAATATATGAATTGAATGTGGTTTAATTAAAGGCAGCAGCAAACAGAAAAGTCTTCAATCTTGATTTAAATGAGCTGAGGGTCTCAGCAGACCTGCAGCTTTCTGGGACTTTGTTCCAGATATGTGGAGCAGAAAAACTGAACGCTGCTTCTCCATGTTTAGTTCTGACTCTGGGAACAGAAAGTAGACCGGTCCCAGACGACCTGAGGGGTCGGGATGGTTCATAAGGTAGCAGCAGATCAGAGATGTATTTTGGCCCTAAACCATTCAGTGCTTTGTAAACCAACAGCAGGATTTTAAAGTCAATTCTTTGTTGGACAGGAAGCCAGTGCAAAGACCTCAGAACTGGAGTGATATGATCCACCCTCCTGGTCTTAGTGAGGACTCCTCGCTGTTGAAGCGGAGACTTTGTTTCCGCTCCGGGTCATTTTCCGGCAAATGAGGAAGTCATGGGGCTGACACACGTCTGGAGCTCCGGAGCATCGCTCTCATTTAATTAGTTGAAAGCACCTGTCCCAGTAGTGGAAGTGGAGCGCATTCATGAGACTACAAATCATTATGAGCCGAAATAAACATAACTAAGCAGCAGCCCGCAAGTGATCACGGTTCGGTCATGCACCTCCGAATTCAATCTGGCACGGGCGGTTCCCATGATCAATTGTATATCACAAATAGTACACTGATAAAACACTATTGTAATGTCTGGGGAGTATAGGAGATGGGCCAATTATTTTTGAGAGGCTTCAGAACAGCAGGGTTTTCATTTTGAGTAAAGGTTTGGCAGCCACATACAGTAGTTTACAGGATAGTTAACCTGTGTTTTGTATGATACATTTAATACTTTATTTTTGCCTAACAGGGCTTGGCTAAGGCGATCAGTAGTTTATGAATATGCGGTTACAGATGACTACAATCCCTCCTCGGCATTGGGGAGGTAGGCCATGGCTTGTGTCAGCTATGCCAACGTTCTATGAGTAACACGCCTCTGTTATTCTTCACAGCCCATGTTGGTGGTACGCCTCTGGTGTTTCAGAAAATGACAACGCACAGAGCAGGGTGTTCAAATGAACTTCAACAAGCCCAGTTTGAGAGAGGTTCCTCATGCAAAGGTCCGGAACATCACGGTCGGGCTAACGTGCGGGATGATTTAGTCCCATCTAAATTGAAGCAGGCTAACAGTTGTATCAACGTTGGTTGGTTCGTAGGCAACAGCTGATTATTAAATCAAGAAGTTGAAGGGATATGTCGTGTAAGTAAGGGATGCATTCATAGATTAAATTACATAACATAAGCTTTTAAGAACTGTCATCTTAAAAAGATAAAGTACCTCATTTGAGTAAATTAAGGCAACTGTATCGTCATGCAGCTTTAAATTCAGTATAATCAGGGTGAAGCGATGTAAATGGAAGTATTACATCGTACGTTGAAGAAGATTGTGTGCAGCAACATTATTTGTTATTAAACATGTGGGTCAGCTCTATTCCTCTTGTGACATCATAGTTGGGCAGTGAAATCAGGTGATAGGATTCTGATTATTGGGCTCATATCGGTGCCTCTATTATTTTGGATTGAGCGGGTGAGTTTGCTCAAAATGTTTTGCTTAGTGGCGCTTCACCTGGCTGCTTGGAATAATCATAATGGTCTCTGGACATATGAAACACATGGGGTTAAACTGCATGGGAGGAATGAACTTTTAAGAGTCTGTCCATAGTGGTTAAGGCTGATTTATAAATGTCCACATTCTGTGTTTGGGAGGCGGCCATGTGTAATGTCGTAACCCGGCTCCCAAGCTATGACAAATACGGAAGGACACGAGGCAGGATGGGATTTAAAGATAGTTATGATACCATACTAAAAAGTGGCTACCAATGGTGAGGTGTGACAGTCAGTAACATCAGTAAGGTAACGAGAATGCATGCCTGTTGAAGTGTGGGGCATGGTCAGCGGAAGTAAAAGACCACATCTTTAAATGGGCAGCACTGGCAGAGAGGAGTTCAGGTGCACAGAAGAGCAATGGAGTAGGGCTGTTACTCCTCAGAGCTCCAGGACCAGAGGCTCTGCAGCCAGTAATCTGCCACAACGGCGCTATTGTGACTCCTGACGGGGACGGTTAAGTGGCAAAACCATACGTGGACATTTATACATAAAGTAGATCAGCTCCATTCAGGCTCATCCCCTAGGGACGCGCTTTTCCTCTCCTGCTCGTTGGACATGGCATCTTCCTTGGCCTAAGATGCACAATCTACCTTGATGTTGGGTGCTGCGCTGACCTGCGTGTCAGGTCGCTGTGCGATCACTTGAATGGTGTAACAAGCTGAGTTTCGCTGATTCACTAAAACGTCGCCATGGATGCAGACCATCCGTGGGTTTTGGGGGATTCGGTTAAGGCCAGTGGTATGCTAGACTCAAAGGGTAACTCAAGCGCTTTAAAGCCTTAACAATGTGTACGGTAAGTCATGCATAATTCATGCGTCATGTTGACAGTGTTTCGGGCATTGTGGCTCGTCATGCAATTTGTCTAATAGCATTATCTCATTCCATGCAAAATGTATTATCTCTAGAGCTACCTCTCGCATGCTGTTGTTGAAGTGGATCTTCGCGCATCACGGTATAAGGCCATTGCACGAAAGTCTGTTGGACTCCCACTATTCTGGTCTAATGGGTACGTGACTTGGCTGGTAACTCATGGCCTAAAACACTCCAAATGCAGAGGTGCTTGCACAGTCGTTTTGGCTTGGATAGACTCTACTATTCTTACTCCAGCTATACTCAGGGCACTCTTTTAGAATAGGGGCTGCTACTTCGGCAGCTAACTAAGGCATCTCTGCTACTACCCTACAACAATTGGGACGTTGGTCATCCTCTACCTTCACATCTTACATTCGGCCCGATCTCAACACCATCCTCGATAATCAAAGATCATTGACGCCTTAAAATCCGGTAAGGAATGCATATAACTGGTGGTGGTGACATGTTTACATCGATTGGTGTATCGTTGGTAGGTCACATTCTTGGTATTGGTTCATAGCAGGGGATAGCATTATACCCTTCTTGAAATGTTCCGTATAGTAACACTAAGGTATGGTTCACATTATATTGTGCAAATGGATATCCTATCAGCACTGTATATTACTGTGCTCTGCATTTATCTTGCTCTATTCCTCTGGTGTGACTCGACCGTTTTCTCCATCTGATTGGTCTAACACTGTTTCCCAATCTCCTGGTCTCACGTGACCTGGCTTATCGTGACTGTTTTCCTAGGTGAACGTGACCTGGTTTAACGTATCTGTGTTTCCTAGGTGACCGTGACCTGGCTTAACGTGTCTGTTTCCTGGTCCGACGGGACAGTTTTACTTTCCTAAAAGAAAAGGTGGGTCTGAGGTGCCCCGTTTCTAATTTCCTGGTCCGTATGATAAGAGACCCGTCCAGAGGTGACAAATTTCTAATTTCGCAGTCAGATATGACACAATTTCTGTTTCGCGGTCCGAATGATGCGAGACCTGTCAAAGTATGACATACGTTCTAGTTTCCCGGGTGAGCTCACCCGGTCTGGTTGTGCTGAGGCAGTCAGACCCCAAACCTGTGGGGGCCGTAAGACCCCCAACCGTGCTGTTCTACGTTCTCTCTTGAACCCCCCTATTCTGCTCTGCGGTCTAAACGTGACCCATTACTATCCTACGCTGCGGTCTCAATATGACCCCACCTATCCTTGTCTGCGGTCTAGCTTGACCCTCACCTATCCAGTCCTGCGCTCGGACCCTCCGCAGGGCCGACCCCGCCATATGTTTCGGGATCTGTTGAAATCCTACCATACTCCCCTAGGGGCTATCTAGACCCGCCCTATCCTGTGCCTGCGGTCTTCCAGACCCCCGTATCCTAGTCTGCAGTCCGTCGTGACATTCCTCTATCCTTTGCTTTGACTCAACCGGTCATCTTACCTCTGGTCTAACCTCTACTTGTTCACATTCTACCCTTAGAGTTCTCTCATGACTAATTGTCTATTTTCTTAGGAAATTCACCACAGCAGTATGTATGTCTGTATTTATTCATTTATTTATTCATATAAATAAATGTCTTTTTGGGGATTAGGCCTGTTGGACCTCAGTATCCCTACCCTCGGTGATAGTACTTCAGGATGGAGTCCAATCGCCAAAGACTTTGCACTTTTGCATATTTGACGCTTGTATAATAAATCATTGTTAAACTTATGAAACAAGTCTCTCCTGATTGAAATGTAGCTCAAGCGCAAGTTCAATCAGGAAGACACTGTAAATAAAATATATTCATTCACTGTTAAATAATATGCGCTATACTTGTAAAGCTTATATTGCGGAGTTGTGAGGTCACTGTAAGTAGGTCAAAAATGCCGAATGGGGCATTCCGTCACCCGTTCGTACGATAGGAACAGATACAGTGGCCCTGAAAGTAACGCTTGCTTAAACCACCAGATTAGGGCAGAAACTGCCATCTTAGAGTAGGAGAAGAGCTCTTTTTTATCTATTCACACAGAGACTTCGAAATAGTTTAGAACTGCACCCTTTTTCTGCACCTTAAGTGTTAACAATATGCTGTACATCAACATTTCACACACACTGACGTTCCAGAGAAGGCGGGTCCCGGACGTGAGCCATTGTGGGTGACGTTGCCCAGTGCTCCATCAGGCTATTTGAATGCTAGAAACAAATCCGCCTCTGCTTTGATTTTGACCAATGGCTCCACAAGGAGAACCAGATGGACACGCCTGCTTACTCTGTATAAGCGCTCTTAGGTTTCACTTTTGCCTTTACCTTTTGGTCCGTGCACGTTTAACTGCTGGACATAATACTTCTGTCACAAATAAATGTTATTGCTTGAATTGAGCTAAACGCCTCGATCTCAGTCTGTTCACTCGATCTTCATTCATAATAACACTCACTAGTAATCGCTGTCTTTCCTCTCCTTGTAAGTACTCTATCAGCTGATTGGGGGCGTGCACTTTTAAGTAACTAACCAGATGCGGCACACCGGGTCCTCAAGCCAATCATACCGTTGCTGTCAATCTTTAAATAGTGTTCTCCTCTCTGCTGCTGTCAGGTGTCATTTCAGCTAAGCAGATGCAACCCTCCTCCACCCCAGTCACCTCCAGTCAGCATCACAGTCAGGCTCCTGATGCATCATCAGTGCAGCAACTCCTTTCATCACCACCACCAGTGTCTGGACTCCAGGGGGGATTAGGCCTGTTGGACCTCAGTATCCCTACCCTCGGTGATAGTACTTCAGGATGGAGTCCAATCGCCAAAGACTTTGCACTTTTGCATATTTGACGCTTGTATAATAAATCATTGTTAAACTTATGAAACAAGTCTCTCCTGATTGAAATAAATTCATCCCCGTTTTATTGATGTCTTACGAAAAGTTACTCCTCATTTTTCCTGCGTTTTTCCTGCAAAAGTCCAGCAACATGAGTCTGTTTTCGCTTGTTACATGCATACTGTCTTTTCAAAATAAACTTCCATCTTCACAGGAAACAACTAAGGTTTAGCCGATGAAACTACTTAGTTAGGTTTAGGAAAAGATCGTGGTTTGCGTTAAAATATCTACGGAAGTGGCGTTGCTTAAGTACAGAAGTCACGTCACAAATAAATCAACATTGGCTTCTCGTTTCACACACGGCAAAAACTGCGGCCTCCTGGAGGAAACACCAGTGTTTGTTTGACCCATCCACCTCTCCTCATCCCACCCGTCCTGTGTGGAATTCTACTCATGTTGTCGCTCGCTAGCTATAGCATATAGCATCCTGGGCATCACTGGGAATCAAAACACCGCGGCTTTGAGAGCACTTGTTTGCAATTGCTTATTAACATGATTAACCAATGATTTAACTTGCAAGCTAGGACCACTGATTCGCCAAACCTGCTTGCTTGCAGTCTCTGTTCAACCACAGTCCCCGACGCTGGTCTCATGATTAATTTTTTTTTCTGAAGATAGATTTGATTTTGTAGTGAGTAACGAAGGTTTCAGGAGAAATGTATCTGAGTCAAAGTATCAGTTTTCTTTGCAAAATGTAGTGAAGTAAAAGTAAAAATCAACAGAAATATAAACAGCAAAGTAAAGTACAGATATCCAAAGAAATTACTTAAGTACAGTAACGAAGTATTTCTACTTCGTTACTATACACCACTGCATCTAGGTAATGTGATATGTCACCGCAAAGTGCTGTCCCATTTGTAATATGACGTTTGAGCAGGCTTGAAACGGTGCATCTGTGAGGAAGGCAAAAATATTGCGAATATTAATATTGGTTGATGTATATTTTGTTTGATGTTTAGATTGATGACAATAGTTCTGACATACTGTATTTTGTGTTCTTACCTGTGTTGGGAGGCATGGATAGAGGGATACAGGAGTGAAAAACCCTGCCCACTGGAGAGGACAGTAATGTCTTTGCCAGGAGGGCAGAGATGGGTTGAACCAACAGTGATGTCAGACTTCCTCCAGCCTCTCTTGACACCTCAGCTAGAGAGAAATACCAAAACACAGGTAGATAATCAGAAAAAATCAAGGTGAAGCCAAGAGTGAAAGCAGAAGAGTGTCCCAGAGGCAATGTACCCAGAGGCCATATACCCAGAGGCAATGTACCCAGAGACAATGTACCCAGAGGCCATATACCCAGAGGCAATGTACCCAGAGGCCATATACCCAGAGGCAATGTACCCAGAGACAATGTACCCAGAGGCCATATACCCAGAGGTAAATTAAGAGGCAATGTACCCAGAGGTAAACTAGGAGGTAATGTACCCAGTGGTAAACTAAGAGGTAATCTAAGAGGTAATGTACCCAGAGGTAGACTAAGAGGTAATGTACCCAGAGGTATTATACGGAATTCCTCAAGATTTTGTTTTGGGTTTTCTTCCCCCGGCCTTCTGCCTGTACTTTATTATTCTTCAGGAAGAGTCTGGCATTCAACCTAGGGCTGGGCGGTATGACCAAAAATCCATATAACTGTATTTTTTAAGACTCTACCGGTTTCACGGTATATCACGGTATTTTTTTCCGCCTCAATGCAGTGGTCCAGCAGCTGAAATACCACCTTATTACCACATTATGGCGCTACAGCGTCTATTAGTTTTTAAGGCTGTAACTATGTATGAGTCATTTGAATAATATAATGTTCTCAGCTGGTCTGGTTGTGGGAGCCACTGGCATTCCTTAATTTGGCATTCCTGAAATTGAAACCAGTATACTTCCCAGCCCTAATTCAACCTATTTAAAAAATTTTGCCAGAGGAAGCTATTAAAATGGCAGACACAGTGCCGGAAAAACTGAAATGTAGTGATGCAAAATGGAGGATGTGGACTTCTGGTGTCTTTTGACTGAGGAGGAAGGGCCAACTTTGAATATTGAACAAATCCTACTCATTCTGCCTTAAGCAACTGAGGAACATTTAAAAAGATACATGGTCCTGGACATCAATTGGATATGAAGAAATATATATTTTTCTATTCTAGCCTTCTCTTTCCACAGTAGAAATGACCCCAAAATAATAGCAATAGTCTGTCACGAGATAAGTAACCACTGTAAGCTGTTCATTTCATCTCTCAGTGATCGCAATGGACAGCAGGGACTGATCAGCCTGACTGCAAATTCAGGTTAGTATCACACTAACCTGTTCCATTCGGTTGAAATGAGCTCTGGTGCGTTTGCCCATCTGGTTTGGTTTGTTTGTAAGGACTGGTGTAAAGACTGCCAATCGTCGCTGACTAAATGAAACTAGGGGGTCTCAATCCAGTTCCAAGAAATTTATTTCTGGGGTGAAAGCAAAATGGACCAGCCTCAGAATTTTGTGAAGAGTTAAGCTTTTGAAATTCATGGCTTCAAAGTATGGGGATAACAGTTTGCTAACTGCTAACAGCACTATCATTATACACACTTCTGTACCCTGACACAACTCTGCGGGCAGACGGCTTGGTAAGTTTAACTTTATTTTTGAGTTTGAATAAGGTGGTTGTTGTTGTGATATAGTCTCTTGTTTTTTTTACTTGCCAAAACCTTTTTCCCCCTCTTTTGACTGATGAAAGTAACTTAGAAAACATGATCATGGCAACAAAAAAAATCTTCAATCGGCAAAACTTTTTCCCCAACCAGTTGTACAGATGAAAAACTATAGTGTCTTTACTATTGTTTTTAGCTTTAGCCTGGGAAAAACTTTTTTTCACCTGTTCTTATGTCATGAACACAGGAGCTAAAACTGTTTAGATATGACTTGGATCACCACGATTAGTTTTTTCTCACTTAACTTTTAGGATCTATGCATATGACTATAGAAATAAATTTAAATTTTTTTTTTTGAAATTGTACATATTATTCTACGCTTTTTCAACTATAAATCATATTGTGAGTGGTTAAATCATATTGTAATCTGTTTGTTAATATTTTGTAGCAGCCTGTTGTCATTTGCACTTAATTTGATTAAGGTCAAAATGACCCAAAGTCACTTCACTTGCACAAAGTTAGCTGGTACAGAAATAAAAAGTGAGTACCGGAACTAAAAGTAGCATTATAACCACATCTGTAAGAGTACCATATAGAGCTTCATACATATACATGGAGTGACACACCCATCCACAAACACTAGTGCACATACACAATAGATTATTCAGAGACACATACTCATTTGATTTGTTAGCAAAGGATCTGGCACAAATTTGAGTGAAAGTTTTCCAATATAAAACCATGTGCAGCTTATGAAAACTTAATCACATACTAACCAGGAAGTTTTGAATAGAAAAATGTCTGATGTGGACAATTTTTTACAACAATGCCATGACCAACAGAAGTAAGGAATTATAGCATCCTAGTTGAAATGACAGAAGTCAGAAGATAAAATGTCAGAAGATAAAAAAGCCAACACGATATTAGACAGATAAAGACCTGCTTAAAAAAAGCAAGGATCAAATGTCACACAAAAATCAATCTCGTCAGTAAGGCGTTTAGGAGCAAGGACCAAGACGCGAGAGGCGACTGTTCGTTTAAAACAACAATGGCGGCACCTTCAGAGGCTGTAGAGTATTTCTTCATTTAATGGATAGCAAAGAATGACAGTGAAGGCTTTTCTAGATGGAAAAGATGTTTTCACTCTTCTCTCAACTGACTTCAGTAAAAGTGCCTGCCCTCCAGTTTCCAATGACGGTTTCTCAGATGGTTCTCTGTAACAAACCCTCTGGCGGGTCAGGTAACAATATAATATTACAACTACAACTTGTGTTTATCTGTACTACAAATCACTGTGTACTTAAGATGGTAGCTACAGACAACATCACAGAAAGTCATTTAGTTGTCGCCATGTTTCACAGTGTCGCTTTGTTTCACCACAATTCTAGATTTAATCGTATCCTAATATATTCACAAGACTATAATTACACTGTCCAATGTTTTCCACAAATCACTTAAAAAATGTCTCATAAAAGAATAAAGACATTTTTGACTTAAAAACATGTTATGTGGTCTTTTTTTGTCATAGTTAAACAACAACATACAATATCTTCAAACAAATGGGAGCTGCAGCCAGTCATAGCCAACAAGGACATAGCTCATTACAAAGGAATTCATCCTTTGTCCCTAAGCATTTGCATTTTAAAGGAATAAAGGAATGTTTCTTTCTTCTTTCTTGTAACGAAAGCATGTTGTTACTGTTCTGCTTCTCTTGCAGCTAATCCCTACTTTGTACCATGGAACAAGCTGACTGAGGAATAACTGATAATAAATTAATCGCTAACAAGTAGTTCCAGAATAACTTAGATTTGAGAAGATAATTATACCTTGTGATTATGATAGGTTACTAGACTTTTCATTACCTTATGATGAACTGAACATGACTTAATTTTTTCTACCAAACTGACAAGCTATTGAGTTTTAACAAATCCAAAACTGGCATCTTAATGACGACACAGAGAAAGCAGAAAGTCCCAGTTTCACCAAATGGAATGAAACCCCACGATCAAGGGATTTCAACTTTAAATTTAGTGATCTCCAACATGCAAATTCATGCTGTTGACTAGGGCCATCAATCTGCACCATTTGATGGTGTTTACTTTTCAGCGAACACAAACCATTTCATACAGGAGGATTTATTTAGGACAGTTATGAGACTGCAGTCAATGGTCTCTAAAACGGACTGTGTGAACGTGCTGTAACCGAGGTCTTAGTACAACCTCGGTTATTTTTTACCTAAAATAACTTGACCTGATAGCATAACCTGCGATGATATTTTACAACAGCATGATGATCAATTAGCTCATCTGATCGCCATCATTGTTGATGTGGATTTGGTGAAGTGGATGATCTTGTGATGACTACAAAACTCAACACGGTTGTTCTTTGATTAAGTCAAAACCTTGAGGAAACTGGACAGGCAGTTGAATCCATGCGATGCGTGATTCAGGTAACTAGAACATTTTTTTAGTGGCATGTTTGTATTTCAATGTCATTGATCCCAGACATCATCTGATCAATTGCACCGTGTGTAGTCGTGATACATTGAAGAGTGGCCAGTGATGCCGGCTAGTTAGTTTCACTTTTTTGTTCACTTCCTTCATTAAGATAGACAAAAATGAAACAACCGTGAATCAAAGCTCAGTTTTGGGATGAAAAGAGATACGGGAGAGATGAGGAGTCTGAGAGAACAAGAAAGAGAGAAGGTGATGGAGATTTGGCTTTGTACATTGAAACCTATTGGCTCAACTTAACAACAAAAACACCAAGCATAATTATAGCGTAATGCAGTACTATTGTATAAATTCATTATTGTAAACACACATTTCTATAATTAAAATCTAAAATTGTACAAACGTAAATTCAAAGATTAAATAAGGTGTATATATGTTTAATAAATTATTTTGCACACTATGGCAGGATAGACAAGTGAGGAGACACCATAGACTGTATACAAAAAGTGGACGTAGTCACAGTGATGTCATCCATTGATTTGTGGACTGCAGTTGTGAAGCCTGGAGTTCGCCATTTTGGCCATCACCATCTTTGATTTTTGCAACCAGTGAACAGAAGTGACCATGTTTGGACTGCAGATGAGTGACAAAGAGATCCTGTACACGGCAGAGACCTGTCAATCACAAGATAGCCCGAAAGCATACTCTGCTTTATGGTCTATTTGACTCTAAGTGGGACCATAATTTACTAATTGAACATCTTGAAGACCTGAAACTAGAGATTGAGACAATAAACTCATGTTTACAATGTTAACTGAGGTAATAAATCAAGTGAGAAGTAGAGTCATTTTCTCATAGACCTTCATACAATCAGATATATTTTTGCAACTAGAGGAGTTGCCTCCTGACGGCCAGAAGGAATACTGTGAGTTTAAGGCACTTTCGCATTGGCTTCACTTTGCAGTGAAGGAGGTTGCCGCCTATAAATACACAGGGTGAGAGAGAACAGTATTGTGAAACATTTGAATGAAAACGTCTCTCTCTTCGGTATTTTCAGATTGTAGTGTGGTTCATTCATTGCAACATTTAACCAGATTCTCATGTTTTATTGCTCGACAGACCATTAAACTAGTTCCCACAGACATGGTTTTAAAGCTATTGTTATCAAATGTATGCGCTCCAACATCTTAAAATGCACATAATTAGATGAAAGAACTCAAAATAAATGTAAGGGGGAATGCCCTCTAATCTACTTAATGCTAGCCATGGCAGATAGGAGTGGAAGTCTGCTGCCTTTTGCAGATCATCAGGGCCTGGTGATAGAAGAATGGAGACGCAGCCAACGTGAGCAACGCCGACGTGTCTGATAGTGGCTTTTCATCTAATAAAGAGTATTCTGTTCAAGTTGGTATCCCATTGACTGAGAGCCGTATTTATGTAAAATTAAGAAAATGAAATTCTTGTCTTGAGTTTTCAAAAATGGATGTCTTGGAAACAATATTTACTTTCCTGGAACCATGTACAGTTTTGATTTTGAGCACCAAGTATTTTTCTTTGCACCTCAATATTAATGCTCTGACAAAATATGGTGGAGGAGGACCCTTCATAATCGTGCTTCACAACTCTTCATTGTCCAGAACTATCTCTAAACACGTCATTAACACGCTACGATTTTCTTTGATATTGGACTTGCTGCCCTAATCTTCTCCCTCTCCACATAAATCCTGTCTTGACAAGCTTTTTTTTAACGCTTTTTTTCTGGCAAACTGATTGTGCGACATCACTATTATGAATGACACCTTTAATGGTTGAAACTGGACGTCAATACAAATTGAGCAATGAATCCAATCCTCCAGGCACTTGCTCTGTGGTAAGCAGTTTCACATGTTGGACTGAACTTTATTTTTGTTAGCCCCTCCCTGCTGGGTCATGCCCTCTTTTTTCAAACTCCACAATCTCAGTTGGTAACACAGCCTCTGGTATATTATTGTAGTTTTAAACAAGTTAAGTTATTTTTGCCACTTGGCAAAGACTAATAAACTGACGCTGTTGATGTGTAGATTTGGAAGCCCTGCCTCTTAATCAACATACAGAAGAGCTTTCTGATATGGCACATATGTGGTTCCAGTATGGTTCCGTTAGGGCGCTTTGTTGAGGAAAGATCGTGGTCTGACGCTATTAGAGAGTACCTTCAGGATGGAACCAGTGCTGAGTGTCAGGAGCTGAGATGTGAACCGGTGTGATAGTGAAATACTTTGTATGCCCATGCATTCTATTTTTTTCTGCGATAGTGACATTTCCCATCACCAGTGTAGCATTACAATCATTCTCTGTCTGTTCTGTGGACTTCCGGACATCCGTAAATCTGGTGAATTAGTGTTAATGGCTGATAATGCATTAGCATTATCCTTTTCTACTCTGTGACAAGTGGATGGAAAAAAAGCTCAATCACTGGGCCGTTTATTTTTGGTATGGACGTTCTAGTCAATCCATTGCTTTACCGCATATAGTGCAAGACAAATGGCTAACTCAAATGGCTGTATACATGTTCATCTTGGTTAAAAAATATTCTTCATGTTTAAAAGGCTTGTTCTTCTGAAGGAAGTTGTAGTGACAACAGTGATGCAGTGCTTAAACATTTCAGTACGTCACAACTGATACCAGTTCCAAGAAATAAACTACTGTGACAGCAAGGTTTACCCAAGAGGTGTATGCACTGTAGCTGAGACAGCAGGAGTCCCCTGAGATGGTAATGTAGTGAGTGCAACATGGAGCTCAGCCTAGAAAATGCTATTTTATGCTTGCATTCACAATACTACCCTCCAAACGAGCATCTATCTATTTTTTTTTGAGGTGAAAATGTATTAAGCTGATACAATTCATTATTTTTGATAGATCAAAATGTTTTTTTATGCATAATTCTGTAATTGCATAATACATAATGGTACAAAACCAATCCAGGTCATGCCATTCCGTACTATACCATACGATGGTATACCATACTAAACTGTACTGTAATAAACCTCTCAACCATAGAAACTAGAGTTGTTCTGATACAATACTGTTGGAAATGCTTCCGGTCCTAATTTACAATAGAGAGGTCCAAGAGGGGTTCCTGCCACACAGAGCGGCCATGCCTTAGGGCAAAATGCACCGACCACATCCGTTATTTCTGGTTCATTGCGAAACTGCAAGCAGGTCCCCACCATGTGACTTTAATACAGTACTCACATGTGTGAGTGAGTGGATGTTTTTAAAAGGGGAAAAAATAAAAGCGCTACACCATAACTCGTAACTATATCTGAACCTCAACTTGCCAAGAAAAGACTGAATAATGCAGATAAGCCCAGTCAGCCACTGTAAATCGTTTAACGCTAGCAGCCACACGGAGATGAGGACTGCATTTTGTTTGTCTAAATGTTAAAAAAATACCCACTAAATCCCATAACTTATTTTTCGTAAGTCAATCGAATTAAAGCACATTGAGTGGGTCAGCTTTTTCACCCCCTAATTATAAGTAACGTATCTAAAATGAGAGTTAATAACATGTTTATAAAGACTTAAATGCACTTTTTTTAAATGAAATGGCATTATTGTGATGAATAACAATTCAATTAAGTATTTATTTGTTACATTTTGTTTAACAAAGTTGGGAAAATAACAGCTGATGTTGCCTTACAGAAGAAAGAATGATCCCAGTCACCTCCACATAGCAAGCCTTATTAACTAAACATGTCGTATCAGCCCAAAGCCCAGGGAATGTCATCGGTATCAGGACTGAAATAGTCTGATCGGTGCATCCCTACTGTATACGTTACTGGGTCTAACTCTAATGTCTTTTGGGTTGGACACAAGGCTAACTCGCCAAACCGAGAGAGACAGAGATGTTGGCAAATCCTAATCAACCTGGGTCATGTTGAGAAGGGGTGGTGGTTCTACTATTTATCACTACAAACAGTATACCTGCATCTGTCACTCTAATTTGTGAACATAGTCATACTGTCCATCCAAAGAAAGATGTTCATGATTGGTCAAATATGAAGCCAGGTACAGTAAATTCCAGTATCATTGTATTGCCCTACTTGTGTATGTGTGTAACTTGTTACACAATTCAGCAGTAAGCCGAACTCCATTCAAATGATTACAGGAGTCAGGATGTAGCGTCCAAGCTCCAGATGCTTTATTGTGCAGCACCGACGTAAACGAATCAAATAGGAGTAAAACTAAAACAAACAGAAGAACACAATGAGCAAGATGCATATGAACTTAACTTTATGTATCTCCTACGCTTCTGTAGCGGTCAAATGTATAGTGTAATGCCGTGTTCACACCAAACACGGCGCACATTCGCGTCAATTGCGCCGCAGATCTCACCGGGGACCATTTGTGGACATTCGCGCGAATCGCGCCGGAGAGGGGGCGTGGTTTATTGACCTGGAAGCCGCTAAACTGTCCGCCATTTCTTTCCGCTATCAACCATGAAAGGAATAAGGACAATTGCTGCTTTGTACTTGTTGTGGAAGTCCCTCAAACGTCGGAATGCCAAACACCGTCGTCTCTGGGTTCATAATATCATCCTTTGGCGCACACAGCTCGGTGAATTTCACAGACTTCTCCAGGAACTACGTCTGGATGAGGCTAACCATTAGCCAGTTTGATGACCTGTTGGCTTGGGTCGGTCCCAGGATTTCACGGCTGGACACCAACTACAGGCGTTCCATCTCAGCTGCGGAGCACCTGTCCATCTGTCTCCGGTGAGTGGCAGTTTCATAAAATGAATTAATGAAATAAGTTCAGGCTTTGTCTGTCTGTTCATGTTGTGGAGACAACTCAGGTGAACAGACTTAGGTCGAGGCGTTTAGCTCAATTCAAGCAATAAGGTTTATTTGTAACAGAAGTATTATGTCCAGCAGTTAAACGTGCACGGACCTAGAAAGTTCACTCTGTAGGAGCGAATGAAAAGCTAAAAGGCGCTTAGACAGAGTGCGCATGCGGTGTTAAAGGTTCTTCTGATGGAAGCCTATTGGTTGAATACAAAGTAGGAGGTGGATCTGTTTTTTAGCGTTCAGATGACCTGATGGAGCTCTGGGCAACTTCACCCACACTGGCTCAGTTCCGGGACCGCCTTCTCTGGAACGTCAGTGTGTCTGCATATTGTTAACACTTAAGGTGCTGAAAAAGGGTGCAGTTCTAAGCTATTTCAAAGTCTCTGTGTGAATAGATAAAGAGAACTCTTCTCCTACTCTAAGATGGCAGTTTCTGCCCTAATCTGGTGGTTTAAGCAAGTGTTTCTTTCAGGGCCACTGTATCTGTTTCTATCGTGCGAACAGGCGACGGAATGCCCTGCTTGCAGTTTTTGACCTACTTACAGTGACCTCACAACTCTGCAATATAAGCTTACAAGTATAGCTCATATTATTTAACATTGAATGAATATATTTTTATTTACATTCACAACAGGGCAAGCAAGCCACTTTAAAATAGCGTTTCTGAATGGAGTTTGGATCCATGATGGATCCGAACTCCGACAATACTCAAAATAACGTAATCTTAATAAGGCATAGTTACGACAGTCATGCTTTTGATTATACACATATCTACATTCTATGTAACTTGTTATGTAAAATCACCAGCATTTAAGATGTTTATTATTCATGATAGCAGCTGTGCAGTCATATCAACAAAAAATTACTTCTATTAGCAGCTACTGTATCTTCAATATAACTGTTAAATTGAATGTTTTTCTGTGCTGCAGATATCTCCTTTAGGACCATCGCAAACAGCTTCCGTGTTGGGGTCTCCACTGTCTCCAGTATTGTGTGTTAAATCCTGGGGTACTTCTGGCCCGATACGGGGCTACTTATTGACTCATTATTGACTTATTGACTTATTGTTTCCGGCTGATTGATGTCGGAGGCTACGGAAGAACCAGCGATGGTGGGAGTCTGGCCAACTCAGCTTTTGGTCAAGCTCTTAAATCTGGCACCCTCCAACTGCCTGCTGACCTGCCACTACCAGGAGCTGACCAACAAGGACTACAGCCACACATCTTTGTTGCTGACGAGGCCTTTCCACTGAGAAAAAATCTCATGAGGCCATTCCCCGGCCGCATCCTTCCAAGGGAGTGCCGGATCTTCAATTACCGTCTCTCCCGAGCTCGGTTGGTTGTGGAGAATGCCTTTGGGATCCTTTTTTTCTCAGTGGAGGATGTACAGGCGAGCCATTGAAGTCCACCCAGAAGTTGCAGAGAAGTGTGTGAAGGCTACATGTGTTCTGCATAACTTCCTGCGGAAAACCACCCCAACAACTGCAGTGACCATACCGGTTGGAGAGGTGGAGCCACTGCCAGATCTGGGAAGATCCGGCAAGAGAGGCCATCAGGGTGAGGGAGGCCATCACATCCTACTTCTCTGCTGAGGGAACGGTCCCATGGCAAGACACCGTGTAATGCCCAAGCACATCCAAAACGGCTCTTTTAAGAGCCACCCACACATTACTACTGAGCAAACTTCCTGCAATATTACTTAATATATGTAGTAGCAGTGTGTCCTTCACAATACAATCATCCCACACTATAATGTACTATATTCAGTGCAGTGATGGGATGTTATAAAAAAAGGCACATATATATACCGTACTTTCCGGCATATAAGCCGCTACTTTTTTTCACACGCTTTGAGACTGCGGCTTTTACAACGATGCGGCTAATGTATGGATTTTTTCGTAGCTTTGCGCCGCCAAAGTCGGATACGGATGTGTGTTAGAAAACATGAGCCCACACCCGTGCTCGCTACTGGATTGGTCATTACCAGCCATGATGTCTCCGTCCCTGATTCGTCACACTCACTATCACGTGACCCGTACCCGGAAAAAAAAAAACAGGCAGGGCGACCAGTAATTAATTTCAACATGGATAACTAATTTCAAGCATTGCTGCTAGCACAACAGCTAGCAGCTGTTGTGCTAGCTGCAACTGATGCCGCTGGTCATGTTGATAAAATTAGCTTATATACAGCTTTAATCAGCAGCTAGCTTATATACAGCTTTAAGTAGCAACTAGCTTATATACAGTTTAATTAATCACTAGCATATTTGTAGTTTTAATAACCATTAGCTTATGCAGCTCTATTAACCACTTATACAGTGCTCACAGCACACACTAAGGCCAGAGAGAAGCAGGAGGAAGGTTACTGATTTAACTGCGTCACAAGGAACAGGACGCCATCTTTAGAGAAGATAAGAAAGACACAATGGACAGTTAGATTCAAGCGAGGGACAACGCCCCAACAGAGCCCAACTCCTTCACACACTCTTTCTCAGGTCTTGTCTCATGCAACATCTCACTCACACTGACGGAAACCAACACCTACTGGGAGGGGCCAAGGTGGATGGACATCCACGGCTCCCATCCAGGTGTCATAACGTAAAAACGTGCCACGCCTGCTTCTTTGACTTTGACCAATGTGTATCAAGGGGTGGAACCCCTATATTAAGCTTCACGCTGATATGTTGAAGTGTGTCTCATGGTGAATCTCTGCGAAGTTCAACCATTAGCACCCAAGCATGTTTGATTGCTGGGCTGAATAACTCTGTTGATAAATAAATATATTGCTTTGATATTACTATACGCCTCTTGAGAGCTTCTGTTTCATTCTTAAATCCGCTCTAAGTGTGAAAGACAGCTTTATTTTCACAACAGTCACGGCGCTCGCTAATCGCTCCAATAACAGCTGATTCCTCCACAGAAATGCAGACTTTTACTGCAATATAAAAGTCTGCGGAGGAATCAGCTGGTATTGGAGCGATTAGCGAGCACCGTGACCAGCGGCGTCATCAGCCCTATTTAGCGGCCAAGCCAGTTAGCCGTAAATGCTATTTAGAGCTACGAGTTACAACAACAACAGTTATTGCCTCGTTGCTTTTTGATTCTAATGAGAAGATACGCTGCTTCGTTTTACTTCTTCTGTTTGGTAGCCTTGAGAGACCTTAGTCTGTAAGTATGTCTGTATGAAGCATGAAAAGATTTACGAAGATATATTATATTCGCTAATGCTAATCGCGGTTAGCATTTCCCCATTGGTGGTAATGTTAAAATTAGCTTAGAAGCTAGCGAGTCGGACATGTTATGATGTTCAGAGAAGAAGACGACTTTAGTACTGTTAAAAGCATCTTGCCGTTCAACGGGGACACCTGCGGCTTATAGACAAGTGCGACTTATCTATGTAGCCTACAAATTCTTTTTTCTTTTAAAAATTAGCAGGTGCGTATGGAAGCCCGTTTCCGCCACTGTGAGGAAAAAATAAAGGTCCTGTTATCTCGAAATTTCGACATAGTATCTCATAATTTTGACTTACTATCTCAAAATTTTGACTTACTATACTCATAATTTCGACTTACTACCCAGATAGCAAAATTCATCTGGCCCATTGTTGGGCCACATGATTGCGTTTCTTCTGGCCCAGTATACGCCCGGGTCCTCGGCCAGAAACTGGCCAACATACAGCATGACTGCCAGATGAAACGTAAGTGGGCCTGACCTGGCCCGATGCGTTTTAAACACATTGTAAAATGCTGTGGCCCAGTTCTGGCCCACATACTACAACATTCTAACTTTTATAATTAACCCCAGTTTTGGCCCAGCTCTGGCCCAAATACTGATATCAGATTACGAATGTGCTGCTGGCCCAGACCTGGCCTATGTACTGCATTATGGGTTGTGTTGTTGCCATGTAGACCTAAAATCCCACCCCACCTCTGGGCTAACCTCTGTTCCACGGGGTATTTTTGTATTTCTTTCATCAGAAATGTGTCTTAAAAGCTGAAACGTGATACTTGGTTTTTCTGTAAAATAATATTAATACAATTTCACTGAGCTGCAGTTTTTAAATGCTAAAATATTGCCATGTGTTTATATACATACAAAAACATTAGCAAGTGCTAATACATTGTAGATTGCATCTTGCTTAAAATATAAAGAAAATATCAAAAATAACAAGTTGAAAACAAGTACCAACAAATATTTTGTATGCATCTCATTACAGGTACTTCAGTAGATGGAGAATACAGTATGATGTATTGAACACATTCAAATTTGAAAACGAGTACTAACAAATATTTTGTTGCATTCAACACCAAGTTCATGGAGATGACACTAAGATTTTGGCTCGCCGTCTTCTGCCCCCTTCTCGATCCGCTGACAGCTGCAGCCACCTCTTCATAAAAATCTCAACCTCACGTTCAGAAGCCCTCGATGTTAGAGGGTTCTTCCGTACGGCAGCTGATGTGGAAAAAAGTTTCCAAAGACATTAAAGTTTCTGTTGGTACAGACAAACAAAATGAGGTGAAATTCTATCTTAACTATGAGTATTTACCGATTACAGCTGTCTTCAGGTGTAGGGAAGTTATGGAGGTTTTCCCATTCACTCCTCTCCAATTGGTGTCCTTGGCGAGGGTGTTTGTGATGAGGTGCTTCATGAGACACCAAACTGTATCTTTCACATCACTTCCACCAATCAGGCTGAGGTGGTTTATCTAAAGTATGAAAAAATAATGTATACGTGTGCCTCTTGTCAGAAAGAATACACTCTCTCACTCACTCACTCACTCACCAGTTTTGATCGAAAGTCAGATTCCTGAAGTTGGCTTTCAAGACTTTGGAGGCCTTGCTGGTCCTTTACTGGCTGGAGACCCTCATCTATTTCAAAGTGAGACATCTTCTTTTCTTGCATGTGTAGCAATTGTGTACTCTCCGTTGCGTTGTGTTTAATTCAGGACACAATATCTTTTGATGGCTCCAACCAGATGTTTATTCATCGGACAGAATATTGCTGGTAAAAGACAGAACAGCTTCAGTGACTCATAGACAACGTTGTGGTCACAAGCTCCAGAACACTGTTAAATCAAAAGGGACAAATACTTAAGCTAACTGTGGTTAGCATGTTACTCATGCTAAATGCTAAATCAGTTAAAACCATTTGCTCTAGAAATTATAAATTAAAACAATTATACGAACAAAAAGGGACTTCTAGACATCTCTCTCTCTATATATATATATATATATATATATATATATATATGTACATCAGACATCGAATGAGATGTTTCACAACGGAGCTTGTCACAGGTCAACCTACCATGAAAACAGCTTGCTTCAGACTAGTTCATGAAAGCTGGGCGCACCACTAGAGTCTGCAAGCAGCCAGCAGAGGGCGCTGTTACACACAACCCACTTGTCTCCATGGGGAACTAATGATACGTTGTAAATGATATTTAAAGAAGGAAATAATATGAAAATGATAAGGATTAGCAATAACTTAAATAATATAGTAATACTAGCAACCAATGGCCAGTGATGGCAAGTGGAATCATTAACTCTGTTACACAGAATCTGTAGGATGTGTGTTTGCTGCTCGAGAATCATCTCCTGCTTAGTGAGCATTTCCCGCATCAATGCTGAAAAAGAAATATGTAATATATAACATATACATGACATGAAACTCGATGACTTTGGGTTTCTTGTTAGTTTTTAAAAAGATGAGACAGCTGTCTCCTCGACATACCACCACTACTCAATACATATAGGAGAAACACTAAAACAATACATAAATGATCTACCACTTACAGGTTGTAGTTTCAAATAGGCTCTGAGGATTCCAGCATGGCACAGGCACTGGCTGAGCCCATGGATTTGGATGATCAGGATCTTCGATTTAGGTAGAACAAAAAACAACAACTTTTTATTCAAACATAAATACTTCAAACATTTAGACACCACCGTGTAATGAATGATTGTGCTTGCAAAATATACCTTGATGGAAATATAGGACATTTTGGCAAATTCACATAATCGCATTTTACTTTTAGATCATGGAGTAATGATAGTTAGCTTAGGTTTATCACTTCTACTTCAATATCACCAGTGGTCAGTGACTTCATGAACAAAAAGAAATGTTCATTCGAGAAAAAAATGCATTAAAATCAGGTTGAAACAGAGAAAATGTAACTCACACTGATTTGAATAGAACAAACTTGAATTTGAAACATTTAACACTTTGCAACCAGGTCACTTACAGTCAACAACTCTTTCAGGTGTCTCGCTGCAGCTCCCACTTGCTGAACTGTCTTGTGGCCACTGCCAGGTGAATGAATGTCCTTGTTTCTGAGGGAACTGGACAGCTTATGTAAACAGGACAGAGACAAATCAGAGTTAATAAGAGTTAAGTGCATTTCTGACAGAATACAAACATTTTAACCACAGTTTGGATTCTTATAACCTTTCTTACATATTTGTGCTTAGTGAAAGGCCTGGCTTAACCAAGAGCAAAACATTGAGGATACTTTCACAACTTATTTGTTTGGTTTGGTAAAAAGAACTCTGCTGTGTTCACCCATTTAGTAAAGTTTGTTAGGGATGATCTGAGTGCAATCAATCAAACTCAGGTGCAAACTTAACTGGACTGAGACCACCCAAAACAGAGGGTCTCCGTCCAGTGTTTGTCTTTGTCTGTTCATCACTATTAATGATAAACGAGTTCCAACCGCACACCACTTAAAATGCTCATAATCAGTTATTTCTTGAGCGGTGACACCAGTGAAGATAAATGCAGACATAGCCTATTGTAAGGTGCAACAAAAGCTGCAGTGTGGGTCCATGTAACATCAAATCAATGACAAAACCTATCATTCATTATGACTCATGTTTACAGCTCTTTGTTTGTTCAAATTCAAAACTGTAAACTGGAGCAGTTCAACTCAGCTATAGCAATGCTTTGGATTTGGTCAATCTGGAAAGTTACCTCCAATATATTTGTACATGCAAGGCTTTCTGCATGTACAAATATACTGTAGGTAACTTTCCAGATTGCATATTTGCACTGTGTATTGATCATTACTAATACTCGTGAAAATTACTACATTAATGCTCATTTCTCACAAGATGTAACATAAACATAAAATTCAAGTGCAGTCTTAGTATAATTATCTGTCTGTCCTATGTGTTTTCATTAACATTTCAGTCACAATTTGAAATATGCAACTAATTCTCTTACTGTCACCAACTCTTGATGCGGGTGTCTCGTGGCAGCTCCCATTTGTTTTGTGGCCTTCGCAGGGTCCACGAATTAGATTTTTTCTGAGGAACCTGGACAGCTTAAATGGACAAGACAGCTGTCACTATTGTCTTATTTTCCTGACCACTGCAACTGCAATTTGAGTGAGTCCTCTATCTGCTGTGAGTAAAACTCAACTCAAAATAAAAGCTAAGGCTACATCTGATTGGCCATCTGCATCTGACTCTCCATCATCAGACTGATGAACCTGTGAACCCTCACAAACATTTATATTTACGTCACCTGTCTGGCCATCTGAGTCTGCATCAGATTGATAAACCTGACCTATAACCTCTGCATCCTCAACATCGCCTTCACTCTGAAAAGATGCCATCATGGCTCGGATTCTTTTTACAGCTCGCTTTCTCACTTGTCGTCTATCCATTTGTACAGCCTAATCACTGTCACTAAATACTCACTAAATTGCCTAACCTGATAGTCCCTTGAAGACTGTGGTGCAGGTCGGCGTCAAGGACAAAGGAATCTGTAAAGACAATATATATGCAAATTAGTTAAAAATGTATGACCAAAATTGCAGATGTGCACTTCATTTTATTTGTGAAGTTTTAAATCATATGCGAAAAGTCTTGCCATAATTTTTGTAGTCTGCTTACTGAGTTGCATGACTAGACACTTTTACATATTTAACGACACATGTACAGCTTTCAATGAAATGTTCTATCAGGAAAATTATCATATTTAAACTACCTGCATTTTATTTTCTGTAACTGATCGGTGTTAAAAAATATCCCTAATCCTATTCCTAACTATAACAAACAATCACTGGCAGAATGTCTTTCCCTCTCGCGCCAACTTTCCACAACAGGCCCACATTGTGTTACTTACTACTGGGCCGGTGTCGATACATCGTATGCGGCCCGCACTCTTACAGCAGGATTACATTTGATTTAAGTACATTTGCCGCCTAATTTGTCAATGTCCTCAACCAAGAAAATAAAGCGACTATCATGTACACGTTAGCGTTTTATAATATGTCATGCCAAATCCAAGTAGCCATCTGCTTACTTAATACCTTAACCTTCATTTCTGATTCACATGTATTGAATTTTCCTGATGGCAAACTAAATAATCGAGAGCTAACCGGTGTCTCAAACGACGGTCAGTTCCTGGCAGACGCTCACATTTTGGCATGACACCGGCAGGTTTTAATGAGGTAGTGAGTTTGACGTTACAAATATAATCAGCTTCTAAAATAAGAGCTTTTCTCAATGAAAACTTACAGCCCCTTAACAGACCTCCCCTCTAAAACTCATTCTGACTCCTAAATGGAAACCCGACTAAGAACTGAACGAACATTAGCTAACAAGAGTCGACTCTTGCCTGCTAACGTAACGTTAGTTGTTGGTAGCGGCAGATCTACCGCTACAAACATTTCAGCTGAGAAAGAATATGAATCGAAACTCCAGTTTAAACACAGCGCACACTACTAACAGACAACCTTTTGATTGTGGGAAATAAAATATATATTTTTAACAAATATGTTTGTACTCACCGATAGTGGACTGATCTGATCTGATGAAATTCACAACACTGAAGGCAGACTGTCGTTTTCCAATCACGTGGAGGTTTTGTGGAGCGCTTGGTATAATCACAAGGGTCTCCCGCATGGGCGGTGGCGTTTGCTGGTGTCATCTGAAGGATTTCACAGGATAATGTTTACTTTCTTTTACGACTGTGATTGACGAAATAAAAACTAGGTAGATGTGCTATTTTATAATTTGTATTTAACTGGCAGTTGGTTGGACAAGACAATTGTATTTTGTGAAATGTATACATGAGTGCGTCAATTCGGGACAGGCTGTAGTTAAAAACAATGTCATCTTCCCTGTTGCACCTTGTGTAAAAAAATGCTGGGTGATCGGTTCTGGCCCAGCAACGACATGTATACTTCACAGCAAGTTGCATTCAGTCAGTGTTGTGGGCCAAAAACTAACAACATAGTATTGGGCCATGACCTATGTAACAACCTTTGGCCCAGTAATACCTTTACTACCAAAATATTGTTACACTACGTCCACCTCTGGGCCAATTCTGGCATATACACAGATAATCTGTCCGTCAGTCAGCCGACACTGGCGGAGGTCAGCCAGAGTCGGCCCAGAACTGACTGCTATCTGGGTAAGAAGCAAGTGAATGAGACGAAGCTTGGCAGATCAAAATGGACACCATAATTGAAGACTACTTTCGACGTGGATTCACAAATCGTGAAATTTTAGTCGTTTTGGAGGAATCGCATTACATCAAACTAAGCCTCCGGACCCTAGAGAGAAAGCTACTAAAGAACCAACTTTGGCGGAGAAGCACGTCAATTGATGTGTCTGATGGACGGGAATGGGTTGATCTGCGGGCCCGCAACCGTTTAAGACGCCGTATGTATGTCAGCCGTGGTCCAAACTATGTGTGGCATATAGATGGATAAGACAAATTAAAGCCTTATGGAATATGCATCAGTGGTTACATAGATGGCTTCTCGAGAAAAATGATATGGCTAGAGGCATACAAAACCAACAATGACCCTCGTATTATCGCAGGTTACTTAATATACACTGTGACAGAAAACAATGGATGTCCGCAAAAAATCCGGTTAGATCACGGTACGAAGAATACCCACCTTGCAGCAATGCAAATGTTTTTGCACACCAGTGAGGATGAGAATGGTCCTGAGTGTGTCACTTTAGGTCCAAGTACTGGAAATCAAAGGATTGAACGTTGGTGGTGCACCTTGAGAAGTGAATGCGCCCAGTTTTGGATGGACCATTTCGACCAGCTGAAAGCACATGGCTATTTCGTTGACAGCTTCATTGACATCACTGATCCAGTTTTGCTTCCAAAATACCATACAGGTACAGTATCCTAAAAACCTATTTATACAGTATCAACACAGATGTAGGGGAGACCGGGGACAATTGTAACACTTTTTGTCCAAGCACCTGTAACTCGGCGAATTCTTCTATTAGAGCTCTCACATTTCGAAATTTCGACTTACTATCTCGAAATCGCCACTATTAATTTGTCCTCCATTGTTGTTTTGCCCATCGCGCCGCAAATTCGCGTCTTATCGCGCAGCGCCAGTCTCATCGCGTCTGTGCATTGACTTTGTATGTAATCTACTCGAATAATTCGCGCCGCGTTTGGTGTGAACGCAGCACAACAACAATTGACTACGGATACAAAATGAACCTTTACAAATATACTTGAGAAGAAAATATTACGAAAATACTATTCTGTGGTCTGTGCTAAGCAATTACTTACAGACTATGCTTTCGAAGGCATCAACACATGATGGATGGCAGCGATGATTTTCTGAGACCATCTACCTAAAACGACCACATGTGATGAACTTCTGTTCCATGTCAGAGTGCATGTCAAAATAAAGGCAAATTAACAACACAACCTCAAGGGTCCAGGAGGGGGCGCCAATTCCCCAGTCCTGAGGGCAGAACAATCATTCACATTCATTCAGCAAAATCATTTGTCTTTACTGAGCAGTTTTTGCCCCTGAAACATAACATTTTATATCACATCAGACAGACACAGAAACGTAAACTTGTGTATGTGTCAGCATGAACATGCATGTGGATATTTCTAAGAAAGGATGAGGTGGAAAGGTATGAAAGACAGATGATAGAGAGACAGAACATTTTAGACATAAATCAAACAAATGAGATGGCCAGAAGCTTCACACAGTCTCCCACGGTGATCAAAGCAGAGGAGAGGAATGCATTAGAGTCAATAAGCACTGCAGGAGGGTTCTCTCCCCTCATCCCTGTGAATATCTGACACCTCAACATTAGACACTTTGATAAGCTCACGCCAGCAGACAGAAATTAAGGAGAGACAGGGATGAAGACATAAGGAGAGAAATAGATTCAGAAGAGAGAGCTGATTCAGTAAGACACAATGCCAAAATTAAATCTGTTTTGTCTTTTAATACTGACAGAATTATTCATGTTTTCTGTTCCGTTATAATTTTATAATTTTCCGTATATAACTTTTGACAGCTCAGTCTAGTCGGTGCAAAATGTTTTTTTGGCTTTTTGTCTAAATCCTATCCCATACAGTGGTTCTTCATTATGTCTCCTCTCCTCTCTGCTCAAGGCTAGCAGCTCCAGGCTGCATTAGCTGCTTCTAGCATAACAAGACTCCAACCCTAACTGTAAGCAGTTGAGTTGACGCAGAAATGGACAGAACAGAACATACAATGGGGTGTGAACATCAGTGGTATCAGTAGTGTTGCATGCTGGGTGTGTGATTGTGTGTGTGTGTAGGGGTGTTGAAGGTGCATAACAAAACAATCAGTTAAGTAACAGAACCTAAACTAACTCTGCCGGCCCAGGTGCATTATAGTCACATGGTAATAAAACATAATATCAGTATACTCGTGTTCTTATTACCTCACTACATGAGTAGATTTTGCAGCAGCTCACTCTTTTCTGCAACACCGTCTATGATTTTCTCACTATCCAGCATCTGCAAAACATCTGTCTGCGTAGCCATCAACATAAAAGCCTCCAGGTGCTGTTGCGAGAGCGAGCTCCTGAGCCTGTTTTTGATATATTTCAGGGTTGAAAAGCTTTGCTCGCATGCTACCTGTGTGACAGAGAGGGTAATCCTGTATGCAAGGCCTATGATGTGGTATGCATCTGTCAGGAGGTTGTACTGCTTCAGAACTCGGTAGCAACAGATTGGACAGTCCTTGCAAGATGAGCACTTTTTGGAAACCATCTCTGCCTCATCTTCAGCATCCTCTGGGTTCTGTTGTCTTGGTTGTGTACTCCTCAAATTCTGATGCCTTCAGCCTATCCCACTGTCGTGCCAGACTTTTGAACATGCTTTGTAACTCGGCCACTGTTGCTCTGTCATCAAATGGCAGCAAACACTTGCTCAACTCTTGGAGTGCTGCCTCTGGGAAACTATCGCCGTAAGATGTTACCTGGCTGAAGTTGTTCGGGTCCAGAAGTGCCATTCTTGAGGAAACGCTGGTGCATGCTTCCTGCGACTGTGTCCAGGATTCGATTGTGGACCTCAATCTTGCATGATTTTTCTGCATCAGTCACAGCCTCATCTCGGGACATCTCTCCAGGCATGGATTTCTTCCTTCTTCCCCGTTTCTGTGACAGAGTGGTCTCCACCTCCAGCTCAGTCTCCTCATTCTGCTCCTGTAGTTGATTGTTGGCCTACTGGACGAATTTGTTGGCCGCTGTCTTGACACTCTGGAAACCTCTGGTCATATCCTTAAGCTTTGTAAATATATATATGTAAATATATTAACTGTTTAAAGTATAAATAAATATACTATAAATATAAATAAATACAAAACACACACAGACTCTGTACACACACTACAGCTTCAAACTTCTTTATTTTGCAGAAATATGAGCATATTTGCCTTTTCTGGCAAAATACCTCTCCTGACTAATTTAATTCAATTTTACCAGTTGGTGTCTGCTTGCTATTTTCAATGCAGAGAGTGAGGTGTTCCTTGAGACGTCATACTTTCCCAGTAAAACTATCATTTCCAAAAAGTTACCATGGTCAATGGTGTCGTCATCAAGTGTGTATGCTGCCTCTCCCTGCTTGCCTCTGTAGCTCAAACCTCTTTTGCCGATGAGCTTCATCACATCTGTAATGCGCTCCAACACTTGTAGCCTCCTGCGGAATTGCTCTCTGTGAAGCAACATCTGAGGTCCCATGAGAAGGTCCTGGATCGTGCTTCTTGAGGATCTGAGGAAATATGCCTCAGCGCAATCTCTGTGTAGGTGGCTCTTCTCATGTTCTTCAACTCTCTGTTGTACGTGTGTGAGGTTGGACATGAATGAATGAATGAATACATTTTATTTATAAAGCGCTTTTCACAGACAATAATATCACAAAGTGCTTAACAGAGCAGACATTTAAAAGCATAAAAAACACAATGTGACCCTAGGGTCAATAAATTATATACACAGAGAAAAGTAAAAAATAAAATAAAAATGTAAAACCTATTTTAAGAGCAGGTCTAGGACATGATGTTAGATCCTGGGGTACTTCTGGCCCGATACGGGGCTACTTACTGACTCAGCTCTCTGTTAAAAGTTTGTCGAGCTGGTGTTCTTGCGAGGTAACTCGCCTGGCTCTTCTAACTGCCGTTACTCCCGACGTCTACCCTGCTTCCTCTGGTCTGAGTGCACTCGGTCGAGGGGCCACTCTGACCCCGGGCGCTCCTACCAGTCGCGTCAGTTATGGCAGCGTCCCTCTTCTGGATCCGTGCTCTTGGTAAATGCCAGGTTTAGGTTTTAACGGCTAGGATTACTTCTAAAACCGTAAGGGATTGTTAAGTGGATTCGGTCTTCTAGGATAGCCTTACAGAACTCAGTTGTTAGACATACAATGGATTTAACTTTTTACTGCCACGAGGAACTTTTTACTACTTGAGCAAATAAATGCACTTGAGAAATTTACTTTAAATGCAGATTAGATATTTATTGCAGGTTATATTTGGTTAGTTTGCAAGGGTTAAGCTACAGCTCACATAAAATGTCACTACACTTGATTCGTTACTTTAATTTTCTTCTCAGGTTATACTCATTGGTTTTTAGTTGCCGAGATGGCTCGGCTGGAGCTAGAGTTCCAAAGGTGCGATGAAAAGGTTCTTTTGGAGTTGTTAGGAGCGATGGTCCGGCCGGACCCTCGGGCTCCTCCTGCTCTCGCAGCGAAGTTCGGCCAACAGTCCACAAGGCTCCGTACAAAGTCTTTCTAGGGCGGCGGCGTTCCTCCGTTGTTCAGTTGTTAAAGTCGAGCAGTGGGGAGAGGAAAATCTCTGTCTTTCAATTCTTTGTCCACGAACAGCGGTCTTCTTTCCGTGAACCGAGACGAAGTCCTCGAATACTTCAGTTGCAATCGTCCGTATCTTCTTCTCAGAGCGTCTGGACAGCTCGTGTAGAAATCCCAGTTTGGGGCTTGCAAGCGTCTCCTTTTATCCTTGATTTGGGCTATCTGTTCTCCCCCCACCTATCCTAAACACATGATCTTCACCCCTCCCTTATGTGTGTGCGTTTGTCTCCGGAAAGCACCAGACTTTTCGTTTACTTCTATGAGTCATCTCTGGCAACAGAATTCCATGTCCCATGACTGTTTTTCCGACCTACACCCAAAAACATCTGTTCCTGACTCACTTGGTCTGCTGATATCCTATGACACACTTTTTCCACATATCAGCTCCGGTACACAGACCATTATTATAATCAGTTTTACATTTGTTAAATCACTCTATGCATTAAACATTGGTAATATAACGATCATAAACCTTATCTTTCTAATACACTTTAACTATTGATTTCTGAGTATATGCTTCGTGCTTTTATATCCTGTCTTTCCCCTGAACGTGTATGCATGTATCCAAGGCGGCTTTCTCTGTGAGCTCAACTCTTCTTGACAATGGGTTTACGTTTTACACAAACGCCAGCCTAAACAGGTGGGTTTTGAGCTGGTTTTTAAAAGTATTCACAGTATCTGCGAGGCGTAGAGTTGCAGGCAGAGCATTCCAGAGCCTCGGGGCCACTGCCTCAAAGGCTCGGTCACCACGGGTGTTAAGAATGAAGATCGAGTTAACAGACTGAGATCGAGGCATTTAGCTCAATTCAAGCAATAACATTTATTTGTGACAGAAGTATTATGTCCAGCAGTTAAACGTGCACGGACCCTAGCAAAAGCAAAGAGTGCCAAAAGTGAAACCAAAAAGCGCTTATAGCAGAGTGCGCAGGCGTGTCCATCTGGTTCTCCTTGTGGAGCCATTGGTCAAAATCAAAGGAGAGGTGGATCTGTTTTTAGCATTCAGATGACCTGATGGAGCTCTGGACAGCTTCATCCACACTGGCTCACGTCCGAAACCTGCCTTCTCTGGAACGTCAGTGTGTGTGAAATGTTGATCTACAGCATATTGTTAACACTTAAGGTGAAGAAAATGAAAGGAGTGCAGTTCTAAACTATTTTGAAGTCTCTGTGTGAATAGATAAAAAGAGCTCTTCTCTTACTCTAAGATGGCAGTTTCTGCCCTAATCTGGTGGTTTAAGCAAGTGTTACTTTCAGGGCCACTGTATCTGTTCCTATCGTACGAACGGGTGACGGAATGCCCCATTCGGCATTTTTGACCTACTTACAGTGACCTCACAACTCCGCAATATAAGCTTTACAATTATAGCGCATATTATTTAACAGTAAATGAATATATTTTATTTACACGGGTCTTAAATCGTGTGCGTGGGACTGACAGAAGACCTAGAGCGTTTGACCTGAGAGTGCGGGCGGGTGAATAGGGGCGAAGTAGTAGCTACATAAGTCAGAGCCTGACCGTGAAGGGGCTCTGGGGCCCCTGGCTCCAGCAGCAGAATCATCAATCTAGATAACATTCACATTGTATATGTTTATGTTGTGTGTAACACGGTGATTTTAGTATAACAAGCTAGCTGGTTAACTTAAGCGTTATTTGACATAAATTATTAGAAATGATAACTCTTTACAACTACCACCATGGATAGCTTGCGCATCGATTGTAAGCAAGTGACTACGGCTGACATGTTAAACTAGAAAATGCATTTCCTGCTGAAAATGCGTTGGAATGCTGAAATTTGAAATTAATTGCAAAAACATTGCTGAAAATAGATATCCAATTTTTAAAAAATTGCAAAAAGCTTAATAATTCAAAATGTTTAAAGATTCCAACTATGAAAAGTCATATCATCCCTCTCCTGAAAGAGCTGAACATTTTGATATTCGAACGGTTTCTGTGACTTAAAAAATTTCATCAGTGGTGATATTTGTAGTAGTAGTAGAAGTATTATTAGTCGTAGAAGTATTAGTAATTAGAAGAGGTAGTAGAAGACGTAGTATCAGTAGTCATAGTAATAGCTGTAGTATTGGTCGTAGTATTTAATATAACAGTAGTAGTAGTAGAAGTAGTAGTAGTAGTAGTAATAGTAATGGCAGTAGAAGAAGTAGCAGCAGTAGTACTAGTAGCAGTCGTACTAATAGCTGTAGTAGTATTACTACTTTTAGTAGCATGAATAGCAGTAGTAGTGGTAGTAATAGCAGTAGTGGTAGTAATAATATTGTTGGTAGCAGCAGTAGCAGTAGTAGTAATAGTAGCAAGAGGAGACATAATCATAATGTTTGACACACATAAACAGAGGTGATTAAAGTCTCCAAGACCTGAATGACTGTATAAGAGACACAGAGAGAGAGAGAGAGGGACAGAGAGGAGTGCATGTGTGACTGTGAGTCTGTGTTTATCAACATCCCTAATTAGCTTAATCAGAAACACCTGTGTCCTTGCAGCTTCTTCATGGAGATAAAACAGGGAAACACCTCTCAAACAAATCCTCAAAACTCCCATAACCGTAGCTCCTATTGCTCCAATATTAATAAATGTGAGGAAGGATGAGTTGAAGAACAGATCCTGTAAAAATTCTGTCTGTAGTGTAGAAAATGTGACTTAACTGGCGATCTAGAAATGGAGTACCGTGTTCTGTGGAAGATGTTTTTGAAGCAAAATTTAACATTGGTCTCTATGGAGCAGAAAGTTGGTTTTCCTCTCAATTAACGGCTTCTGTGTCAAATGTGGAAATCTGTGGGATTCCAGAGTGATTTTTCTACGACAAGGACAATATTAGCTACTTTTACATCCAAAAATTATGCATGAAGAGTGAAGATTGTGGACACAGTGGCAAAACACAAATGTTTTTTTCACAAGAATCTCAAGTTGCTCTTCACTCTAGCGGTGACATCACGCACTCTAAGCTGTGCAATACACACCCATTATAAAGTCAGAAAAGGGCTGAAAAATCATAAAAGTTAAATGATATCAAAAAGCTGAATCATGTTGGCAATAGTTGAGGGTTTTCTCAACATTTGAAAGTTGAAATGGTGTCTGTAGCTGAAAGTATGAGGAAGTTGAAGGATTTGAAAGTTGAAGAAGTTTAAGAGGATTTGAAAATATTCTCCATAGAGATCCCATTCAAAAATAAAGTTGCTAAAAGCTTAACAATTCAAAAAGTTTAAAGGTTAGAAATAGAAAAAGTCATAGCAGAGATGAGCTGAAGGAGCTGAACATTTTGATAGTTGAACGGTTTCTGTAGCTTAAAAAATGAAGAAGAAGAAGCATTGCGACGAAAACAGGGGGGGACGGAAGAAATAGAGGAACTAGAAAAAGCATTTCCTGCTGAAAATGCGTTGGAATGCTGAAAACTGAAATGAATCGCAAAAACATTGCTGAAAATAGATATCCAATTCAAAGACAAATTGCAAAAAGCTTAATAATTCAAAGAGTTTAAAGATTACAAATATGAAAAGTCATATCACACCTCCTGAAAGAGCTGAACATTTTGATATTTGAACAGTTTCTGTGGCTTAAAAAAATTCATCAGTGGTGATATTTGTAGTAGTAGAAGTTGTAGTAGAAGTATTGGTAGCATTAGAATAACTACTAGTAGTAGTATTAGTGATATTTGTAGTTGTAGTTGAAGTATTCGTAATTAGAAGAAGTAGTAGAAGACATAGTATCAGTAGTCATAGTAATAGCTGTAGTATTGGTCGTAGTATTTAATATCACAGTAGTAGTAGTAGTAATAGTAATGGCAGTAGAAGATGTAGCAGTAGTAGTAGTACTAGTAGCAGTCGTACGAATAGCTGTAGTCGTATTACTACTTTTAGTAGCATGAATAGCAGTGGTAGTAGTAGCAGTTGTCGTATTAGTAGTAGTGGTAGCAATAGCAGTAGTGGTAGTAATAATATTGATGGTAGCAGTAATAGCAGTAGTAGTAATAGTAGCAACAGCAAAAGTTATAGTAGAAGTAGTTGTAGCAGTAGTAGTAATACTATATTAGCAGCAGCAGTAGTAGTTAGAGCATTAATTTTTTTGATAAAAAAGCCTAATTTTGAGCTTGTTTAAATACAGTTAATCCGTGGGGCTGGGTGGGGGAGAGGAGACATAATCATAATGTTTGACACATAAACAGAGGTTATTAAATGACAGGCTTCATCACAAGCAGTTCAGTTAGAATTCACTCTCTGGGGCTTTTATTTTGAAATGGCGTGTGTGTGGGGGGGGGGGTGGAGGAGGGGGGAAAGACCTCTAAAGATCCCTAAGACCTGAATGACTGTATGAGAGAGAGACACACAGAGAGATAGAGGGAGAGGAGTATATGTGCATGTGAGTCTGTGTGTTTATCAACATCACTAATTGGCTCAATCGCGAACACCTGTGTGCATGAAGCCATTTGAAAATATTCTCCATAGAGATCCCATTGAAAATGAAAAGCTTATTAATTCAAAAAGTTTAAAGGTTAGAAATATGAAAAGTCATAGCACCCCTCTGGTGAAAGAGCTGAACATTTAAATAGTTGAACGGTTTCTGTAGCTTAAAAAATGAAGGAGAAGAGGCGCGACGGAAGAAATAGAAGTTGAATAAAGAAACAGGATAACAATAGTTGGAATGCTTAAATTAACAGCATTCCAACAATAAAGATTTGAAGAGCAATAGTTGGAATGCTTAACAGCATTCCAACAATGAGTGAGAGAGAGAGTGAGAGAGAGAGGAAATAATTAGTGAGAGAGAGAGGAAAGAATTAGTGAGAGAGAGAGAAGAAAGAATTTGTGAGAGAGCGAGAGAGAGAAGAAACAATTAGTGAGAGAGAGAGAGAAGAAACAATTAGTGAGAGAGAGAGAGAGAGAGAGAGAGAGAGAGAGAGAGAGAGAGAGAAGAAAGAATTAGTGAGAGGGAGAGAGTGAGAGAGAGAGAGGGGAAAGAATTAGTGAGAGAGAGAGAGCGAGAAGAAAGTATTAGTGAGAGAGAGAGAGCGAGAAGAAAGAATTAGTGAGAGAGCGAGAGAGAGAAGAAAGAGTGAGAGAGAGAGAGAAGAAAGAATGAGTGAGTGAGAGAGAGAGAGAAGAAAGAATGAGTGAGAGCAAGAGAAAGAGAAGAAAGAATGAGTGAGTGAGTGAGAGAGAGAGAAAAAAGAATGAGTGAGAGAGAGACATCTAAAGATCCCTAAGACCTGAATGACTGTATGAGAGAGAGACACAGAGAGAGAGAGAGAGGAGTGTATGTGCGCGTGTGTCTGAGTCTGTGTTTATCAACATCACTAATTGGCTCAATCGCAAACACCTGTGTGCCTGAAGCCATTTGAAAATATTCTCCATAGAGATCCTATTGAAAATAAAAAGCTTAATAATTCAAAAAGTTTAAAGGTTAGAAATATAAAAAGTCATAGCAGACCTCTGGTGAAAGAGCTGAACATTTTAATAGTTGAACAGTTTCTGTAGCTTAAAAAATGAAGGAGAAGAGGTGCGACGGAAGAAATAGAAGTTGAATAAAGAAACAGGATAACAACAGTTGGAATGCTTAACAGCATTCCAACAATAAAGAAACAGGATAACAATAGTTGGAATGCTTAACAGCATTCCAACAAAAAACATTTCCTGAAGAAAATGTGTTGGAATGCTGAAAACTGAAATTAATTGCAAAAACATTGCTGAAAATAGATATCCAATTCAAAAACAAATTGCAAAAAGCTTAATAATTCAAAAAGTTTAAAGATTCCAAATATTAGTCATATCACACCTCTCATGAAAGAGCTGAACATTTTGATATTTGAACAGTTTCTGTGGCTTAAAAAAATTCATCAGTGGTGCTATTTGTAGTAGTATAAGTTGTAGTAGAAGTATTAGTAGCATTAGAATAAGTACTAGTAGTAGTCGTAGTAGTGATATTTGTAGTAATAGTAGAAGTATTAGTAGTAGAAGTATTAGTAATTAGAAGAAGTAGTAGAATACGTAGTATCAGTAGTCATAGCTGTAGTATTGGTCGTAGTATTTAATATCACAGTAGTAGTAGTAGTAGTAGTAATAGTAATGGCAGTAGAAGTAGCAGTAGTAGTACTAGTAGCAGTCGTACTAATAGCTGTAGTAGTATTACTACTTTTAGCAGCATGAATAGCAGTAGTAGTGTAGCAGTTGACGTAATAGTAGGAGTGGTAGTAATAGCAGTAGTGGTAGTAATAATATTGATGGTAGCAGTAATAGCAGTAGCAGTAGTAGTAATAGTAGCAACAGCAAAAGTTATAGTAGAAGTAGTAGTAGCAGTAGTAGTAATACTATATTAGCAGCAGTAGTAGTAGTTGTCGCAGTATTAGTAAGAGCATTCTTTTTTTTAACAAAAAAGCCAAATTTTGAGCTTGTTTAAATACAGTTAATCCATGGGGCTTTTATTTTGAAAGTATGAGGAAGTTGAAGGATTTGAAAGTTGAAGAAGTTTAAGAGGATTTGAAAATAAAAAGCTTCATAATTCAAATTGTTTAAAGGTTAGAAATATGAAAAGTCATAGCACCCCTCTGGTGAAAGAGCTGAACATTGTGACAGTTGAATGGTTTCTGTAGCTTTAAAAATGAAGGAGAAGAAGAGGTGGGACGGAAGAAATAGAAGTTGAGTAAAGATTCGAAGAACAATAGTTGGAATGCTTAACAGCATTCCAACAATTAGATAATCTCAATGATGACAACAGCGTCAGCTTGCTTATTTAACCAGATCATAACGGTCTCAATTTTGGACATTTATCTAGCTAACGTTAGCTAGGCTACCTTGTAGGGAACGTTACCTCATCTGTGAAAAGCAAGCTAACATTGGCCAAGTCAACGCCACAACTTACCATCATATCACTGTCACCAGTCGGTGGTTTCCCAAATAGGTTTTAAATATTTTGATGCACCTTCCTCCAGACATCTCTTCTTTTTCTCCCTGAGCTTTTCAGCTCCACCTTTAAAGGATTTACGGTTTGGTGCCAGTGCCATGCTGCCGGCTCACGCTCAAAAACGGCTTTGTCTGCGAGCGAGTGACGCAAGTGTTGAGTAGGCTAGAGTGATTGACATTTAATAACACCTAAAACAAAGTTAGACTGATTAGATGAGTAAAGAAGATGGAAACCATGAGTGTGAATACAGATCGCGAGGAGTAGTATAAATGTCAGTCAGTGATTATTAGAGTAAATTGAACGTGTTCGTGTAGAATGTAGTCGTGTAGAATATAGTCGGGCCGGCGATGTCAGAGGGAGGGCCGGTTGGTGATGGAGGTGGGCCGGTATTGGACCAGCCCAACCCCGTCGGCCTATCGGGGAAGGTATCCGCTATGGCCAGCCCACCCCTGGCTATTCCTTTGCCTTTTGTTGAGAAATTATGGACATAACATTGCTGTTATGGAAAAGAAGGGGGGCTATATTGGTCACTGATTTTTTTTTGAAATGTCAGAAATGTTTATTTGTAAATTTTGAGATGTTTGCTTCTTATTCTCATTTTAAGTGAGATCGGAAAATGTTCGTCTTTCATTTAGCTGCATAATTATTGGGCAAACTAATAGTTGCCCAATAATTGTGCACACATAGATATTCTCCTAATTAAGCCAAAACCTCACTTTTACTTTCTTAAATATTCAGGTTTGAGGTTTATTAACATTTTGGATTGACCGAGAGCACTGTAGTTGTTCAATAATAAAATGAATCCTCAAAAATACAACTTGCCTAATAATTGTGCACTTCAGAGAGTTCAGTGCCAGCCTGGAGTTTGGCATCATTAGCCAGACAGCATGCCAAATGGCCCTAAAGAGGAACACCCTCTCAACAAATAAATCCAACATGTCATTTCTATGGCCGAGGAATGTGAGCTGCTCTCTCCAGAAACCAGAGTAGTCTCAAACTTGTGATATCATCAAGTATACAGTGGGAGACAGTTTCTTTTCCTACTTTTTTTAAAATAATGAGCTTCATTCTGTTGTGTTCTCAGTTCTGAAACATAAAATGTACCCATATATGCCGTACTTTATACTTGATGACATCACACATTTAAGTTGTAGCACTCTAGATTTGGGAGAGAGTTGGTGTTCATGTGTACTAATCATTTTAAACCATTGGATTAACATTTATGGATCATGAAAATGTTTAGTTGCCCTTTAAAGTTTAAATAGAATGGTTTCTAATGGGACCTCTTATCCATTACTACAGGGATTGAAGCAATTTCAGCTTTTGCCAAAACCTGTGTGTCAAAAAACTTTTGAAGTTTGGGAGATCGTTGCACAATCCTGTATAACTCTAAATCTAAAATAAAAACATTGCTAGATAATTCATAAAGGTCTGATTATTGTATTTATTTTATTTATGACACAGTTTCAATACTTTCATCAGTTATAATGGTTTATTGATTTTCATAACATTTTAGCTTAAGCTGTACAAATTTTACAGATATGAAGATCAGAAGAAATCACAATAAGCAAAAATACCAATATTGTCCCTAGCGGACTCTTTCTACTGCAGAGTTCAAAGGGTTAGAAAGTAGTTTCACTGTTTTCTAACCTGGCATCACCCTTATATAGTACAGCCTCATGTGTGACTGTAGAGAGCAGCACTTTATCAAGAGCTTCAGTTTGGAGGAATGTAAATTACCAGCTCACAGTAGAGTCAGACAGGGCTATCTGTTCTGGTAATAAAAAGGTCACAAACAATGCTTACAGTGAGCTTTAATGTAATTTATGTGGCACCATGTCCTGCTACAGGAGCAGATATAGTGAGGTCGTGAAAGGAAACCAAACAGATAGAAAACATGCATGGTTTAGGATAATGTTTCCCTCAGTGTGTCACTGTGTGTTGTAAGTTTCCTGTTTTCCAGAAGAATATATTTCACCATGGCTTTTGCAGGCCTAACTAACTGCCCTATTGGTGTTAATGCAGAGCAAGAGGATGCAACAGAGCAGTACATTTCTCCATAAATATTATAATACAAAATATATACTGAATAAATCATTTGGATTATGCTCTGCATATATGATGAGGAACATTTTGATAAGGTCAAGGTTTGATTCAGGACAAGCCCCAAAAAAGAGCAAACTTATAACAGGCCTGTGCAGAGTGCTGAACCAATCATGTCTTTCCCTTTCTCTGGTTGTCAGGGAAGCATTTAAGCGAACAGTATTCGATTATGAAGCAATCAGAAAGGAAATGAAAGAAATGTGTGATTTTATATCACCATCTTCCAATTCCAAATCTCCTGGGGTCCCTTCCTCCAAACTGTGAATTACTATTCTCATATAATGTTGTATCTGTAACTGTAACATATTAGGTTACAGTTGTTTGGCTGTTTAACAAATTATTATTGTTCATTTAAAAAGATTTGCTCAAAATAGTTAGACTGTAAACTAGGAAAACCTATAGACTGTATGAAATATGGATGTAGTCTCTGTGACGTCACTATAGGTTTCTGAAGAGCCACTGTGACCTTAGAGTGGGTGGCTCCGCCTGTCGCCATATTGGCAGTGACGTCACTCATGCCACCTTTCGTGAATCTGCTGACGTTCACTTATTGGTAAAATTCCTGCACTCTTGACCGTTCTCAAGATTTTCAAAGTGAAACCCAAAATGACTATCCATCCCCTCAAATGTATCCTCAAGAGACTTCTTTGACTGCTTTAACAGACTAAACGTTGCTGCCATTGATCCAAACCAAGAAGAACACAGTACAGTTTTTTTAAAGATCATTCATTGGGTCTGTGTAGAAACAAAACAAAAGACAATGAAACAAACTGATAAAAAATAAAGCCAGTACGCTTATGTGTGAGTAGCAGTCACTCCCTTACATTATTGGGCTGCTTTTGCAATAGTTTGGGTGTATGGGGCTACACATGTTGTCTAATTTCATTTATGGCTAATACTAGGACCAGCTTATTATTTAAGACGGGGCAATCCAAATCCAATCCAAAGTGAGCTAATACAGAACAAGCGATTTTGTCATCTTAAAAAGGGAATGCGTGCACTTGTAGGAAAACATCACATCTTGCTCTTTTAAACACACTGTTAATGCCTTTTCTCATCAGTGCAACAGGTGAATGCACACCTGTTCCAGTGGGAATTATACGCTTTGCAGTGTTCCATTTTTCGACAATAAAGCCCAGTGAGTTTCTTCCAAACTAGTGTCACATTCCAGAGAGTGAATGTCTAAGGGGCTGAAATTAACTACACAGTACATAAACAAATCAGACCCCAAATTTGATGCTAAAGTGAGCTGTTCTTGCTCGACCCGTTCAGTGATAAACATAACTATAACAGGTGCATATCAGCTACATTGTCCTTTATGTGGTTGTTGAGGTAGTCGTCGCTGAGTATCTGTTATATTATTGGGTGTTAAGCAGTTCGCTCATTGTACGGAACACCAACAGTCTGAAAAATGTCCCATTGGACCAAAAAAAGCCCATTTATTCGTCAGCTTGTTATCCTGAAAACAAACAACAATTATTCCAAATGCCCATTGCTCTGAAAATACACACTCTCCATGCAACAAACAGAAGCATATGGCTGATAATTAATAGATTGACAGCTTATTTTTTCATGACATAGTTGGAACCATTTGCAGAAATCTGTTGAAATTGAGGTCTGACCAAATGTTTATTTGCTGCACAAATGTTTCGCAGCGGTGTGCAAGCATTATAACCACCCACACAATTTGTTTTAATACATTTTCGTGCAATTTTTTTCCGACAAATATCTGTGCCTCGTGTGAAACAGCTTTTAAAAAGTACATTTTCTGAGGGTAAGGGTAATAAATCAGCCCACTGTAATAGCATACTTCATGTGCATATAATGCAAAGAGTGAAAGAAGCAACGTGCCAGAGGCTTCCTTTCTATTGACACGAGAAAAGAAAAGGAGGTATGAAGCCAGACAGGAGTCATCAGATGTGTGCGTTATTCTGACTTTAAAGAAGTTAATAAAGCGGTTGTGGCCCAGAATGACTTCCTCTGACAAGGAAGGCACCAACACACCAGAGTTACACACAGCTGCGCACATAGCAATTGTGACAGCCCCCGGGGTGGCAAGGGGGTTTCACGACAACACGGACCAATAAACACAACCAGTCGGTAGATAAATGGTGCAAGTGAGGTTTTTACTGAATATAGAGAGTGGATAGAGGTAGGATAGACACTCAACAATACACTGTCCGCTTTCCAGAGGGATGGTCGGTGTTCACTTCCACGGTTCGGTGCACAACGGGTATTCCTCATACGGTCCAGGGCGCGGGCAGGAGCAGGGTAGTCGTACAGGCAGGGGTCGGGAGCCGGGCGGGTAGTCAGACGTTCCAGGGTGATCAAGGGGTAAGGCAGTTGTCTCCAATGGGTTTGCTTTTTCTCCGTCTCCTTCCACTCCTACTCTCTCCTAGTTTCCTGTGTCCGGGGCCCTTTTATAGTCCCCTCCTCCTCCTCTGATAGGGTGTGGTCGCTCCCTCGTCTCTCCTCCTCAGGTGTTGCTTGTTGGGCTGATGGTGGTTTGGCGCTCTTTTCCACTCCCTGACATGGGGGCTCCGCCTCCATGTCAGGCAATATCGTCCCTCTACCACTTCTCCTCTGAGGTTGCCCCTCCGGCTGCCACATACCCCCCCCCTTAAATCCGACCTGGGGGGAGGACTGCTCCAGGAACCTAGGGCGTCCCGTCTTGACAGGGCGTCCGCGTTTCCATGAGCGGCCCCGGATCTGTGGACAACAGAGAAAGCATACGGTTGAAGGGATAAAAACCAGCGGGTGACCCGGGCGTTATTGTCTTTTGAACGGGACATCCATACCAGGGGGGCGTGGTCCGTGACCCGGGTAAAGTGTCGTCCCAGCAGATAATATCTCAACTCCCCCAGAGCCCATTTGATGGCCAAACATTCCTTCTCGACCGTGGCGTATCTCGTTTCTCTCGGTAATAATTTTCTGCTTACGTATGTGATCGGGTGCTCCTCTCCATCCCTCAGCTGGGACAGGACGGCACCCACCCCGGTCTCGGAGGCATCCGTCTGTACCACCAACGGTTGCGTAAAGTCCGGGGTCACCAGCACTGGTTCAGAACAGAGTACTTCCTTCAGCTTCTCGAAGGCGTCCTCGGTCTCTGCCGTCCATACGATCCGATCTGGCAGCCGGTTTTTTGTTAGGTCCGTCAGGGGTGCTGCAAGAGCAGAGAACTGGGGAACAAACCGTCGATAGTAGCTAGCTAGCCCAATGAATGCTCGTACCTGTTTCTTTGTGCGGGGGCGGGGCCATTCCCGGATCGCCTCGACTTTCCCTACCTGGGGCTTGACGCAGCCGCGGCCGATGGTGTACCCCAGGTAGTCAGCTTCCCGGAGGCCGAGGCGACATTTCTTGGGGTTGGCTGTCAGCCCCGCCCCTCGCAGAGCTTTCAGGACGGCTTCCAGTCTTTGGAGGTGAGCCCCCCATTCCTCCCCGTGCACGACGATGTCGTCCAGATAGGCTGCCGCGTATTCTCGATGGGGACGTAGTACCTGGTCCATCAGTCTCTGGTACGTGGGGGGGGCTCCGTGGAGACCGAACGGCAGCCTCTTATAGTGGTACAGTCCCATGGGAGTAGTGAAGGCCGTTTTTTCCCTGTCTTCGGGGGCTACTGCCACTTGCCAGTAGCCTTTAGTCAAGTCGAGGGTGGTTATGTATCTGGCCCTCCCGATGCGCTCTATCATCTCGTCCACCCGGGGCATCGGGTAGGCATCGAATTTTGAGATGGCGTTGAGCTGCCTAAAGTCATTGCAGAACCTGACTGAGCCATCGGGTTTCGGAACCAACACTATAGGGCTGCACCACTCGCTCGTCGAGGGTTCGATGATGTCGGCCTCCAGCATACTCTGTACCTCCCTCTCTATCGCCCCCCGGCGGGCTTCGGGGATGCGGTACGGCCTTAGCTTCACCTTCTTCCCGGGCTCGGTGATTATCCGGTGTTGCACCAGTGTGGTGTATCCGGGGTCCGGGGAGAACACGTCCCGGAACCGATCCACCATTTCCCGGACGTCCTGCTTCTGCCGGGGGGTCAACTCTTCTCCCACGGGTACCTCGACTGGCTCCGTTTTTCCTGGGAGGGTAGAGAGAGAGAAACAGAGCATGGCATCCCTACGCACCCATTTCTTGAGCAGGTTCACATGATAAACCTTCGTCGGGTGCCTCCGACCTGGTTGCCGGACTCGGTAGTTTACCGGCCCCAATTTCTCCATCACTTCATACGGCCCCCTCCATCGGGCTAGAAACTTACATTCCGCCGTGGGTACCAGGACCAACACCCGATCCCCTGGGTTAAACACTCGGGGTTGGGTTCCCCGGTTGTACACGCGGGCTTGGGCCGCCTGTGCCTCGGCCATGTGTTCTCGGACGATGGGCCAGAGGGATGCCATCCTCACCCTCATCTCCTCGACGTGGTCCACCATGGTGCGGTAGGGGGAGGGTTGGTGTTCCCAGGCTTCTTTGGCCAGGTCGAGTAGCCCCCGGGGTCGTCGACCGTACAGGAGCTCGAAGGGCGAGAATCCGGTAGATGCCTGGGGCACCTCTCTGATGGAGAACATCAGGAAGGGTAGCAGTTGGTCCCAATTCTTCCCATCCTGGTCCATGGTTTTTTTCAACATTTTTTTCAGTGTCTGGTTGAATCGTTCTACTAGTCCGTCCGTTTGGGGGTGATACACCGACGTCCTCAGTTGGGTCACCTTCAGCATGCCACACAGATCCTTCATGATCCTAGACATGAACGGGGTTCCTTGGTCGGTGAGAATCTCCTCCGGTATTCCGACCCTGGAAAACAACATCACCAGCTCCCTTGCAATGCCCTTGGTGGCCATAGAGCGTAGGGGAATGGCTTCGGGATACCGGGTGGCGTAATCCACTATCACCAGGATGTACCTGTGTCCCCGGTTGGTCTTGGGTAGTGGCCCCACTAGGTCCATCCCGATCCTGCTGAAGGGGACGGTGATGATCGGCAGGGGCACCAGCGGGTTTCTGTGATGGGGTTGTGGGGCCACTTGTTGACATTCGGGGCAGCTCCGGCAGTAATCCTCCACGGCCTTTTTTATTCCGGGCCAGTGGAACCTGGCCCTCACCCTTTCCAGGGTTTTCTCCACTCCTAGATGGGCACCTAGGATATGGGAGTGGGCTAACTGGAGGACAGAGGGTATGAAAGGACGGGGTACCAGTAACAACCTGAGGGGGGCCCCGTCCCTTATTACTACCTGGTAGAGGAGCCCGTTATAAATGGAGAAATGTGTGGGAGGGAGGTCTCTTACCCCGTCCAGTGGTCGTCCGTCTACGGCGGCCACCTGCCGAAGGGCGTGGGCTAGGTTGGGGTCCTCCAACTGGGCCGTCCCAAACCTCCCTGTGAGGGGCCCGGGTAAGATGGGCTCCTCCGGGTCCTGGGGAAACAGCCCGGCCAGCTCCTCTTCTTCGAGGGAGGGGGTATCTGCCTCCTCGGGGATGGGCGGCGCCTCTCCTTCGGGCTCACTGGGGCTGGAGGGTCCGTCGTTCTCGACGGCTGTGGCATATACGTCCTCGGGGTTGGGTTGGGTGGCCTCCACCAACGCCCGGGCCACGGCACTGGCGACTCCTTCCGATAGGGGATCGGTGGAGATCTCCTCCCCCAGCCCACAGATGGCTTTCTTCTTGTACTTTCGGTGAGGGGTCGTACCTGGTTTCACCACCAGGCTGCGCCACAGCTCCTGGAACACGGGCAGGTCTCGGCCGACCAGCACCTCTACGGGGAGTCCTTCCACTACTCCTGCAGTGCCGACGTATCTACCCCTCGTCGTGTATATCTCGAGGGCGGTGGTGGGGTATTCGCGGGTCTCCCCATGGATGCACGTGACCGCTCGGGTGCCGGTTAGGAGCGGGTACTGAGCAAACGTAGGTCTCACCAAGGTAATAGCGCTCCCGGAGTCCACCATCGCGGAGGCGTCGCGGCCGTTTACTTTGACCGGGGTGAGGGGCATGTGGTCCTCGTGAGTGGCCCAGCATCCGGTAATCAGTCCGCATGGGCGACTCCCCTCACTGGCCGTGGGCATGGGTGCGTCCTGGCGGTGAGGACATTCCCAGGCGATGTGCCCGATCTCGCCGCAGTGGTAGCACCTCCTCTCTTCCGGTCCAAACGCCGGCCGACGTCGGGGAAAGCCTGGGGGAAAGGAGGGAGACACATAGGTAGTTTCCTCCGTTCTCATCTTTTCTTTGCGGGTGGACCCCTCCACTTTCGGGTTTCTTCCCCCACGCACTAACGCTTGTGCTGCGTGGTAACCCTCCATGATCTCTACCAGTTCCTCGAGGTTGCGGGGGTTTCTCTGGCCGGCCAATTTTTTTGCCTCATACGGGAGGGATCTAAGGAATTTGTCCATGACGACACGATCGGTGGGCGACACCTCGGTTGGCTCTGCGTGCAGCCAGGCCGTCGTAATCCTCTTGATCTCATGCATCTGGGCTCGCGGAGAAAGGGAGGTGTCATATGTCCATTCATGAAATCGTTGTGCCTTTATTAACAGCGTGACCCCGCATCGCTGTAACGCTTCCGCTTTCAACACCCGGAAGTCAACTTTTCCAGCGCGCTCTAAGTCCTGATACGTTACTTGCGTTTCGTTGATCAAAAAGGGGCTATCAACTCAGCCCAGTGCTCTTCTGGCCATTTTTCCCGGAGTGCCGTTGTCTGGAATATCTGAAAAAACACTTCAACATCGTCAGCTGCCGTCTGCTTGAGAAGGAAGCGCGCTGGGTTGGCTTTCTCCACGGTACGTTGCTCCTGTTGTGTCTGTAACATGCCCTTGATTTCGCTTTGCATCGCCTCCGCGCGTTCGGTTTGTACCTCCATATACTTCTCCATGTGTACTTGCTGTTGGTATTGTTGTTGCTGCTGTGCTTGGAGGATTTGCATTTGTACTTGCATGGCTTGTTCGTGGCGTTTTTGGGTTTCCTGGTTGCTAGCGATTAGCCCCGCTAGCAGCTCTTGAAATGGCACCGGGGTGGCCATGCTTACTGGGTCGGTCGGTCTATCGGTCAGTGTTGCCAGAACCGGACTGTGCCCACATTCTCCACCAAATTGTGACAGCCCCCGGGGTGGCAAGGGGGTTTCACGACAACACGGACCAATAAACACAACCAGTCGGTAGATAAATGGTGCAAGTGAGGTTTTTACTGAATATAGAGAGTGGATAGAGGTAGGATAGACACTCAACAATACACTGTCCGCTTTCCAGAGGGATGGTCGGTGTTCACTTCCACGGTTCGGTGCACAACGGGTATTCCTCATACGGTCCAGGGCGCGGGCAGGAGCAGGGTAGTCGTACAGGCAGGGGTCGGGAGCCGGGCGGGTAGTCAGACGTTCCAGGGTGATCAAGGGGTAAGGCAGTTGTCTCCAATGGGTTTGCTTTTTCTCCGTCTCCTTCCACTCCTACTCTCTCCTAGTTTCCTGTGTCCGGGGCCCTTTTATAGTCCCCTCCTCCTCCTCTGATAGGGTGTGGTCGCTCCCTCGTCTCTCCTCCTCAGGTGTTGCTTGTTGGGCTGATGGTGGTTTGGCGCTCTTTTCCACTCCCTGACATGGGGGCTCCGCCTCCATGTCAGGCAATATCGTCCCTCTACCACTTCTCCTCTGAGGTTGCCCCTCCGGCTGCCACACCACACAGTACATACAACCATACATATGGAAACACAGGTCATGCCACTCACAATTACTTCCACTTGACAGTGTGAGAATATGGCAAGCCTTGGCAGCATGCTGTGCAGTGTGCAACCTCAAGAGAAGACAGGTTAAAGCAGAATTAGCCTGACAATCTTCATGGTATTGTGAAGGAACGTATGTGAGAAAACTGATTTAAATGTCAAAAGGCATTCCTTTGCATTATACATTAGAAATGAACCAATGCTGCCCCGGCCTGTTCTGACTTTGATCCTTGTTGAACACCCTGAATAAACATACAGTTTGTATGAACTGCATGCAGAGTGTGGCTGTATTGTGTATGGGTAATATCCAGCAGAGCATAAACACATTTCAATCAGGAGAGACTTGTTTCATAAGTTTAACAATGATTTATTATACAAGCGTCAAATATGCAAAAGTGCAAAGTCTTTGGCGATTGGACTCCATCCTGAAGTACTATCACCGAGGGTAGGGATGGTCCAACAGTCCTAATCCCCCCTGGAGTCCAGACAC